>NC_141874.1:49971210-50274241 GCF_056163025.1 Triticum urartu | reverse complement strand
CTAAGAGTATGGGTGGTATGGGCTTCCGCGATATTGAGCTCTTCAACTTGGCGCTGCTTGCCCGGCAAGCATGGCGGCTGCTGACTCAGCCGGATTCCCTCAGCGCCAGGATCCTTCAAGCGGTATACTACCCATCTTCTTCAGTTCTCGAAGCAGAGTTAGGGAAGAACCCATCACAAGTATGGCGATCCATCATCGAGGGGCGGGATGCACTTAAGTTGGGCCTTCTGAAGCGCATCGGTTCGGGAGAGCGGACTAACATTTGGCATGATAATTGGATCCCCCGTGACTATAAGCTTCAGCCGGTTTGGCCGAAAACCCAGAACCCCCCCACCCCCCCAACTTGTTTCCGGACTTATCAACCCGGTCACCTGCACATGGAATGGTGTGATGCTACATGAACATCTGTACCCGATGGACGTTGAGGCAGTCCTCAATATTCCACTTAGCAGCAAGGTCCAGGAGGATTTCTGGTCGTGGCATTACGAGAAAAGAGGGATCTTCACAGTGAGTTCAGCTTACAAACTACTTGCAGCGACAAAGAAGCAACGCACGGACTGGTTGGAGCACAACAATGGTCACTCAAATGTCGTAGCCGAAAGTCGTTCATGGTCCAAACTCTGGGGCGCGGCGGTGCCCTCAAAAGTCTGTGTTTTTGCCTGGAGGTTAGCCAAATCATCCATACCTACAGGGGCTGTCCGACAACACAGAAAAATGAGTGATTCCGCTGAATGTAGCATCTGTCACGCGGCGGTGGATACTTGGAGGCACGCCCTTTTTGACTGCCATGTGGCTCGCTGTGTTTGGGCTCTTTCTGATGAGGATATCACTGGAACCATCATCTCCAACCGTACGGACGACGCTAAACTGTGGATGTTCTGGTTAGTTGACACTCTCCCCACGACGGATTTGGCACGTGTGCTTGTAACAATGTGGGCGATATGGTGGGCGAGACGTCGAGCTATCCATGACGAGCAGTTCCAGAGCCCCCTCAGTACCCATATCTTCATTACCAAATTTTTGGCGGAGCTTGATCAGATTCTAGAAAGGGGGGCACGTACCAGGGACCTGCATGCACAATCCAAGGACCTGCATGTAAGGCCAGGGGCATGCATGCAATGCCCAGGGACCCGCATGTAGCGACTTCAGATGCGGTAAGGCCAGCACGCTGTGCATGGCTGCCGCCGGTGTCCCACTCAGCCAAGATCAACGCAGACGATAGGTTTTCCAAGATCGGCGACAAGGGTGCCTCTGCTGCGGTGTGTCGCGATAAAAACGGGAACTATCTAGGGGCCTCAGCCATCATTTTTGAGGGCCTCTTGGACCCGGTGATTCTCGAAGCACAGGCTTGTAGCGAGGCACTAGCACTCGCTACGGATCTACAAGTTCAATCCATATGTGTGGCCACAGACTGCCAAGAAGTTGTATCAAGGATCAAGGACGACTCCCCACGCAAGTTTTACCCAATTCTTCAAGATATCAAGCACCGCAGATTAGCTTTTAGTGCGGTGGAGTTTATCCATGAGAGTCGGAAGTATAACGGAGAGGCTCACGCTTTAGCTAAAGCTGCTGCATCTCTCCCTCCCGGGTGCCATGTGTGGCTTGTAACTTTGCCCGATATTATCTGTATTCCCATGACTTTACATGTTTAATAAAGAATACATATTTCGCTCAAAAAAAAAATCTGAAGAAGATTGTCTAAAAAAAAAACTATCTGAAGAAGAAGGCGCGATTCAAAATTTGGAACCATTTTGTTTTCTTTTGCCATCCAAAATTTGAAAAGGGACGAAGGTATACGATGCTTTGGATGGTGGCTTCAGTTTTTGAAAATTTTATTTGAATCTCCACTTACGTCAGGGCAAAACGAACAGAGCATTTCTGTGACCGGATAGGAGTTCTAAAGTTCTCCACGCAGACACGCCACTGAAGCTATCCTGATGTATCACTGAAGCTGCACGGGAGGAAATGTTAACTGGCAGCGGAGGATTCCACTCCTGGGTCGCTTCCGTCGTGGGATCTGCGGCGGAGCTGCTGGTCTCTGCGGTTTGGTTCTGGCTGCTCTGCGCCTCAGGTGCCGGGCAGCGATATCAGTTAAGCTCTCAAGGCCCAGCGTATAGTTGCAGTTCAGTTTGATGAACTGAAGTATTTCTGTAAACGGCATTCCACTATCTCTTTCTTGAAAAACAAATGATAGATTCCACTGTACTGTAGTGTTTAGTGCGTACATTGGGTAATCGAGGCCTGTCCGTCGGTCTCTAGAGATACTTAAATCCTGATCAACAAAGATGCAGTTTTAGATATAACCCTGCTTTTCCTGGGGATATTCAGTTTGAATCTTTTTTATGTTTGTTGATAGCTCTGAAGTTGAAAGCTGTTCCTAGCATTCAAGTTGTTTTCCATATTTTCTACGAGTTAGTCTGAATATGGGAGTTGCTACTCTGCTTCCAACACTGGACAGGGTATTCTACAAAATTTTAACACTCCCCATATATTATTTTTTATACACAGTGAACATTTCAAAATGACACGGTGTAAATCGAGGCCCAAGAACCAAGCCAGTTAACTGGTGGATGCACCTGCAGATCTTTTGACTGAAATAGTGTAAGGTGGGAGTGCAAATAGAACACTACAAAAAGAAACGACCCGCATTATTAGGCCACGGCCATGCATAAGAACGGTCCCAATACCCTTCGCAATAACTGATATATAGGGTCGTCGATGCAACGGGCCATCATTCCACTCTGTTTTCTAGTCCGCATATATTTGAAAAGTAAATATCTCCTAACAACAGTTACAGGGTTTACCCGTATTATTTGCGATATTTTTTGGCATTCACATAATTTGTTCTTAGCGGTGGATTGCAATAATGGTTCGAGCACTGCTTTGCAATAACAGAGTACTATTTGGAAACTTGCAGCATCTAGCCTGACTGAGAATACTGCATTGCTGTCCGAGTTTCAGACGTTTAATATAGTCACGCAAGCCTGAAACAGCAGGTTTAATTATCCAATTGCACCAATACTACCTTGCTTGTTCCGGGTAGCCAGTTCTCATAGGTTTTTAATGTGGATCTCTGCTGTGATATATAATGCTATATTCGGCCGAAGTTCCCATTGGTTTGAAAAAAAATATTCAAGGTCTACACCAAAAATGTTTATTGCCATAAAACAATTTACGTGGTATTTTAAAGAAAATATTCACGTTTTTCCAAAAAATGTCGATGAAAATTCCAAAATGTTTATACTATGTTAAAAAATCTTCGTGTAGTTTAATAATACTGTTTATTGCCATTAATAAAATGTTCAATCTGTATTTTAAAAAGTTTGACCATGTATTAAAAAATTCTTCAAACCATACATTAAGAGAAACATTTCTACTTCGGTACACCCCCGTAAACAGAGTATTTAACCAAAAACTACCACATTTGTCGGAAACGTGACGAAAAACTACCACTCTACGTTTTTGTGCGAAAAACTACCAAATTTTTCCTAAACCGTGGCAAAAAACTACCAACTCGCGAAAACGCTCGCTTCGCCCGCGCTAACCCCATTTCTGACCGGTTGGGCCCGCGAACAGTTGCCACGCGGGCTAACGGGCGGCCGGCGCGCGTTGACGGCCGTTAACGGCGCGTCTGCTGTCGGAACGGCGACTGTCGGTCGGCTGATAAGTGAGAGCGAGCGAGCTCAGCCACTCGCTCATTCTCTTCCTCCTCGCTCGCTCTCACTCATCCTCATCCTCTCCCCTCTCCCTGGTGCTGTGAGCTAGGTTAGCCTATTGCTGTCGCCGCCGCGGCCATTGCTGCCGGTAGAAGTTGAGGATGCCATCCTGGAATGACGAGGAGAGCTCGGACGAGGACATCAACATGGTTTCAATGGATTCTCAGCTCTTTGTAAGTGCATAATGGTGGAACAGAGTTAGGGTTAGGGTTAGTTCATCCAAGTTGGAGATTCCAAGTTGCTTTTGGTTTGATTCGAAGTTTTTTTTGCAGGAAACCCCTGACACTGTGGTGGAACCATTTTTCTGTGGTTCTTACACTGAATCTGAGCCGACGTGCATGATGCATCATCAGAGGCCGAAGAAGATGGTGGCTTTTGAAGGTGCTTTGACTGGGAGGCGATGCCTGGGTTGTCCTGTGCAGCAGGTATTAAATCTTGAACGCTAACTTGTTTTGCTGGTGGAGATGTGTGATGTGTTTTGCTGCTGGAGATGTGTGGTGCAACATGTGGTGCAGAGATGTGTGCTGTAGTTTAGAACTGAAACTTGAAAGTGCCATACATATGGAAGCTATATGTGAAAGTAGATCTTTAGTTAACTGAATTCAATACATGACTGAACCTGAGAACACCTACATGCAGAGATCTTTAGTGTACTGTGAACTGAATGTATTAGTTAGGTGTTTACTGAATATAGCTGTTAACTGAAAAAGAACAGAGTTAAATGAATTTATATTTACTACTTAATATAGCTGTTAACTGAATTTATCTCTGATGCCAAGTCAGGTGTTGTGTGCTTACTATGAAAGAATTATGTTTGCATAATTCAGATAGCATATTGATGTAGGTGTGAACTTTGGTTATCTATACTTAGTTTGTTACTAAGTGATTTGTGCTTAATTGTAAATAATTGCTTCTGTAGGATGTAGGTGTGAACTGTGGGGTTGTGGAGTGGGTGGATGGTCCTTGGCTAGAGATTCTACAAAGGTGCCTAACAAGGATTTGGGACATGTACCATGAGCAGAACTTGGGGAGGGTGAAGGACAAACAAGCCCATGAGAAAGAGGTGGCCAAGCTATAGAAGGAAATTGATTTCCTGTCAAACAACTACAGCCAGTTGGTGGAAGATGTATCCAAGCTTTTTGACTATCAAGATGGCAAGATGTCTCATGACATGGACTATACCAGTCAGGCAATCAATGATCTAAATGCAAAGAAGAAACAACTTGAGGATCAAGCAAAGATTGAGATAAGTATGGAAAAGATGAAGCTTGCCAAGGAGCAAAGGTGCATTCTTCAAAGCCAAGCAGATATCATTCAGAACATGAGGAAGGCCATGAAGGAAGTGGAGGGGGACAGGGACCTACTTAAGAAAGAGAAGAAGAAGCTGGAGTATCTGATTGCTGATCTGGTCAATGCTGGGCATGCCAGCAAAGATAAGCTGGAGAGGATCAAGGCAATTATGAATGAGTGAAGTGCTTGGTGTGTGGGTTAAGTAATTAGTAGGCCTATATATATAGCTGGCCTTGGAATGTCATGCATGTTAGGTGTATATTTTGCGAAAGTTTCATGTGCTTTCAGAATGGTATGAGGGAGGAAGGTACTGTTATGGTTTAAAAACTAGTTGGTTTTATCTATGATGTAATGACTATTATGTTAAGACCTACTATGCTAAGTGAGTACTCATGCTAAGTTAAGTAAGTAAGAATGTTTTATCTATGATGAGGTTGCTTTACTCTGCATATATCATATATAGCAAGTAGCTTAGATAGTGTGACAAATAACTTAACATGTGTAGCAAGTAGCAAGTAGCAAGTAACATATATAGATAGTCTGACATAGATAGATAGTACTGCCATTCATAGTCTGACATAGAAATCAACTAGTAGTAGATAGTGTCTGACATAGAAAGCAACTATTAGTAGATATTGCCTGACAAAACTGAACCTAGGTACTTACTGAACTTACGAAAGTTCAGGACTGACGAAACTGGATTTTTTTGCACTGAAGTAACTGAAGGCAACACTTCACTCCTCCTCCTTCAGCATCTTCAGGCGCTGGGAGCGGCGCACTGCAGTCACGGCCGCCCTCTTATTCTTGCCCGGTGCCGGCTCCACCACATCTTCCTCGCCGCCATCTTGTTCTTGCTTCACCACGACGCCGTCTGGGAGATCGACCTCCGGCAGCGCATCCACGTGGATTGGGAGGTTCCTGTCCCCCTCCACGGCGTCGAGGACGGGAGCCAGCAGCTGCACTTCAGGCTCGTCGTCGGAGAGGACGACGACCTCATCCACCTCGTCGTCAGATTCGTCAGACTCCTCCTCCTCATCATATTCACTGGACTCGTCGTTAGAGAACTCATCGTCTGAAGACTCACCGTCAGAGTAGTCAGAGGGCCCAAGGACCCATGGATTGCACCTCTCCCAGTAGGCGTTGTTGATTGGGGCTGGGAGCGCGAGGACGGCGTCGGTGACGTGGTCCGCGGCGGCCGGCGGCGTGGTGGATGAGCGGTACATCCACCATCGGGCGCGTTGCCTGGGGTCGGGGGAGCGCTGCACCTCGCGCATCGCCCACAGCAGAAGGGACGGCGGCGGGATGGTACGGCTGGCAGGGAAGGTGCGCTGCTTTTCAGCAGCTGTCATCACCTTCACGAGGCCGCGGGCGTGGTTCCTCATCATCGCTAGACTGGGGAACCAGCGCGCGATCTCCCTGTACTGCGCGCGCATCTCCTGGTTGTTGCCGGCGAGAGCTTCGATGGCCAGCTGCCAGTCCATGGCGACGGCGGTGGTGGTGGTTGTCGGCGGCGATTTCGACAGGAGAGAGGGGGAAGCGGAGTGGGCGGTGCGAGCGGCGAGTGGGCGAGTGAGCAGAGAGCGTGGTGGGTGGACACGTAATAAAGTCGTAGAATCCGAAACGGCTGGGTTTACTCAATGCACGCTCACCACGATGGCGGCTGCAACGCACGCTGAACAGACGACGTGGTGGGAAACATATAATAAGTTTGGCCGATGCTAGTCAAACAAATCACTAGCACTAGCCCATTAGTATTGAAAGCATGGTTACAACCAACTGGTCCTGGGTTCGAGCCCCAGGCCAGACATTTTTTTGTGCATATTTTTTTAAAATGTAGAAACGGCAAAGTAAAACAAAAAAACAAATTAAAACAATTAAAACATGCACCTAAACTGCACAAATGGCAAAGTAAAACAAATAAAACAAAACACTAGCACTTAACCCATTGGTATTGGGCACAAATAAGTAGCAACCATACATTCAACATTGCACACAAGTTCACATGTCTGAATTTAAGCAGTCTAGTAGCAGAGCACAAATTTAGTACCATACAATCAAACTAAGTAGCATAACACAAACTTAGTAACAGAGTTTCAATGGTTTCCACTAGCACTAAAATATAGTACAAACTTGCTAGGGGGTTTCCTCTTCCTCTTGCCTGCTAATATCCCTGGTTCTGCAGTGGATGCTCTTGGTGCATTGAATGTTCTTGTTGATGCTGATCCTCTTGGAGCTCTTGTTGATGCTGATCCTGTTGGAGGTGCTGGTGAAGACCTGGCTGCTCCTGCAGAAACAGTTGATGCTGAAGCTCTCTTATCTGCTGCTGTTTTTCTGTTCCTCACTACTTTAGGAGGTGGAGCAGATGAGGCTGGCATCTGTGAAGTTTGGTGTTGATGTGGTGGTTCTGGAGGTGGGTGACTAGCACTAGAGGAACCCCTAAAAATTTCTCTATTCTCCTGCATGACAGAATTAAGATAGTTAGTACATAGAGCAGACCTAAAATAATTAAACAACTATTAACTAAACAAAGAATGCAGCATTTTTGAATGACCTGGTGTAAGTTCTTTCTCATCTGAAGACTTGGGTTTAGAGCTTTCCCACAGTAAGTAAATCTATGGCCCTGTAGACCACAATTGCTACATGTAATTATTCCCATCCTGCTTGTGTCTTGTTGGGAAACGTAGTAATTTCAAAAAATTTCCTACGCACACGCAAGATCATGGTGATGCATAGCAACGAGAGGGGAGAGTGTGATCTACGTACCCTTGTAGACTGACAGCGGAAGCGTTGTGACAACGCGGTTGATGTAGTCGTACGTCTTCACGATCTGACCGATCCAAGCACCGTTACTCCGGCACCTCCGAGTTCTTGGCACACGTTCAGCTCGATGACGATCCCCGGGCTCCGATCCAGCAAAGCGTCGGGGAGGAGTTCCGTCAGCACGACGGCGTGGTGACGATTTTGATGTTCTACCGTCGCAGGGCTTCGCCTAAGCACCGCTACAATATGACCGAGGTGGAATATGGTGGAGGGGGGCACCGCACACGGCTAAGGAACGATCACGAAGATCAACTTGTGTGTCTAGAGGTGCCCCCTGCCCCCGTATATAAAGGAGCAAGGGGGAGGGGGCGGCCGGCCTAGAAGGGGGCGCGCCAAGGGGAGTCCTACTCCCACTGGGAGTAGGACTCCTTCCTTCCTTGTTGGAGTAGGAGAAGGAGAAAGAGGGGGAGAGGAAAAAGGAAAAGGGGGCTGCGCCCCTTGTCCAATTCGGACCAGATGGGGGGCGCAGGCCTCCTTCCTTTTGGCCTCTCTCCTCTATTCCCGTATGGCCCAATAAGGCCCATATACTCCCCGGCGAATTCCCGTAACTCTCCGGTACTCCGAAAAATACCTGAATCACTCGGAACCTTTCCGATGTCCAAATATAGTCGTCCAATATATCGATCTTTACGTCTCGACCATTTCGAGACTCCTCGTCATGTCCCCGATCTCATCCAGGACTCCGAACTCCTTCGGTACATCAAAACTCATAAACTCATAATATAACTGTCATCGAAACCTTAAGCGTGCGGACCCTACGGTTCGAGAACAATGTAGACATGACCGAGACATGTCTCTGGTCAATAACCAATAGCGGAACCTGGATGCTCATATTGGCTCCTACATATTCTACGAAGATCTTTATCGGTCAGACCGCATAACAACATACGTTGTTCTCTTTGTCATCGGTATGTTACTTGCCCGAGATTCGATCGTCGGTATCTCAATACCTAGTTCAATCTCGTTACCGGCAAGTCTCTTTACTCGTTCCATAATAAATCATCTCACAACTAACTCATTAGTTGCAATGCTTGCAAGGCTTTATGTGATGTGCATTACCGAGATGGCCCAGAGATACCTCTCCGACAATCGGAGTGACAAATCCTAATCTCGAAATATGCCAACCCAACATGTACCTTTGGAGACACCTGTAGAGCACCTTTATAATCACCCAGTTACGTTGTGACGTTTGGTAGCACACAAAGTGTTCCTCCGGCAAACGGGAGTTGCATAATCTCATAGTCATAGGAACATGTATAGGTCATGAAGAAAGCAATAGCAACATACTAAACGATCGGGTGCTAAGCTAATGGAATGGGTCATGTCAATCAGATCATTCACCTAATGATGTGATCCCGTTAATCAAATAACAACTCTTTGTCCATGGTTAGGAAACATAACCATCTTTGATTAACGAGCTAGTCAAGTAGAGGCATACTAGTGACACTCTGTTTGTCTATGTATTCACACATGTATTATGTTTCTGGTTAATACAATTCTAGCATGAATAATAAACATTTATCATGATATAAGGAAATAAATAATAACTTTATTATTGCCTCTAGGGCATATTTCCTTCACGCCTTTTGGTGCAGGCACCTCAAACTGGCCCTTTCTCCTAGCTGTTTGTTTCTTCCCAGGTTTTTCTTTGAACACTGGTGGCTCAATATCCTGAGTATGGGTGTCAGGCCAGAATCCAGGACCAGGGACAGGGTACACTATGTCTTTGTATGCTTCAATATATAGTGGTTTTTTGAAAAATTCATGCACATAGTCCTCTGGGTGCATGTGAATCTTGCTCATTGCTGCTATTGCATGACTGCATGTCACACCTGTCATGTCACACCTGTCATGTCCCACCTCCTGCAGTCACATGAGTTAGTAGCTAAGTTGACACAGTACTGATTTTCCTTACTAGACACTTGCCAAATGTCAGGACCAGCCTTATGTGCCTCACAAAATTTGGCATACTTCTTATTCTCCTCTAGTTTCTCTGAATAGTTGGGTGTGATCATCCACCTGCTGTTCTCTGTTTTTTCCCTAGTCTTCTGCCTTTTGATCATCTGCTTAGTCCTTATTCCTTCAAACATAGTTCTAATTGGTTTGGCCCTAACATCAAGGATCATTTTGTTGAAAACCTCACTAAGGTTGTTCACAACAAGATCAGTTTTGCAATTGTAATCCATTGAAGACCTACACCAAGTCTCCTTTGGAATTTTTGTAAGCCACTTCCAGGCATCCTCACACTCTGCTTTAAGCTCTGCCATTGCTAATTCATGGCCATGTTTGGTGAATGAGTAGCTAGCCTTATCTACTAGCTTTTTAGTTCTGCTCCTCTGAAACCAGCTGACTGAAAATTTGCATAGATGTGCCTGTGGCAGTATCTCTGAGGGGAATCAGGGAACACCTCATTTATAGCCTTAAGAAGACCCTGATTGTAAATTAATAACCATGGTCATGAACAAAAACAAATAAAGCCAGTAATAACTATATTTATCTGAACTACTGGCTAAGATAGGTTGCATACCTTTTGCCTGTCAGAAATAATGGTGTAGGTTCCAAATTTGCTTCCACTTCCAATGCAACATCTTAGCTGGGTTAAGAACCATGTCCAACTTTCTGAATCTTCCTTATCAACCACACCAAAGGCTATGGGGTAGATGTTGTTGTTGCCATCTCTTCCTGTGGCTGCAAGAATTTGCTGTCCAGTGGTTAGCTTGATGAAGCAACCATCAAGCCCTGCATCCATACCCAAATTAGCTACCAAAAAATTACAACAAGATATTTTGAACAAAATGCAGTTATATATTTACCTATAAAGGGCCTGCAACCATTAAGAAATCCTTGCTTTGATGCATGCAAGCAGTAGAACATGTACTTAAATCTAGGAGTTGGGGCAGGGTTTTCTGGGTCCTCAAATGTTGTAACTACACACCTGCTACTAGGGTTTGTGTCAAGAACTGCTTGTAGGTAGTCCCTCAGTCTATAGTACTGCTCCTTCTGGTCACCTTGTACAACCTTAATAGCCTTCCTCCTTGCCCTATAGGCCACACTCTTTGATACATCAACTGAAAACCTGACTTTGCTGTTTTTAATTAGTGAATCCACAGGTGCTCTAGGATCTGCTCTAATAGAAGGCTCAACTGCTTTGGAAAGCCACTTAGTAGTAACCTTTGTGTTCTCTGCTGATGCTGGACAAGTGTGCTCCATGTTACACTTCTTAATGCAAAATGTTCTTTCATGAGCTATCCTGGAGGCACACATGTAAAATTCACATCCATGCTCTCTCTGTGAACACCAAACAATAATTCTTGTTGAAGTGTTCCTGTGGTAGTGAAAAGACCTCAAAGTCCTTATATGAAAATCTCTTAATGCTTCTCTGAACTGGTAAACAGAATCAAAACACAAGCTCTTGCACAAGAGTAAATGTGAATTGGGAATTGAAGGGTCAAAATATACCCTTTCCTTCATCTTTTTCTTACTACTCTTTGTCTTTGGCTTCTTCATGATGTATGGTAGTTCAACTTCATCTTCTTCTTCCTCATCACTTATGCCTGCATCACCAGCAAAACAAAACTCATCTGCTTCAGGAAACCAATCTTCAAAACATTTTTTTCTCTACCTCATTGTGACATCTGCTAGTTGGCCCAGGGTTCTTCACATGTTTCACAATAGCAGTACTTTGCAATGCTGTTTCCTCTTGAGAGGCACACTCTATTTCCATTTGTTGAACAACTTCAGCACTCCCATCTGAATGAACTGAATCATCAGAACAAAATTCAGACACTTCAGTGTCTCCTTCAAAGTGGTTCAAATCTGCCTCTCTTTGAATCCTGCTCCTCTCAAGCTGAGCCTTTCTATCATCTATCTCATTCTGAAGCTCAGATTGCTCCACAACCTTTTGCACACAGCAACTCTCTTGAGTGTTCATGTAATTCTGAATAGCCTGTGTGCTTATTCCAGGTTCAACATCTCTCACAACCTTTATGTTCACAACATTAACATGATTAAAAAACTCCAACATTTCATGAACACTAGATTCATTACCTAAATACTTTACTCTTTCAGATCCAATTTCCTCCTCCTTCACATAGTACATGTAATCACTCTGCCCATACCCTTCACTAGCAATGAGTGATTGTAGAGTAACAAAAGATATATCTGACTCATATATACCCCTTTTCACAGGGTTTCTTCCTTCTAAATGAAACCATATCTCCCACTTCTTGTCAGCAAAACTGCAGAAATAGGTGCTCATGAATTGAATTGAAAATGACAGAGCTACAAGTGCAATACAATTTACTACACAACAATCTATAACAAACACATCTTACTAATTTGCCAGATTGAAGCAGCTAACCAATTCATGAGCAGATAACCAAATTGACAGATTGAAGCAGCTAACCTAGCAGATGATATTTCCATACCTGCAACCCATTGGCGATGACTGGGCGAGCTGTGCCTCCTGCTGCTGTGAGCCGGCCTGCGTCGAGAAGCTGGTGCTCCCCAACCAATTGTCGACTGAGCCCGCAGCGTCCAAACTTGTGCCACCGCCGCCAGCGTCGTCGTCGTCGCCGCCACCACCCATATCACCGACGCCCCCCTCCGGAACCATCGCCGCCATCGTCGTCGCCGCCGCCACCTAGTTCAGAGAGAGGGAGAGGACGGAGAGAGTGCAGCGACAGGGGAGAGGATCAGATCTTGACCCATTGGCCGACCGACAGCCGCCGTTCCGACAGCGGACGCGCCGATAACGGCCGTCAACGCGCGCCGGCCGCCCGTTAGCCCGCGTGGCAACTGTTCGCGGGCCCAACCGGTCAGAAACGGGGTTAGCGCGGGCGAAGCGAGCATTTTTTCGAGTTGGTAGTTTTTTGCCACGGTTTAGGAAAAAATTGGTAGTTTTTCGCACAAAAACGTAGAGTGGTAGTTTTTCGTCACGTTTCCGGCAAATGTGGTAGTTTTTGGTTAAATACTCCCCTAAACACATTGATGGCTCAAATTGCTCCATACCCCTTCATAATAAAGGGCAAGATGATCTTTTTCTTATGTACGATACGAGGTTTTTTTTTGAGAAACGGATACGAGGGTTTCATAGAGGCAAGAAGTAGTCATTTTGCGCAAGGGCGGCGGCTCATCTTTTTGAAGTTTAATAAAAGAAAGAAATAATGTAAATGGGCCAGGCCGTCCATTGAGCCTAATATGA
Organism: Triticum urartu; assembly: GCF_056163025.1. Taxonomy (NCBI): domain Eukaryota; kingdom Viridiplantae; phylum Streptophyta; class Magnoliopsida; order Poales; family Poaceae; genus Triticum; species Triticum urartu. Next base: position 50,261,212 of record NC_141874.1, on the reverse strand, counting down.
ACGTACGCCGTATATATCCGGCGAGTACAATACGTTAAATGTCCATATTGCCCCTTATACGTTTTGTGAGGGGGGGGGGGGGGTGTACCGAAGCGGGTCTCAAAGGGAAAAGTGTACACTGTGTATTTGAAATGTTGAAGGTTTAACAAAAAAATGTTTCACGTGTACGCCCAAAATTTGTATTGTGTACTGACCTTTTTGCATGTGTTTTAAAAAGAAAACCTAGAAAAACCAAAAATAAAACAAAAAAAAAATAAAAAAAACCCAATGAAAACTGATAAAGAAAAAAACAAAACTGTTGAAAAAGAAATGACAACAGAGCAAGAAATGAAGAAACCCGGTGAAAGAAAACAAAAAAGAGAAAAAACAAAGAAAACCAAAGAGAAATAAAAAGGGTAAAGGCCTACAAAAAACCAGGCCAAAACCTGTACAATGACTATTGGGGATATAACCCCGCGATATAACCCGCCGTCATAAAGACCGGGTCATGTTACTGGCGATTCTTGGAGCCAGGCTTCAGATGGGCCAGAGCGGTCAAGACGCAGGACTAGAAGCACGACTCACAAGATGGGCCGGCTTAGGGCCCGGGACAAGGCGACGGGCGGCCCAGAGGTATAAGCCGCCATGTGGTGTCTTGCCGCAGAAGGCAAGATAACTTAGAGTTGGACTCAGTCACGGGTCATGACACGACCCAGATTCTTGTAAGCCAGACGCATCGACCTATATATAAAGGCGAGTCCCCGGCATAGATATGTCAGATGACAATCAATCGATAGCTAGGTCAAGAGAATCCGCTCCCTTGTAATCGATACTCAATCAATAAGCAGAAAAGCAAGAGTAGGCTTTTACCTCCATCGTGAGGGGCCGAACCTGGGTAAACTTGTGTCTCTCGATTCCGCTTAACCCTGTCAAGCTAACCACCTAGTTGCGATGGCCTCACGTCTAAGTCCTCACACTAGGACATCTGCCGTGACAAAACCACGACAATGACCGAACGAAACCACAAGCGTCTCTATTGAATCCTAGTGAACAAAAAAACACGAAAAATGGGCCGAACCAGTAGCTACACATGAAGGGAATCCTTCAGGCGACACAGACACTATACTCGCTGTCAGCGAGATGTTTTTTTTTGTTCTTGATTTTTACACATGTGGTGCGGGCGGTTTCTATGGTGGGAATTGATTTTAGTAGCCTTTCGCCCGGTTTTTGGAAGCTGTCGTAGTGTTTTTTATGTTTTTTTTTCCGTGTTTCTATTTATCATTATTTTATCTATTTTATTTCTTTCTCCATTTTCCCCTTTTACCTTATTTCAAATAGGCACTGAATATATTTTTAATACTACACAATGAACATTTTGTAACACACATTGAACATTTTTATTAATGCCATGAATACTGTTTATAATGAGAAAAACATTGTCAAGTGTTAAAACATTCTTTTATTTTTATGAACATTTTTTTACTGTACTTTTTTTAAATTACGCATAAAATTCTACATTTTCATAGAATATCATGGACATGTTCTTGAAACATATTGTATTGTGTTTACTATCATGAACCTCTTTATGAATTGTAAGAAACTCTTTTCTAAAGTTAAGAACATATTTTTTTAAACATTGCACCAACATTTCTTAATAATATCATGAACATTTTATAAAATTTTACAAATATTTTTTAAAATGGATAACATTTTTTAATAGCGCAAGAACACAATTTAACACTCCCCGGATATTATTTTTATACAGAGTGAACATTTTGAAGCGACACGGTGTAAATCGAGGCCCACGGCCCAAGCCGTGTAACTGATGTATGCACTTGCAGATTTTTCGAGTGAAATAGTGTAAAGTGGTGGTGCAAATAAAACATTACAAAAAGAAATGATCCGCATTATTAGGCCATGGCCATGCATAATAAGAACGGTCGCAATAACTGAGATATAGGGTCAACGATGCTACATGCCATGATTCCACTTTGTTTTATGGTCCATATATATATTTGAAAAAATAAATATCCCAGAACATCACTTATAGAGTTTGTCGTATTATTTGCGCTATTTTTCAGCATTCACATAATTTGTTCTTAGCGGTGGTTTGCAATAATGGTTCAAGCACTGCTTTGCAATAGCGGAGCACCACCTAGAAACTTGCAGCATCAAGCCTGATTGAGACCAACACATTGCTGTCCGAGTTTCAGACGTTTAAGATAGCCACGCAACGCTGAAACTAAAGATTTTAATTATCCAATTCCCCCCATACTACCATCTTGCTTGTTCCGGGAAGCCAGTTCTCAGAGGTTTTTAATGTGGATCTCTGCTGCGAACTTTATGTTTAGTGCCATATTCGGTCGAAGTTGCAGGGTGTAAATTGAGGTGGAAGAAACCAAGTCAGGTAACCGATGCGTGCATTCATTTCAGCGTTTTCATTCAACTGCATATACACTGCAGATCTCTTGACTGAAAATGGAGTAAGGTGGTGGTGCATGTCAGATTCAGGAAATGCACGCCCGCCTTTCCGGCCGGTGGTAGGGAGGGCATAGAACTAGCCGCTGTTCTTGTTTCAGCAACTGCCAAGTAAGGCTCCTCTTGCAGAAAGTTGATTTAATCGCATTCAACCAAGTTTATGACCTGTGTTTCTGTTACGTCTGCACTTACACCTTTGTGTCGGTCAGCTAGGAAGTAACCGCACTTTCATGGATATAGAGCACTGGACCATCAGATCTCCAATGGTGTCACTTTCAGTTAACCACTCACTCAACCTCACTTCCCTCCCACTTGGCGCCTAGGCTATAAGAGAGATGAGACGAGAGTGGGTCGAGCACCTTCTACCCCCCTTGGATATTTGTAAAGGCCAGTGAACTGAAGAAGATGGGTCTGAGCTCAAGCCTAGTGCCAATGGCATCTGCACTGCTCCTCTTGTGCTGCTTCACTGCCTGTAAGTTACTAACTGCACATTTCATTCCTCAATTTCCGTCTGAAATGCACGATCATCAATCTCAACTCGAGTAGTAGAACTTCAAGACAGTTTGCTTAATCTGCTGCCATGCCATGGCAGGGAATGCTGCCGCCGCTGCTGCGAGTGGTGGCGATGGCGGTGGTCTGAGGCTCAACTTCTACTCCGAGAGCTGCCCGAGGGCGGAGGAGATCGTCAAGGAGCAGGTGAGGAGGCTGTACGAGGAGCACGGCAACACGGCCGTGTCGTGGCTCCGGGCCCTCTTCCACGACTGCACCGTCAAGTCCTGCGACGCCTCGCTGCTCCTGGAGACCGACGCCGCCACGGGCCTCGTCTCCGAGCAGGCCTCCCCGAGGAGCTTCGGCATGCGCAACTTCAAGTACGTGGGCGCCATCAAGTCCGCCCTGGAGCGCGAATGCCCGGGGACAGTGTCGTGCGCCGACGTGCTCGCGCTGGCCGCCAGGGACGGCGCGGCCATGCTGGGCGGGCCGGCGGCGATCCCGATGCGGACGGGGCGGCGGGACGCCACGGAGAGCCGGTACGGCGAGGTGGAGCGGTACGTCCCGAACCACAACGACACGGTGTCGGCGGTGCTGTCCCGGTTCGCGGCCATGGGGCTGGACGCGGAGGCCGTTGTGGCGCTGCTGGGCGCGCACTCGGTGGGCCGCGTCCACTGCAACAACCTGGTGGCGCGGCTGTACCCGGCGGTGGACGGCGGCATGGAGCCGGCGTACGGCGCGTACCTGCGGGGCCGGTGCCCGACGGCGGACGCGAGGGAGGACACCCGCGACGTGGCGTACGCGCGCAACGACCGCGCCACGCCCATGGTGCTCGACAACATGTACCACAAGAACCTGCTGAAAGGCCGGGGCCTCCTGCTCGTGGACCAGCGGCTCGCCTCCGACCCGCGCACCGCACCGTTCGTGAAGAAGATGGCGGCCGATAACGGGTACTTTCGTGAGACGTTCGCGGCGGCGCTGGTGAGGATGTCGGAGAACGGGCCGCTCACCGGCGGGCAGGGGGAGGTCAGGAAGGACTGCAGGTTCGTCAACGCTAAGTAAGGGCTAGTGATCAGTGGCAAGACGTGATCGTGTGTGTGTGTATGTGCTCGTGGCGTGGGGCACGAAAATAATTCAGAGGAAGTGATGAAGGGGCCACGTATCATGTGTGGCTGTTTGCATGCTTGGCTTGCTGTATGAGCATGCATGATGCCTGCCTGTACCCGATAAATATGTGTTATCCGAATTCTATGTCACATTTAGATGTGAGATATTATCTTACATCTAATATGATGTCACATTTTGCTTGTGGCTCTTTCATTGACAACTTTCTACAGCTGATTCGTTTAATTTTTGTTTGATGGTTGTCCAGTCGAGTTTCTCCGTTGGTGCTAAACAAGCTGAGTGCGTCTCGACTGGCGGGTATACACAGCTAGGCACCGAAGCTTCTTGGTTTGTAGCACACAGGAAAAAATAAAATCTTACATCTAATATGATGTCACATTTTGCTTGTGGCTCTTTCATTGACAACTTTCTACAGCTGATTCGTTTAATTTTTGTTTGATGGTTGTCCAGCCGAGTTTCTCCGTTGGTGCTAAACAAGCTGAGTGCGTCTCGACTGGCGGGTATACACAGCTAGGCACCGAAGCTTCTTGGTTTGTAGCACACATGAAAAAAAAAATCTTACATCTAATATGATGTCACATTTTGCTTGTGGCTCTTTCATTGACAACTTTCTACAGCTGATTCGTTTAATTTTTGTTTGATGGTTGTCCAGCCGAGTTTCTCCGTTGGTGCTAAACAAGCTGAGTGCGTCTCGACTGGCGGGTATACACAGCTAGGCACCGAAGCTTCTTGGTTTGTAGCACACAGGAAAAAATAAAATCTTACATCTAATATGATGTCACATTTTGCTTGTGGCTCTTTCATTGACAACTTTCTACAGCTGATTCGTTTAATTTTTGTTTGATGGTTGTCCAGCCGAGTTTCTCCGTTGGTGCTAAACAAGCTAAGTGCGTCTCGACTGGCGGGTATACACAGCTAGGCACCGAAGCTTCTTGGTTTGTAGCACACAGGAAAAAAAAAACTTAAGTATGTTGTTTCGTCTCAGAAAAAAAACAAGAAAAAGTTGCAAGACAAAAGCCACACTTAAGAAGGAATCGAACTACCATGCTCCAACTACTTAACGCGTGTCTTCTAGCCACTAGAATAAATGGATGTTTGCGATAATTAATCAGCGTGAATATTTAGGAACTCACTACATCGTCAGATTTGAAACCTTTTTGAACATTTATTAAAAATTTGTGAACAAATTTATAGATGCAGAATATTTAAATAAAAATGTGAACAATATTTGTAGTTGCAAACATTTTTGAAAACACAAGCAATTTTTGAAAACATGAACAATTTAAAAAACTCAAAAAGTTTTTAAAATGCATTTTTTTAATTTTTTTTGAATATTTTCTGAAACACTAACACTTCCCAAAAACAAGGACACATTTTTTTGAATAGTTATGTCACATCTAAGTATGACATCATCCCACGTATTGTCTCTTGTTTGTTTGTCCAAAAAAGCACAATAGCAGACGAGTGTGCCTGGGCCAGTCCCTCCGCACATGGACAATTGTGAGTCGATAGTTGACATGTAATTGGGCCCCTACAAAATATACGCCCCCTAGTTGCGAGTCGAAGGTTGACTTGCAGTTGGGCCCCTAAAAAAACTACATGCCTCGAGTTGCAAGTCGGGGGTGGACTTGCAACTAGGGTGAAAACAAAACAACACCCTAAGTTGCGAGTCGATGGTGGACTTGCAACTGGGCCGACAGAAACCCCTAGTTGTAGGTCCAGGGTCTAATCGTAACTACCATGAAGTAAGAACAAAAAAACAGGACCCCTCCCCCCTCCCCCTGAGTTGCGAGTTGAGGGCAGACTCGCAACTAGGGCAACTACAAACCTACATACCCGAGTTGTGAGCATATATATGGTTGACTTGCAACTCGAGCAATTACAAACTACATCCATCGAGTTGCAAGTCTGGGTGGACTTTTAACTTGAGTGAATACAAACTACATCCCCCAAAGTTAAGAGTTGAGGATGGAATTGCAACTAGGGCAACTACGAAACTACATCCCCGAGTTGCGAGCACATGGTTAACTTGCAACTGGGCCGAATACTAAAACTATATCCCTCGAGTTGCAACTAGGGGTGGACTTTTAACTTGAGTGAATACAAACTACATCCCCCAAAGTTAAGAGTTGAGGATGGACTTGCAACTAGGGCAACTACGAAACTACATCCCCGAGTTGCGAGCACATGGTTAACATGCAACTGGGCCGAATACTAAAACTATATCCCTCGAGTTGCAAGTCGGGGGTGGACTTGCAACTAGGCTGACAAAAAACCCTAGTTGTAGGTCGAGGGTCAAATTGCAACTACCATGAAACAAGAAAAAAAAACACCCCCGAATTGCGAGTCGTGGGTAGACTTGCACCTAGGGCAACTACAAAAACTACACCCCGGAGCTACGAGCACATGGTTGACTTGCAACTGGGGTGATTACACACTACATTCCCTCGGGTTGCGAGTCGATTCTGGACTTGCAACTGGGCCGACAGAAACCCCTAGTTGCAGGCAAGGGTCTCAATTGCAACTATGATGAAACAAGAACCAAAAACCTACACCCCCCCGAGTTGCAAGTCGGGGTGGACTTGCAACTAGGGCAACTACAAAACTACATCCCCAAGTTGCGAGTCGAGGGTGGACTTGCAACTGGGGCGATTACAAAAACTGCATGCCTCAAGTGGCAAGTCGGGGGTGGACTTGCAACTGGGGCGATTACAAACTACATTCCCTCAAGTTGTGATTCGATTGTGGACTTGCAACTCGGCCAATAAAAAATCCTAGTTGCAGGTCGAGGGTCTAATTGCAACTACCATGAAACAAGAACAAAAAAAAACACCCCTTGAGTTGCGAGTCGAGGGTGGACTTGCAACTAGGGTAACTACAAAACTACACCCCCGAGTTGCGAGTATATGATTGGCTTGCAACTGGGGCGATTACAAATTTACATGCCTCTAGTTGCAAGTTGGGAGTGGACTTGCAACTGGGGTGAAAACAAAACAACACACCCGAGTTCCGAGTCGAGAGTGGACTAGCAACTGAGAGAAAAGAGGTAGGGACCGAGTTGTGAGTCGAGGCTAGACTTGCAGCTGAGGCAAAAAGATGTCTAGGCCTAGTTACAAGTCAAGGGTGAGATCACAATTGGGACAAAAAGGTGGAGCCCGGCTGCGCATCGAGGGCCGAGTTGCAAAATCGGATAAAAATAGTTTGACCCTAGTTGCAAGTCAAGAATGAACTTGCAACTAGGACAAAAAGAAGTGGCCCTTCAATTGTATGTCGGGGTGGAGTTAGAACTCGAAAAATGAAATGGTTGGCCTCCCTGTTGTGTGTCGATAGTGGACATTTAAAATGGGGAAAAAATGAGGCCGGGGCCTGTTTCGTACCATGGGTGGACTTGCAAAAATGGGACAAGAAAAAACGGCCCCCAATGTGACAAAAATGGATCAGTCTAGTTGCGTATCGAAGGTGGACTGGCAAATGATAGACAAATTGGTCGGGTCTATCGAAGGTAGATTTACAGTTGGTAAAAAGAATGCATTTTAGGGTTGGAGTTCCAACTAGAAGAACAAATTGGTGGCACCCATTTTGTGTTCAGGATGGACTTAAAACTAGGACAAAAAAATTGATCGGACCTAATTGCATATCGACCACAGGGCAAAGCATGTCTTTTTTACAAAGCAAGTATCGTCGGCATCGAACTTGAAAGAAAATAGAAATACGCAATGACAAACGACATAGCATGTTTTTCCCACTTCTACAACACATAAGAGATAAAATAAAGCCACAAGAGTGCAAGAAAAAAAGTCCAACAAAAAAACACACATGCACCGTGAACAGGTCAACGGGTGGAGACAACAGAACATGCAACGCATGAATGCATTAGCCGACGATGCGAGATCGAGAATTTGCGTTAAAATTATCCAACAGACGGCAACTTAGATGAGACATTGCTAAATCTTATCTTCATGAAGTTTAGAAGGAATGGGGGGACAGTGTCAAAATAATCCGGAAAGACGACAACGTCACCGACTAAAAACAACACAAGAAACAGATTGCTAGTGTGCAGTGATAATGGGCCGACAAAAGCGAAGCTAAACAGGCCTAGGCCAACAAAGAGGATATGCAACAAACAAACAACAACAAGTGAGATGAAAAAGAGGGCTTGCATGAAAAATTTGAAAACTAAATCAAACGATGACAAATTTAGATGAGACATTATTTAAGAAACAGTTGGGAATTTAAAAATATGCTTATATAATTTTAAAAATCATGGATTATAAATGATAAAAATATAAAAAGACATATAAAAACCAAAAGAAAAATAGGGGAAAAAACAAAAGAACGAAAAAACAAGAGTCAGATTCCAAAAGACCGAACAAAAAATACGAGTTGGCAACCTAGCTTTCTATAACTCACAGAACTACATTCAAAAATAAAAATCACCGACCTACCAGTACCTTGTCTTGCCTTTCTCCACTCTAATATCACATTGCTTCAAAAAATTATACAGACAACAAATACGCGAACAATCCACAGTCCAAAAAATGGTAGAAAAGAGTCTACAATCGAGACAAACAACGGCTGCGAGCCTGAGCCCACGAATTAAAAAGGATCAACAACGGCCCACCACCACTTGCATGGCCGGGACAAGCCACACAGGCCGGCTGCGGCAGACAATGCAAAGCGAACGGGTGCGCCACGCGAGACGATCATGTTTGCGCAAAAATTAAAGATAAATAGTATCAACGGTTCTAGACTTAGATATGAGATAAGTATTTCACATCTAGATATGAAATAACAAACCCGTAGTTTTCAACGCCTGAAACACTGAAATCTCGAAATGGAATTCTGCCCACCTACATATATAGAACAAGTAGCACGATGGTATGGCAGGCATTGATGAACTGAAATCATCTGTTCTAGCGTTGCGTGCTATATAGGGCTTGTTTGGTTCCAGTTTGAAACAGTAGTCGCATTGCATACCCTTCTCAACCCAGTCTGGTTGAGGAAAAACAGGCCCTAATTAATACTCTATATGCAATTTGTTTGGTTGCCTGCATCTCTAGTCTCTGCATTAGGTAATACGCAAGTGCATTTTGTTTGATTGGTTGCATTGGCCCTAGCGGCACATGAACACGGCGTTTGGTTGCATACGGCGTACATGTTGTGCTTGCCTTGTACCCTAGTTGGTGAGCTTACCCATAATGATCACACCTAGCACACCAACGCCACAACACAGCAATGGTGACGAACTAGGCGAAGATGATGAAGTTCTTCAGCTTCAGGCCAAACTGACGATCCACCTTAGCAGCTTCCACTTTGACAGCTCTAACCTTGGCACTGTCGGCACGACTGCCTCCGTGCTTTCGCACCCAGGCGGAGTAAGCTTGTTCTGCTGCCTGCCTAGTCTTGAACCCTCTATAGTTGCTGTTGCTATACGATGCCACTTGTGCATTGGCTTCTTCCCATGAACTATAAACCCCTGGAACCTCACCGATGAAAATGGCATACCACTTGCCCTAGCAATGCACAAGAGCAAGAGTTGAAGCAGCAAATCAATGGAGCACAAGTAGCAAGCAAAGTAGCACACAAACAACAATGGAGCAGAAGAGAAGTAAAGCATGCATGATCATACGGCATAGCAAGTTCAACCTAGCACTACCTTGGTGTTAACCTACCACCACATCCAAAAAAGGGTGTCGTCCTACCACCGCAAGTTCACCATCAGCGTGAGGGGTTAGTATATACCACCTCACCAAAATATACAGACCATCAAATAGCTTTTGAGCCCTAACTACACAAATGTACGTCGTCATCATCATCATCGTCGTCGTCGTCTCCACCACCATCGCCGTCGGGGATCATGCATGCTCACAGGCAGCACTACTCTAGTAGTAGTGCTTACCCAGCCAGCTCCTGAGCCACAGCACCCTGTGAGCGTCGGCCATGCCAACGAACCCAACAACCTTGTGCCTTGTTGTCAAGCAGGTGGCTGAGAGCCGCCATGAGAGGCTCGTCGCTGAATCCACCCTGGGTCATGACAGCGCCATACAGGTCAGGGTGGACGTCGAGGGGCTTGCACTCCCTAATGGCTGTTGCCACCTCCTTCACCGCCTCACTCATGCTGCAAAAGACATTGATCTCCTCCTCCATCAGGCCTCCTCTCTTCCTCTTCCTATCATGGACGGGGTCAAATGGCTTGTCGAAGGGCTTCACATCGGGCTTGTCAGGGCCATCAAGGACCTCGATGTCCGGTGTCCCAGGGAAGTCTGGCATGGGAGAACCAAGAGGCTCACCTGAGCCCATGGCATGCTTCCCAGTTGCCAGCCCGAAGGAGAAAATGTGCTGCATCTGGTTGTAGTTCTGGATGGGTGTGTTGAGGAACTCAACGTCCCTTGGGTGGTCCTAAGAATGAAACACAAGTGTTGTTAGTTGCGATCAGGAGTAGGCAATGGTGGACATTATGAAAAGAAAGAGGGCTATGAGCTAACCGCGACATGGCCGGCATAGTGCTCTGCCTCCAGAACTATGGAGCAAGTGTTCTCATCCCATGAGGCACCGCTAAGGTCTCTCAGCTTGGACACTTGGATCCATCGACTTCTCCACTTCCTCAGGTGGTTGTACACCTGGGTGGCAGACACCTCTTGCCCACTGAACTCGAACACCTGCTACGCAACGGTGTTCAAGTGCACCTCCTTGAAGCCCTTGTTAGTCCTAACTCCACTAGAGATGAGCTCACACATCTTGTTCAACACGAACGTGGACATGAACGGCTGCCACTTCATGTTGTTCGACCTACCATCCTTCTTTGCCTTTGCTGCTGCTAGCTTGATTGCAGCGGCAGCAGTTGGCTCAACGAGCACTACTGGCACATAGAGGGAATCAGACTTGAACACCTCTGAATCAGGTGCCATCTCGGACATAGGCTGCGATTCCTCGACAAACGATGGAGCAAACTGGCTGTCAGACACGACAAGGGCCTGACTAAGATCTTGCGTCTGCGTGGTCATGTCCTACAACTGTAGCACTCATTGACAATGAGCATAGCACACAACATACCGAACAATCCATGAAAGTAGGAGCATACATGTACATGGTTCATCACTATCATAGCAAGCACATGCTTCATCACTACCATACTAAGCATACCAGACAATCTATGAGCAGAAACATACATCTATAAAAAACAACATGCTACAAGTGGCCCAATAGCTACAAATCACAGATCTAAGCATGATTCAACATAAGCACAAGGTTCAACTTCAAACTCTACTACTAATCTAGCCTACCACATGCTTGAACATCTAGCCCTACCATAAATTGCAACCGCAACATAGCAACCAACCATATCAGCTCACAGATCAGACCACTAATCAACCATGCATCTAGATCAAACCCTAGCTGCAGCTCAGATCTAGCTAGAAGGAACAGAGAGAAAGGGGGATTGAACTCACAGAGGCCATGGCTGCAGCTTAAGGACGAGGGGGGGGGGACGGTGGTGGAAGATGAAAGCCGGCCGGTGAAGGAGCTCCGACGCCGTGGACCGCCGGCCGATGAAGATGCGCCGCTTACCTGCTCGTTGGTGCCGATGTGCGTCGGCGGGAAAGCGCAAACGGAGGAAGAATGGTGGCGGGGGTTGGGGCGGTGAGGGAGGGGCTAAATAGGGGTGGAGCGGCGGGAGGTGAGCCGAAATCCTCCCGCTGATTTTTCGGCGACGCAGGCGAGCTCGCGCCATCTCCCCTGCTCCCACGAGGGGAGAAGCGCCGCCCTCCCCTGCCTCGTCCGAGCCAGGCTCGCGAGCTAATGCATTTGTGCGTTTCCCCTGGTCCTGGCCTGGACGTGCTTTAAGTTTCGTGTGATGCGGGCCGCACCGTGAATGCAGGAAACCAAATGGGCCAAATTCGTCTCGCCCGGGCCAGGCTGGGCCTAATGCGGGCAACCAAACACGCCCATACTATTCTTGTAGAACAGTTCAATAATCCAACTGCAAACCCATATCCACATGGGTACACTGTGTCATTTGTAAGATTATCGGGGCATTACTAGCATACCGACAAAGAAAACCAACAAGAACGACAAATGGATTCATATGGTCAAATTCGATCAGAAGCAAGTGGACGCATACCCAAGTTTCAGAAAATCTTTAGTTTGGTTTCAAAACACTGCTCGCCTGTAGAGGAAACGAGGAGCTCGGTTTGAGCCACTCCCTGAAATTGTGATGCCGCAGCGGCGAAAACCCTAGGACTTGTCCGGACAGCAGCGTCGTTGGCGTCGCAATCCTTCTTGGAGGTGTTGTTTGATACGCGGAGGTCCAGTGCCATAGCGAGCGGTGGGACGTAGATGAAGGGCGCAGCGGTGGCAGGCCATTCATGCTTGTCGAGCTGCCGTTGTTGGCATTTTGGTCTTTTTCTTTTTTCCTTTGGGCTTGTTGTGCCGTTCGCCCAGGCAGTTACCTTGTGAACGATGTTCATGCTTTATAAGATAAAGCGGGGGGAAACCCTATTTCGTTAATTGTGATGCCGCTCCCTCCGCTCCAGGAGCCGCAGTTGTGGAGTGGAGGGGATCCGAACAGGTCCGTTCCTAAATATATGTCTTTTTAGAGATTTCAATATAGACTCAATGTGGTCCGCGGTGTTTACATGTTATCTGAAAAAAAAGCCTTATTCAGTGTGTGCCTTAGTACAGCCTTAAGCCAGTTGTATGTAATATATATTTATGTTTTGCTAGTTGTTTGCTTGTCCAAGTATTCGTGTATCGATCAGCTATGTAGGATGTCTAACTATTTGTGTATTCACTATACTTTACAAGTTCTCTTCTGTCAAGTGTTTTTGTTTTCATTTTACGTTGTGTGTGAAGTATCTCTATTTGAATTTCGAACCTATACCTTGTGCAACATGTTGCTGTCATTTCCTTTTTTTCCGGTGCTTTCATGTAACGGCTTATTAACGTCTGGGGGTAAAAGAAAAGATGAACATGTACTCCTTCTGATCGTTGAGCTGGACAATGCCGTGTGGAGAAGAAGCTGCACGTTGGGTACAAATTACTACAGTTTCAGACTGGTGAACATAGCAAACTGATAAAGTTTGTGGCTCAAAACTGCGCAAGCTTCTCTTCCTTTCCTTTTTATTCACTGCACATTTCCATGTCACGTAGAACAAACGCAAGAGACATCTGAATTTGTACCGTGAATTTATCTGCTTAACTAGTTTGAACAGTGAACAAGGAAGCAAATGGTTTCAGGTTGTAGAAGTAAGGGAATATTAGCGAGTTTTCTGTAGCAGTTTGTACGCCAATGATGGATTATTCCGAACTACTATGAAGTTAGACTAAATGCCTTTCAGATGTTGTGTGTACATTTATTTTGGAGTAATTTACAAAAAACTACCACATTTCACGTATCCGTCCCACAGAACTACCACATTTTGAAAACTGACCAAAAAGTCCAATTTAGCGTTAATTTCGTGACAAAAAACTACCAGATCGACTTGATGACCGATTGAAGCGTTTTAAACGCATTTCTAACAGACCCGGCCCACCGGTCAGGACGGCGGCTGCGCTAACGGCTAACGGCGCTCGCCTGACGCCCGTTAGCCGAGCGGGTCGGTCGGGCCCGGTCGGACCAGGACTAACCTGGCCGACCAGCTAGCTAGTCGTCCTCCCCACCTTACTCTCCCCCGAGCTCACTCACTCACTCTGCGCCTCTGCTTCTCTTCTTCTTCTCGCACTCCGGCGACGCCGCGACCATGCCGTCGTGGCCCAACAACAACGAGAGCTCTGACGATGATGAGTACATGAACAAGTTCAGTAGCATGCCGATGGAGTATTTTATGAGTCAGCTCAGTCTCTTCTCTCATCTGCTAGGGTTAGGGTTAGGGTTTGAAGAACGATTGGGATTTCTCCATTTAAGTTCATATATGTGAGCTCTAGTTGATATATATGTATTTCCTGCTGCAGCAAACTCCAGATAGTGTGATAGATCCAAGCTTTTCTGGGCTTGTTACTGAATCTGACCGTAGGTCCATCCTGCACAAGCAGAGGGCAGGCAAATTCGTGGCATTTGAAGGCACTGACACCGGCAGAAGATTCATAGGATGTGCAACTGAGGTAATGAACCAAGTTGTCATGGCTGTGATTGATTCATTTTGTGCTTTTCTGAATAATGCTGCTACTTTTCTCATCTTTGCTTAATTATAAGAACATTGCTATGTCTAAATTATGTACTTGTAGCAAAGAGCAATGAAAACATAGCACCGATTTATAATTTGTAGTATAGAGTTAGCTAGTGTAGTGTAGCTACATATATGACTATTTTTTATGATTTGTTATTGTGAATATGTTTGTTAATGAAGAATAAAGCTCACTGTAAATTTAACTGAATTTTCAGGATGGTGTGAACTGTGGTCTTTTAGAGTGGGTAGATGCCCCTTGGCCTGTAATTTTGCAAAGGTGCTTAACCAAGCTATGAGATATGTATCATGAAGAGAACCTTGGTAGAGTCCAAGACAAAGAGGCTCATGAGATAGAGGTTGAGAAACTGAAGAAGGAGCTGGATTCTCTTGGCAATCAGTACAGTCAGCTTGTGGATGTTGTATCCAAGCTTTTTGATTACCAGGATGGGCAGAAATCCCATGACATGGATTACACAAGCCAGTCAATCAATGAACTTAAGGAGAATAAGCATCAGCTTGAGCAACAGGCAAAGATTGAGGTTGAAATGGAGAAGCTTAAGCTCAAGAAAGAACAGAGGTGCATCCTGCAGAGTCAAGCTGATATCATTGAAAACACCAGGAAAGCCATGAAGGAGATACAAGTGGAGAGTGACCTCCTTAAAGAAGAGAAGAAGAAGCTTGAGCATATCATTGCTGAGCTCTTGAAGGCTGGTCATGGGTGCAAAGAAAAGCTAGACAAGATCAAAGAAGTTGTCATGGAGGAGTGAAGTGGTACCTATGGTTGGTAAGTGAATATGAGGCCTATATATATAACTGGCCTAGTACTAGGATTTGATGCAGATATGCATCTTAGTATTAATATGAACTCCCTATTAACTACCTATGGTTTCAGATCATTTTGGTTGTGTTGTTGGGTGCTGTAATGCCCCTGATCTGTAATGCTCTAAGATAATCCTATTTGTAATGCCCCATGAACCATATTATCCAGATGTTGTTATATCTACATCTGCAATTTGTTGCTGCTAGGTAGTTGTTGCTAATACTTACACTTGAATCTAGTAACACCAAACAACACTGAAAATGAAAATGAAACTGAAACTTGCATTACATAGGAGGTAGCATAGATAACACATATTGTCTGGGGATGCAACATAGATAGCATTACATAGATAGATAGCATCAAATAGTCTGAGGATAACTGAAACTAGCCAACACTGAATAAGACTGACGAAACTGAATGTGAAACTAAATAGTTTCACATTCAGTTTTAATTAGGCGCTTGCCCTGCTAAACGGCCTGAGCGTCGTACCTCTTGCTTCACTTCGGTGGGATGATTTGGCAGCATCTGCACCTCCTGTTCTTCTTCATCGATGAAGATGATGGGAGGAGGGCGGCGGCGAGCCTGCAGTGCTGGTGGTGCGATGATCTGGATGTCGTCATCCTCGTCTTGGTGCTTGTTTGCGTTTGCTTCAGCCGTAGATTGTGCTGGAGCTGTTGGAAATATGCCCTAGAGGCAATAATAAAATGGTTATTATTATATTTCTTTGTTCATGATAATTGTCTATTGTTCATGCTATAATTGTGTTATCCGGAAATCGTAATACATGTGTGAATACATAGACCACAACACGTCCCTAGTGAGCCTCTAGTTGACTAGCTCGTTGATCAAAAGATAGTCATGGTTTCCTGACTATGGACATTGGATGTCATTGATAACGAGATCACATCATTAGGAGAATGATGTGATGGACAAGACCCAATCCTAAGCTTAGCTCAAAGATCGTGTAGTTCGTTTACTGTAGCTTTTCTGAATGTCAAGTATCATTTCCTTAGACCATGAGATTGTGCAACTCCTGGATACCGCAGGAGTGCCTTGGGTGTGCTAAACGTCACAACGTAACTGGGTGACTATAAAGGTACATTACAGGTATCTCCGAAAGTGTCTGTTGGGTTGGCACGAATCGAGACTAGGATTTGTCACTCCGTATGACAGAGAGGTATCTCTGGGCCCACTCGGTAATGCATCATCATAATGAGTTCAATGTGATCAAGTGGTTGATCATGGGATCATGCATTATGGTACGAGTAAAGTGATTTGCCGGTAACGAGACTGAACAAGGTATTGGGATACCGACGATCGAGTCTCGGGCAAGTAACGTACCGATTGACAAAGGGAATTGTATACGGATTGATTGAATCCTCGACATTGTGGTTCATCCGATGAGATCATCGTGGAGCATGTGGGAGCCAACATGGGTATCCAGATCCCGCTGTTGGTTATTGACCGGAGAGCAATCTCGGTCATGTCTACATGTCTCCCGAACCTGTAGGGTCTACACACTTAAGGTTCGGTGACGCTAGGGTTGTAGGGATATGTATATGCAGTAACCCGAATGTATTAGGCATCAAGATCTATAGAGATAGATCGAGACGCCTCATTGGTCTTTCACAGAGTACATACCTTGACAAGATATTGAAAAAGTTCAAAATGGATCTGTCAAAGAAGGGGTTCTTGCCTGTATTGCAAGGTACGAGATTGAGCACGGCTCAATGCCCGACCACGACAGAAGATAGAGAAAAGATGAGTGTCGTCCCCTATGCCTCGGCCATAGGGTCTATCATGTATGCTATGCTGTGTACCAGACCTGATGTAAACCTTGCCGTAAGTTTGGTAGGAAGGTACCAAAGTAATCCTGGCATGGAACACTGGATAGCGGTCAAGAATATCCTGAAGTACCTGAAAAGGACCAAGGAAATGTTTCTCGTTTATGGAGGTGACGAAGAGCTCGTCGTAAAGGGTTACGTCAATGCTAGCTTCGACACAGATCTGGATGTCTCTAAGTCACAAACCGGATACGTGTATATTTTGAATGGTGGGGCAGTAAGCTGGTGCAGTTGCAAGCAAAGCGTTGTGGCGGGATCACATGTGAAGCGGAGTACATGGCAGCCTCGGAGGCAGCACAAGAAGCAATCTGGGTGAAGGAGTTCATTACCGACCTAGGAGTCATACCCAATGCGTCGGGCCCGACGGCTCTCTTCTATGACAACACTGGAGCTATTTCCCTTGCCAAGGAGCCCAGGTTTCACAGGAAGACCAAGCATATCAAGCGTCGCTTCAACTCCATTCGTGAAAGTGTTCAAAATGGAGACATAGAGATTTGTAAAGTACATACGGACCTGAATGTAGCAGATCCGTTGACTAAACCTCTCCCTAGAGCAAAACATGATCAACACCAGAACTGCATGGGTGTTCGATTCATCACACTGTAACTAGAATATTGACTCTAGTGCAAGTGGGAGACTGTTGGAAATATGCCCTAGAGGCAATAATAAAATGGTTATTATTATATTTCTTTGTTCATGATAATTGTCTATTATTCATGCTATAATTGTGTTATCCGGAAATCGTAATACATGTGTGAATACATAGACCACAACACGTCCCTAGTGAGCCTCTAGTTGACTAGCTCGTTGATCAAAAGATAGTCATGGTTTCCTGACTATGGACATTGGATGTCATTGATAACGGGATCACATCATTAGGAGAATGATGTGATGGACAAGACCCAATCCTAAGCTTAGCTCAAAGATCGTGTAGTTCGTTTGCTGCAGCTTTTCTGAATGTCAAGTATCATTTCCTTAGACCATGAGATTGTGCAACTCCCGGATACCGTAGGAGTGACTTGGGTGTGCCAAACGTCACAACGTAACTGGGTGACTATAAAGGTACATTACAGGTATCTCCGAAAGTGTCTGCTGGGTTGGCACGAATCAAGACTGGGATTTGTCACTCCGTATGACGGAGAGGTATCTCTGGGCCCACTCGGTAATGCATCATCATAATGAGCTCAATGTGACCAAGTGGTTGATCACGGGATCATGCATTACGGCACGAGTAAAGTGACTTGCCGATAACGAGATTGAGCTAGGTATTGGGATACCGACGATCGAGTCCCGGGCAAGTAACGTACCGATTGACAAAGGGAATTGTATACGGATTGATTGAATCCTCGACATGGTGGTTCATCCGATGAGATCATCATGGAGCATGTGGGATCCAACATGGGTATCCAGATCCCGCTGTTGGTTATTGACTGGAGAGGCGTCTCGTTCATGTCTGCATGTCTCCCGAACCCGTAGGGTCTACACACTTAAGGTTCGGTGACGCTAGGGTTGTAGAGATATTAGCATACGGTAACCCGAAAGTTGTTCGGAGTCCCGGATGAGATCCCTGACATCACGAGGAGTTCAGGAATGGTCCGGAGGTGAAGATTTATATATAGGAAGTCAAGTTTCGGCCATCGGGAAAGTTTCGGGGGTAATCGGTATTGTACCGGGACCACCGGAAGGGTCCCGGGGGGTCCACCGGGTGGGGCCACCTATCCCGAAGGGCCCCATGGGCTGAAGTGGGAGGGAAACCAGCCCCTAGTGGGCTGGTGCGCCCCCCTTGGTCCTCCCCCTGCGCCTAGGGTTGGAAACCCTAGGGGTGGGGGCGCCACCCTTGCCTTGGGGGGCAAGGCACCCCTTGGCCGCCGCCCCCCTAGGAGATTGGATCTCCTAGGGCCGGCGCCCCCCTAGGGCCCCTATATATAGTGGGGGGGGGGGGAGGGAGGGCAGCCGCAGCCAAGCCTCTGGCCTCTCCCTCTCCCTCCTGTGACACTCCTCCGTCTCCCTACGCTTGGCGAAGCCCTGCCGAGATCACCGTTGCTTCCACCACCACGCCGTCGTGCTGCTGGATCTTCATCAACCTCTCCTTCCCCCTTGCTGGATCAAGTTGGAGGAGACGTCTTCCCAATCGTACGTGTGTTGAACGCGGAGGTGCTGTCCGTTCGGCACTTGGCCATCGGTGATTTGGATCACGTCGAGTACGACTCCATCAACCCTGTTCTCTTGAACGCTTCCGCGCGCGATCTACAAGGGTATGTAGATGCACTCCTCTCTCCCTCGTTGCTAGATGACTCCATAGATTGATCTTGGTGATGCGTAGAAAATTTTAAAATTCTGCTACGTTCCCGAACAGTGGCATCATGAGCTAGGTCTATGCGTAGTTACTATGCACGAGTAGAACACAAAGCAGTTGTGGGCGTCGATATTGTCAATTATCTTGCCGTTACTAGTCTTATCTTGATTCGGCGGCATTGTGGGATGAAGCGGCCCGGACCAACCTTACACGTACGCTTACGTGAGACCGGTTCCACTGACTGACATGCACTAGTTGCATAAGGTGGCTGGCGGGTGTCTGTCTCTCCCACTTTAGTCGGATCGGATTCGATGAACAAGGTCCTTATGAAGGGTAAATAGAAATTGGCAATTCACGTTGTGGTTTTGGCGTAGGTAAGAAACGTTCTTGCTAGAAACCTATAGCAGCCACATAAAAACTTGCAACAACAATTAGAGGACGTCTAACTTGTTTTTGCAACAAGTGTTTTGTGATGTGATATGGCCAAAGGATGTGATGAATGATATATGTGATGTATGAGATGATCATGTTCTTGTAATAGGAATCACGACTTGCATGTCGATGAGTATGACAACCGGCAGGAGCCATAGGAGTTGTCTTTATTTATTTATGACCTGCGTGTCAACATAAACGTCATGTAATTACTTTACTTTATTGCTAAAGCGTTAGCCATAGTAGTAGAAGTAATAGATGACAAGACAACTTCAAGAAGACACGATGATGGAGATCATGATGATGGAGATCATGGTGTCATGCTGGTGACAACGATGATCATGGAGCCCCGAAGATGGAGATCAAAAGGAGCAAATGATATTGGCCATATCATGTCACTATTTGATTGCATCTGATGTTTATCATGTTTTACATCTTATTTGCTTAGAACCACGGTAGCTTAAATAAGATGATCCCTCGTAATAATTTCAAGATAGTGTTCCCCCTAACTGTGCACCGTTGCGAAGGTTCGTTGTTTCGAAGCACCACGTGATGATCAAGTGTGATAGATTCTAACATTTGAATACAACGGGTGTAAGCCAGATTTATACACGCAATACACTTAGGTTGACTTGACGAGCCTAGCATGTACAGACATGGCCTCGGAACACAGAAGACCGAAAGGTCGAGCATGAGTCGTATAGAAGATACGATCAACATGAAGATGTTCACCGATGTTGGCTAGTCCGTCTCACGTGATGATCGGACACGGCCTAGTTAACTCGGATCATGTTTCACTTAGATGACTAGAGGGATGTCTATCTGAGTGGGAGTTCATTGAATAATTTGATTAGATGAACTTAATTATCATGAACTTAGTCTAAAATCTTTACAATATGTCTTTTAGATCAAATGGCCCACGTTGTCCTCAACTTCAACGCGTTCCTAGAGAAAACCAAGCTGAAAGACAATGGCAGCAACTATACGGACTGGGTCCGGAACCTGAGGATCATCCTCATAGCTGCCAAGAAAGATTATGTCCTAGAAGCACCGCTAGGTGACGCACCTGTCCCAGAGAACCAAGACGTTATGAACGCTTGGCAGTCACGTGCTGATGATTACTCCCTCGTTCAGTGCGGCATGCTTTACAGCTTAGAACTGGGGCTCCAAAAGCGTTTTGAGAGACATAGAGCATATGAGATGTTCAAAGAGCTGAAAATGGTTTTTCAAGCTCATGCCCGGGTCGAGAGATATGAAGTCTCCGACAAGTTCTTCAGCTGTAAGATGGAGGAAAATAGTTCTGTCAGTGAGCACATACTCAAAATGTCTGGGTTGCATAACCGCTTGACTCAGCTGGGAGTTAATCTCCCAGATGACGCGGTCATTGACAGAATCCTTCAGTCACTTCCACCAAGCTACAAGAGCTTTGTGATGAACTTCAATATGCAGGGGATGGAAAAGACCATTCCTGAGGTGTATTCAATGCTGAAATCAGCAGAGGTGGAAATAAAAAAG
Organism: Triticum urartu; assembly: GCF_056163025.1. Classification (NCBI taxonomy): domain Eukaryota; kingdom Viridiplantae; phylum Streptophyta; class Magnoliopsida; order Poales; family Poaceae; genus Triticum; species Triticum urartu. The sequence goes on along the minus strand of NC_141874.1, from coordinate 50,240,071 downwards.
GAACATCAAGTGTTGATGGTGAATAAAACCACTAAGTTCAAGAAAGGCAAGGGTAAGAAGAACTTCAAGAAGGACGGCAAGGGAGTTGCCGCGCCCGGTAAGAAAGCTGTCGGGAAGAAGCCAAAGAATGGACCCAAGCCCGAGACTGAGTGTTTTTATTGGAAGGGAAGTGGTCAGTGGAAGCGTAACTGCCCCAAATACTTAGCGGACAAGAAGGCCGGCAACATTAAAGGTATATGTGATATACATGTAATTGATGTGTACCTTACCAGTACTCATAGTAGCTCCTGGGTATTTGATACCGGTGCGGTTGCTCACATTTGTAACTCAAAGCAGGAGCTGCGGAATAAGCGGAGACTGGCGAAGGACGAGGTGATGATGCGCGTCGGGAATGGTTCCAAGGTCGATGTGATCGCCGTCGGCACGCTGCCTCTACATTTACCTACGAGATTAGTTTTAAACCTCAATAATTGTTATTTAGTGCCAGCTTTGAGCATGAACATTGTATCAGGATCTCATTTAATTCGAGATGGCTACTCATTTAAATCCGAGAATAATGGTTGTTCTATTTATATGAGAGACATGTTTTATGGTCATGCTCCGATGGTGAATGGTTTATTCTTAATGAATCTCGAGCGTAATGTTACACATATTCATAGTGTGAATACCAAAAGATGGAAGGTTGATAATGATAGTCCCACATACTTGTGGCACTGCCGCCTTGGTCACATAGGTGTCAAACGCATGAAGAAGCTCCATGCAGATGGACTTTTAGAGTCTCTTGATTACGAATCATTTGACACGTGCGAACCATGCCTCATGGGTAAAATGACCAAGACTCCGTTCTCAGGAACAATGGAGCGAGCAACCAACTTATTGGAAATCATACGTACTGATGTGTGTGGTCCAATGAGTGTTGAGGCTCGCGGTGGCTATCGTTATGTTCTCACCCTCACTGATGACTTGAGTAGATATGGGTATGTCTACTTAATGAAACACAAGTCTGAGACCTTTGAAAAGTTCAAGGAATTTCAGAGTGAGGTTGAGAATCAACGTGACAAGAAAATCAAGTTCTTGCGATCAGATCGTGGGGGAGAATACTTGAGTCATGAAATTGGCACACACTTAAGAAAATGTGGAATAGTTTCACAACTCACGCCGCCTGGAACACCTCAGCGTAATGGTGTGTCTGAACGTCGTAATCGCACTCTATTGGATATGGTGCGATCTATGATGTCTCTTACCGATTTACCGCTGTCATTTTGGGGCTATGCTTTAGAGACTGCCGCATTCACTTTAAATAGGGCTCCGTCGAAATCCGTTGAGACGACACCGTATGAATTATGGTTTGGGAAGAAACCTAAGCTGTCGTTTCTAAAAGTTTGGGGATGCGATGCTTATGTCAAGAAATTTCAACCTGAAAAGCTCGAACCCAAGTCAGAAAAATGCGTCTTCATAGGATACCCTAAAGAAACTGTTGGGTATACCTTCTACCTCAGATCCGAAGGCAAGATCTTTGTTGCCAAGAATGGGTCCTTTCTAGAGAAAGAGTTTCTCTCGAAAGAAATAAGTGGGAGGAAAGTAGAACTTGATGAAATATTACCTCTTGAACCGGTAAGTGGCCCAGCTCAAGAAAATGTTCCTGAGGTGCCTGCACCGACTAGAGAGGAAGTTAATGATGATGATCATGAAACTTCAGATCAAGTTACTACTGAACTTCATAGGTCCACGAGGACACGTTCCGCACCAGAGTGGTACGGCAACCCTGTCTTGGAAATCATGTTGTTAGACAACGGTGAACCTTCGAACTATGAAGAAGCGATGGCGGGCCCGGATTCCGACAAATGGTTGGAAGCCATGAAATCCGAGATAGGATCCATGTATGAAAACGAAGTATGTACTTTGACTGACTTGCCCGATGATCGGCGAGCCATAGAAAATAAATGGATCTTTAAGAAGAAGATAGACGCGGATGGTAATGTGACCATCTATAAAGCTCGGCTTGTCGCTAAGGGTTATCGACAAGTTCAAGGGGTTGACTACGATGAGACTTTCTCACCCGTAGCGAAGCTGAAGTCCGTCCGAATCATGTTAGCAATTGCCGCATTCTATGATTATGAGATATGGCAAATGAACGTCAAAACGACATTCCTTAATGGTTTCCTTAAGGAAGAATTGTATATGATGCAGCTGGAAGGTTTTGTCGATCCTAAGAATGCTGACAAGGTGTGCAAGCTCCAACGCTCGATTTATGGGCTGGTGCAAGCATCTCGGAGTTGGAACATTCGTTTTGATGAGATGATCAAAGCATTTGGGTTTACGCAGACTTATGGAGAAGCCTGCATTTACAAGAAAGTGAGTGGGAGCTCTGTAGCATTTCTCATATTGTATGTGGATGACATACTGTTGATGGGAAATGATATAGAATTCTTGGAAAGCATAAAGGCCTACTTGAACAAGTGTTTTCCAATGAAGGACCTTGGAGAAGCTGCTTATATATTAGGCATCAAGATCTATAGAGATAGATCGAGACGCCTCATTGGTCTTTCACAGAGTACGTACCTTGACAAGATATTGAAGAAGTTCAAAATGGATCAGTCAAAGAAGGGGTTCTTGCCTGTATTGCAAGGTACGAGATTGAGCACGGCTCAATGCCCGACCACGGCAGAAGATAGAGAAAAGATGAGTGTCGTCCCCTATGCCTCGGCCATAGGGTCTATTATGTATGCTATGCTGTGTATTACCAGACCTGATGTAAACCTTGCCGTAAGTTTGGTAGGAAGGTACCAAAGTAATACCGACATGGAACACTGGACAGCGGTCAAGAATATCCTGAAGTACCTGAAAAGTACTAAGGACATGTTTCTCGTGTATGGAGGTGACGAAGAGCTCGTCGTAAAGGGTTACGTCCATGCTAGCTTCGACACAGATCTGGATGACTCTAAGTCACAAACCGGATACGTGTATATTTTGAATGGTGGGGCAGTAAGCTGGTGCAGTTGCAAGCAAAGCGTTGTAGCGGGATCTACATGTGAAGCGGAGTACATGGCAGCCTCGGAGGCAGCACAAGAAGCAGTCTGGGTGAAGGAGTTCATTACCGACCTAGGAGTCATACCCAATGCGTCGGGCCCGATGACTCTCTTCTGTGACAACACTGGAGCTATTGCCCTTGCCAAGGAGCCCAGGTTTCACAGGAAGACCAGGCATATCAAGCGTCGCTTCAACTCCATTCGTGAAAGTGTTCAAAATGGAGACATAGAGATTTGTAAAGTACATACGGACCTGAATGTGGCAGATCCATTGACTAAACCTCTCCCTAGAGTAAAACATGATCAACACCAGAACTGCATGGGTGTTTGATTCATCACAATGTAACTAGAATATTGACTCTAGTACAAGTGGGAGACTGTTGGAAATATGCCCTAGAGGCAATAATAAAATGGTTATTATTATATTTCTTTGTTCATGATAATAGTCTATTGTTCATGCTATAATTATGTTATCCGGAAATTGTAATACATGTGTGGATACATAGACCACAACACGTCCCTAGTGAGCCTCTAGTTGACTAGCTCATTGATCAAAAGATAGTCATGGTTTCCTGACTATGGACATTGGATGTCATTGATAACGGGATCACATCATTAGGAGAATGATGTGATGGACAAGACCCAATCCTAAGCATAGCTCAAAGATCGTGTAGTTCGTTTGCTGTAGCTTTTCCGAATGTCAAGTATCATTTCCTTAGACCATGAGATTGTGCAACTCCCGGATACCGTAGGAGTGCCTTGGGTGTGCCAAACGTCACAACGTAACTGGGTGACTATAAAGGTACATTACAGGTATCTCCGAAAGTGTCTGTTGGGTTGGCACGAATCGAGACTGGGATTTGTCACTCCGTATGACGGAGAGGTATCTCTGGGCCCACTCGGTAATGCATCATCATAATGAGCTCAATGTGACCAAGTGGTTGATCACGGGATCATGCATTACGGCACGAGTAAAGTGACTTGCCGGTAATGAGATTGAACTAGGTATTGGGATACCGACGATCGAGTCTCGGGCAAGTAACGTACCGATTGACAAAGGGAATTGTATACGGATTGATTGAATCCTCGACATGGTGGTTCATCCGATGAGATCATCGTGGAGCATGTGGGAGCCAACATGGGTATCCAGATCCCGCTGTTGGTTATTGACCGGAGAGGCGTCTCGGTCATGTCTGCATGTCTCCCGAACCCGTAGGGTCTACACACTTAAGGTTCGGTGATGCTAGGGTTGTAGTGATATTAGCATACGGTAACCCGAAAGTTGTTTGGAGTCCCGGATGAGATCCCGGACGTCACGAGGAGTTCTGGAATGGTTCGGAGGTGAGGATTTATATATAGGAAGTCAAGTTTCGGCAACCGGGAAAGTTTCGGGGGTAATCGGTATTGTACCGGGACCACCGGAAGGGTCCTGGGGGGTCCACTGGGTGGGGCCACCTATCCCGGAGGGCCCCATGGGCTGAAGTGGGAGGGGAACCAGCCCCTAGTGGGCTGGTCCGCCCCCCCCTTGGGCCTCCCCCTGCGCCTAGGGTTGGAAACCCTAGGGGTGGGGGGCGCCACCCTTGCCTTGGGGGGCAAGGCACCCCTTGGCCGCCCCCCCCTAGGAGATTAGATCTCCTAGGGCCGGAGCCCCCCTAGGACCCCTATATATAGTGGGGGGAGGGAGGGCAGCCGCACCCAAGCCTCTGGCCTCTCCCTCTCCCTCCCGTGACACTCCTCCGTCTCCCTGCGCTTGGCGAAGCCCTGCTGAGATCACCGTTGCTTCCACCACCACGCCGTCGTGCTGCTGGATCTTCATTAACCTCTCCTCCCCCCTTGCTGGATCAAGTTGGAGGAGACGTCTTCCCAACCGTACGTGTGTTGAACGCGGAGGTGCTGTCCGTTCGGCACTTGGCCATCGGTGATTTGGATCACGTCGAGTACGACTCCATCAACCCCGTTCTCTTGAACGCTTCCGCGCACGATCTACAAGGGTATGTAGATGCACTCCTCTCTCCCTCGTTGCTAGATGACTCCATAGATTGATCTTAGTGATGCGTAGAAAATTTTAAAATTTTGCTACGTTCCCCAACAGAAGCGACGTAGTGGTGGTCTGCCCACCGCTGCCTCTGCCCAGCATCGGCGGAGCCCGCCTCTTTCATTGCCCATAGCAGTATATCTATGGGCAGGATCCCCTTACCTCGGTTTCCATATTGCTGGTCCATGCGTTGCTTCTGCTCACTCATCGCCTTCTTTCTCACTTCGTCTGCTCCATCCACTAGCTCTTGAACGCTGGTGTACCTTGTGGCGACCTTCATGTAGTCCACGAAGAGGTCATCTTCGCCGCGTGCTGAACCATAAAGCATGGCAACACATCGCTTGCCAGTTGGGAATGGGTTGAGCCATGGGTCCGAAGAAGAGGAAGAAGCAGCCATGGTTGGAGCAAGAAGTGGTGAGTGCAGTGGTGTTGAGCGAGGTGAAGTTGTGGTGATGTGAGTAGAGTAGCTGAAGAAAGAGGGGGGTAGTTAAAGAGAGGTGGAGTGAGGCAGCGGAGAAGTAAAACTTGTGCAACATTATTTGACAGGGTGGTAGTTGTGCAGTAGTTATTGTGTGCTGAAACTTGTGTTGGTTAAGTGATGTTAGGTGAAAGTTGTGCAGTAGTTATTTCGTGGTGACTGAGGCACTGATTCTCAAGAAAAATCAGAGAAATTGACATACATTCAGAGCACAATTTAGAAAATTCAAAAAATCTACAGGAGCGCATACATTCAGAGCACAAATTTGGAAAATTCATAGAAATTTCAGAGAAATCCACACATACAAGTGCGCATACATTTAGAGAAATTTCAGACACATCATCACATACATAGTAGAACTAGAGACTTGGAGAATTCTGATAACATTGAAGAACTTAACCTTGAACTGTTTCAAGACGCAGAATCAAGGATTCTGCTCCACCTAGCCCTTGTGACTTGGTAGCGATGGAAGGTTGCCCTATCTCTAGCCCACCAAATGATCAATTCATCGGTGATGATTGTTCCATCTGAGAACACCTCCTTGAACTGCATCACGTCGAGGGAGTTTCGGGCTGCCATAATCATTGCAGCCAGCCTCTGGTGTTGCTCGTGTGCCTGAGCCCTACGACCCCTCCTTTCTGCTCTTGCGGCCCTTCTTGCTGCTCTAGAACTCTCTTCCTAGTCGTCGACAACCTCTCCTGTGCTTGGATCCATCTTTGTGGCTAGGGTAGGGTTGTAGTGATGCTGGTGGCTAGGGTTTTAGTGGTACGGGAAAGGACAAGTTAGGGTCTTTTTATAGACACTTACGCAGGTTTGTGGACTGTGGTCCAATATGAGAGCCCAGTCTGAGGCCCATTTCCACAGTTATGTGAACAAAACGCTTTCAAACAAATGCACAAGTGCACAACAGTTTCAGAAAGTGCACAAAAAATTCAGAAAGTGCTAAACAAATTCAGAAAGTGCACATAAAACCTCCCAATTTTGAGCTGACAGGTTTCAGTAGTTACCACTGGAGTAGAAGTAGCCTGCCAATTTTGAGCTTGGGGTCCTCTTCCTCTTGGTCCCAACTTGAATATTTGAAGTGGTTGCAGCTCTTGGTGCAGTGAATCCATGAGTCCTCCCTCCACCTGCAGTCCTACCTCTTTTAGCTCTTGTTGTAGGGCCTGGTGCAGAAGTAGAAGGACCTGGTTGAGATGTAGCATGCCTACATGAAGCTTGTGCTCCTCTTCTACCTCTTGCAATAGGGACTGATGTGGTTCTTGCAGCAGGTATATCAGAGTAAACTGCCCTATTTTCCTGCATGTCAAACATAACTTTTATTTCTAAAAGTGTACTCATTTAGAAATGTCTGAGATTTTTTTCAGGCTTGATAATTACCTGGTGTTTGTTTTTCCTCATCTGAAGACTAGGCTTCAGAGTCTTGTTGCATGTTGTATACCTATGTCCTTCCAAACCACAGTTTCCACATGTGACAGTGCCCATCCTACTTGTGTCTCTTGGAGCTGGAACCTCAAACTCTCCCTTCCTCCTTGTTGTCTGCTTTTTGCCTGCCTTTTCTTTAAACACAGGAGGATGAATGTCTTGAGTGTTTGTATCAGGCCAGCAATCTAGACCAGGGATAGGGTAAATAATTGCTTTGTATGTCTCCATGTACAATGGTGTCACGGCTACCCCACCAGCCGCGACGGCCCCACTGGCCAGTGGGGCGACCGAGCCATGACCGGACAGAGCTGACGGAGTCCAGACAAGTGGAAAAGGAGCGATCGGTGGACCCGCGTAGTCAGGACGCGTTGCGTGTGTGTGGCCTGCGTGCCGTGGGTATTTCTAGGTGCGGCTGAGAGAGAGTTGGCATCGAGAATTATTATGTCAAGTTGATTAAGAGAAGCTGATCTTCTCCTCCGGCCTCCTTCGTCCTCCTTCCCCACCTAACCTCTTCTCGGATCTAGATCGGGACCCTTACAACTTGGTATCAGAGGTCAATCATCCTGGATCCGCTCTACTAGAAGCCTCGCCACCACACCAAAGCAGCGCAGCAGGCGGCAGCCATGGAAGAGGAGATCGCAGCCCTCGCGAAGGCGGTCCACGACGGGCGTGCCGCCAACGACGCCCGCCTCGACGCGATCCAGCAATCGCTTGAGCTCTGGCGGCCGGCGGTGACCAACCTGCAGCAGCAACTCGACGAGCTGCGTACCCAGGTCGGCCGGATCGCCCTCCACCCCGTGCTGATGGCGTCTTCGATATCTCCCGAGGACGCGGTGGTGCAGCCGACGTCGTCTTCTCAGATCGGCGAACCTGGGCACCACGGGCCAAGTGGCCACGGCGGGAACATCGACTCCGGGGGCTTGGCACACGGGGTAGTCACTACCCTGGCGCCGCCTCCGGTCATGGGTGAGCCTCTCCGACCCTCTTTTCCTTCGAAATCAGGCGAATCGGGTGGGGATCTGGCATATCCTGTTGATCTTCCACCTCCGTCGCCTCACGGTTCGTTCGGGGGGCACAACAATTGGGCCCTTCCGCGGCTCGATTTTCCGCCCTTCGATGGCGAAAATCCCCAATTCTGGAAAAACAAATGTGAGAAATACTTTAGTGTCTATGGGGTTCAGAGAGAAATGTGGGTGCGGGTATCAACCCTTCATTTCGAGGGCAATGCCGCGCGTTGGCTGCAGGTGCAGGAAGCGCACGGCACCTCCTTCACATGGGAGACGCTCTGTTCTGCTGTGTGTGCCAAATTTGGCCGCGAGCAGTACCAAGTGCAGCTTCGACAGTTTAATACTCTCCGTCAAACATGATCAGTTACAGAATACATGGAACAATTTGAGGAACTCATGCATCAGTTGTTAGCTCATAACCTTGCCTTTGATCCGTTGTTCTTCACTACGCAATTCCTTGATGGTCTCAAACGCGATATTAAAATTGGTGTTGCCTTACATCGCCCGCAAGACTTGGACTCCGCCTTTTCTCTTTCTCTGTTACAGGAGGAGCTGATGGGGCTGATGACACGGAAGGACCCAGGCCAGGCGAGACACCCTGCTCGGCCTCTGCCAGCGGCGGGTGGATTACATCCCCGCTCGGTGCCGCCCGCGCCTCCGGCAGCAGCAGAAGATCGCCGGGCCTTGGACGCGGCTCGAGCAGCCGATCGACGCACCGAACCAGCACGGGGCGAGGACCGCGTTGCCGCACTGCACAATTATCATCGAGCGCGCGGTCTCTGCTTCAAGTGCGGAGAAAGATGGGGCCAAGGCCACCAGTGCGCGGCCACCGTCCAACTCCATGTGGTCGAGGAATTGTTGGAACTGTTGCAGGCCAAAGCACAAGACAGGCAAGGGGCGGAATCAGATTCTGATGAGGAGCAACTCATGTCCATCTCCAAGGTTGTGACCACAGGGGCAACGACTCCGCGAACCGTTCGACTGCTGGGTTTGATTGACAGCCATGAGGTGCTGATTCTGGTGGACTCAGGTAGCTCGCACAGTTTCATCAGTGAGGAAATAGCCCAGAAACTGAAAGCGCAAGTACAACCAATGCAGCCAGTGTCAGTAAAGATTGCGGACGGGGGTACTTTGACTTGTTCTGGGTACATACCTGCTTGCAAATGGACAACACAAGAGCAGCGGTTTGAGACAGATGTCCGAGTTCTCCACTTGGTTCGTATGACATGGTGGTAGGGATGGACTGGCTGGAAGCATGAGGACCAATGCTGGTCGATTGGACAGCGAAAACGCTGCAGTTCCAGCACCAGGGGGCTTCTATCACTCTGGTGGGTTTGCAGCCCAAGCTTCAGCAAGTCGAGCAAGTGACAATGGATCAGTTACTCAGGATGGAGCAGAGTGATTCTATTGCTCATGTGATATCGCTGTGTGCAATAGATCGCTCTGATAAAGCCATGGAAGTGCCCCCAGCCATTCAACACGTAGTCGACAGCTTCCACGCGGTGTTTGCAGAGCCGTCCAAGTTGCCTGATCGTCAACCCTGGGATCATACTATCCCTCTGCTCGAAGGGGTTAAACCAATCAATATCAGACCGTACCGCTACACTCCTGAACAGAAAGATGAAATAGAAGCTCAGGTTAAGGAGATGTTAGAAAAAGGGCTCATCACACCCACCACAAGTGCCTTTTCGTCGCCCGTGCTGCTGGTCAAGAAGAAGGACCAAACATGGCGTTTCTACGTCGATTACCATCATCTCAATGCCATAACTCTCAAAAAGACGTACCCAATGCCGGTGATCGACGAGCTGCTCGATGAGTTAGCTGGCTCTAAATGGTTCTCGAAGTTGGACTTGCGAGCTGGATACCACCAAATCCGCTTGGTCCCGGAGGATGAACACAAGACAGCATTCCGAACGCACCTGGGGCACTTTCAGTTCAAGGTGATGCCGTACGGCCTCGCGTACGCTCCCGCAACATTCCAGGGAGTGGTCAACACAGTGCTCAAGCCAGTACTTCGCCACGGGGTTTTGGCATTGATGGATGACATCTTAATCCACTCTGAAGAGCTGGAAGAGCATCGACAGCTGCTGAAACGCGTCTTGCAGTTGCTGGCCGAGAAGGATCTCAAGGCCAAGATGTCCAAATGCATGTTTGCCCAACAGGAAATCAGTTACCTGGGACATGTCATCAGCGACAAAGGGGTGGCCACAGACAAGAGCAAGATCCAAGCTGTTCAAGAATGGCCGCATCCGCAGAATGTCAAAGAGTTACGTGGATTCTTGGGATTGGCGGGTTATTATCGCAAATTTGTTCGCTTCTTTGGAGTACTCAGCAAACCCCTCACTGAAATGCTGAAGAAAGGAGCAATTTTCGTCTAGACGCCAACGGTCGAAGCCGCGTTCTCCGCGCTGAAACAAGCCCTGGTGCAAGCTCCAGTGCTCGCACTACCCGATTTTCGCAAGCAGTTCGTCGTTGAAACGGACGCGAGTGCCACGAGAATTGGCGCCGTCCTGATGCAAGGAGGACATCCAGTTGCGTATCTCAGCAAAGCTTTGGCTCCGCGCAATCTAGGCCTCTCGACGTACGAAAAAGAGTGCCTGGCCTTGCTTCTGGCCATCGACCACTGGCGGCCCTACTTGCAACATTCAGAGTTCATGGTTCGTACAGATCAAAAAAGCCTGTTGAACTTGATAGATCAACGACTCAATACACCGATTCAATAATGGGCGTTTACAAAACTGATCGGCCTGCAATACACCATCCAGTACAAGACAGGAGTCACAAATCGAGAGGCAGACGCGCTGTCGTGACGCGAGCACAAATCAGAATCAGAGATGGCAGCGATATCTGTATGTAAACCTACGTGGTTGGAAGCTATCAAACGCAGCTATCAAGCAGATCCAGCGGCGCAGCAGCGTATGACAAAGCTAGCCCTAGCGCCGGACAGCGAGCCCGAATACACTTTGCAGGATGGCATCCTGCGCTTTCATGGGAGAGTGTGGATTGGGGAAGATACTGAAATCCAACAACACTTGATCCGAGCCCTACATGACAGTGCTGCGGGGGGACATTCAGGTTTCCATGCCACCTACAACAGAGTCAAACGGATGTTCGCGTGGAAGGGCATGAAACTGCAGGTCAAGACCCTGGTACGCAACTGTATGGTGTGCCAGCAAGCAAAAACAGAGCGTATATCGCCAGCGGGGCTCCTTCAACCACTGCCAATACCTCAAAAACCATGGTCAGTCATCTCACTCGACTTCATTGAGGGGTTGCCTCGCTCAGGAGGGTACAACACTGTCTTGGTGGTAGTTGATAAGTTCTCCAAATACGCGCATTTTGTGCCTTTGACTCACCCGTTCACAGCTCTCCGAATTGCCAAAGTATTTATGAAGGAAATTTTCTGGCTCCACGGCTTACCACTAGCCATCATATCAGATCGGGACCGGATTTTTACAGGGCAGGTGTGGCAAGAACTGTTCAAGCTCTGCCGGACAGACCTACGTCTCAGCTCATCATACCACCCCCAGACAGACGGGCAAACTGAATGTGTCAACCAGTGTCTAGAGGGATACCTCAGGTGCGTAGTCCACTCCTACCCTGGCAACTGGTCCAAATGGCTGTCTCTCGCAGAATACTGGTATAATACATCTTTTCATTCGGCTCTGGGCAAGACTCCATTCGAAGTCATCTACGGCCACCTTCCCCGGGAGTTTGGCGTCGCACAGATCGACGAATGTGCAGTCCCTGATCTTGCAGCATGGCTCCAGGAAAGAGAAGTGATGCTTGAGCACTTGCAGCAACAGCTCAAGCGCGCGCAGGATCACATGAAAGTTCAGGCTGACCGACACCGTACAGACAGAGAATTTGCGGTGGGGGATGCAGTGTTGCTCAAGTTGCAGCCTTTCATCCAAACGTCAGTGGCACAGCGGCCGCACCAGAAGCTCGCCTTCCGCTACTATGGCCCATACAGAGTGTTGTCTCGAGTCGGGGCAGTAGCATACAAACTCCAATTGCCTGCTTCCAGCCGTATCCACCCGGTGGTGCATGTCTCACAACTGAAGAAGGCCTTTGGAGCTATGGTACCAGTAAGTCCTGATCTTCCTCCAGATAACTTGATTTTGCAGGCAGAACATGTTCCAGAGCTGGTGCTCGACCGCAAGATGGTGCGCGTGGCCGGCGACACACGCCCTCGCATCCGGGTGCAATGGAGCAACCTTCCCTCGTCGCTGTCAACGTGGGAAGATCCAGTGGTGCTGCAGCAGCGGTTCCCCGCTACGCCGCCTTGGGGACAAGTCGGCACACAAGCGGGGGGGGGGGGGGAATGTCACGGCTGTCACGGCTACCCCACCAGCCGCGACGGCCCCACTGGCCAGTGGGGCGACCGAGCCACGACCGGACGGAGCCAAGGAGTCCAGACAAGTGGAAAAGGAGCGATCGGTGGACCCGCGTAGTCAGGACGCGTTGCGTGTGTGTGGCCTGCGTGCCGTGGGTATTTCTAGGTGCGGCTGAGAGAGAGTTGGCATCGAGAATTATTATGTCAAGTTGATTAAGAGAAGCTGATCTTCTCCTCCGGCCTCCTTCGTCCTCCTTCCCCACCTAACCTCTTCTCGGATCTAGATCGGGACCCTTACAGCTTCTTGAAGAATTCAGAGACATAGTCCTCAGGATGCAGCTTTTGCTTGGCAATTGCAGATATGCCATGACTGCAAGGTACACCTGTCATGTTCCATCTCTTGCATTCACATGTGCAGGTTGCCATGTCCACACAATATTGCTTTTCTTTGCTTGTTACTTGCCAAATTGTTTCACCAGCTCTGTCAGCCTGGCAGTACTTGGCATATTTTTTATTCTCCTCTAGAATCTCTGAGTAATTTGGTGTGATTGTCCACCTGCAAGCCTGTAACTTCTCCCTAGTCTGTTGCCTCTTGATCATCTGCTTTGTCCTGATCCCTTCAAACATTGTCCTTATTGGTTTGGATCTAACATCAAGTATCATCTTGTTGAAGACTTCACTAAGGTTGTTCACAACTAGATCTGTTTTGCAAGTATGGTCCATAGCATACCTAGCCCAAGCAGAGACTTCTATATTTTTAAGCCATTTCCAAGCATCCTCACACTGTGCTTTTAGCTCTGCCATCCCTAATTCATGCCCATGTCTAGTATAAGAGTAGCTAGCCTTGTCAACACACTTCTTTAGTTCTTTGCTTCTATAACCAGCTGATTGGAAGTTGGCATATATGTGCCTAAGACAGAATCTTTGAGGTGAATCAGGGAACACTTCATTTATTTCCTTAAGTAATCCCTGTACATTCACAAAATAGATCTACATATGAACACACTCACATAATTCAGTGAATTACTATAGCAACTATGATCAATGATTTAGTTTCTAACCTTTTGCCTGTTAGATATTATTGTGTATGTTCCAAATTTGTTGCCACTACCAATGCAACATCTCAACTGAGTTAAAAACCAAGTCCAACTGTCTCCATCTTCCTTGTTAACCACACCAAAAGCTATAGGGTAGATGTTGTTGTTGCCATCCCTTCCTGTGGCAGCAAGAATTTGTTGTCCAGTGGTTAACTTGATGAAACATCCATCAAGCCCTGGATGGAGTCACACATTAGCTACAGAAGAAAATTGACACACAAATATGTACAACACAATCAGGAAATATTTACCTATAAATGGTCTACAACCATTAAGAAACCCTTCCTTTGAAGCTGCCAAACAGTAGAAAACATGTACTTGAATCTAGGAGTGGGTGCAGGGTTTTCTGGGTCAACAAATGTTGTTACAATACACTTGCTCCCAGGGTTTGTATCAAGAACAACTTGAAGATAACCCCTCAGCCTCAAGTACTACTGCTTGTGGTCACCCTGCACCACACCAACAACCTTCCTCCTTGCCCTATAGGCAACACTTCTTGAAACATCAACTAAAAATTTAGTCTTAATCTTCTTTATTAATGCATCCACAGGAGATCTAATGTCTTCTCTCAATGCTGGTTGTACTGATTTGGACAACCACTTTGTAGTAACCTTTGTGGTCTCTGCACATGCTCCACAAGTATGCAGCATATCACACTTCATGATGCAGAAAGTTTTTTCATGAGCTATCTTAGATGCACTGATATGAAAATCACATCCATGGGCTCTCTCCGAGCACCAAACAATAATCCTATCAGGGGCATTTCTGTGACACTGGAAATTCCTCAAAGTCCTGATGTGAAAATCCCTAAGTGCATCTCTGAACTCATAAACAGTGGTGAAGCACAATCCCTTACAAAACTGTTCATGTGGATCTGGAAGCTTCTCATTGAACCATAACCTATCCTTTGACTTCTTCAACACTCTCTTCTTGTCACTTGCTAGTTTGAAAGCTCCTTCAGGCTCTTCTTCTTCATCAGTAATGCCAACATCACTAGGAAAACAAAATTCATCTGCTTCAGGAAACCAGTCTGGTTTTACCTCTTTCTGAACCTGTTGGTGGGATCTAATGGTTGGACCAGGGTTTCTGACTGGCTTAAGTTTCCAGACCACTGATGTATCTAGTTCTGTAGCTTCTTCTTCAGAGGGGGAACCTGGATGTGATTGCACATTATTATCGTCTGAACCTGACTGCACATCATCAGATAGAAATTCAGACACATCAGTGTCACCTTCAAAATGGTTAAAGTCATCTTCCATCTGCAGACTACTTTTCTTAAGATCATCCTTTCTGTCAATGACCGCATCCATCAACTTTGTGCAACTTTGTTGAGTGTTAATGCAATGTTCAGCAAAATAACTATCTCTATTTTCATCTGCATTACATGGCTCATCTGCTCTGACAACTCGTATGTTCACACTCTTCTCCTTCTCAAAGTGAATCAACATCTGCTGCACATCATGTTCAGAACCAAGATGCTCCATACCTTCTATTCCTTTCTCCTCATCGACAACATAGTACATATAATCATCAGCTGAGTAGCCCTCACTCCGAATGAGAGAAACCATAGTCAAAAATGATATGTCTGACTGGTAAATTCCCCAACCACAGATTCTCTGGCTAAGAAATGGAACCAAATTTCCCACTTGGGGTCATCAATACTGCACTACAAATTGAAAAATTTATAATTAAATGGTCTGCACAATATTTAGTGTCTGACAGTTCAAATTTTCTATTTTCTGACATTTTGGATTCAGTCATAGCAAAACAAATTGTTAATGTTCCCAGCAGATTTCAATTCCTGTTGTGCTCAAACATGGCTCTAATGTAAATCTAACTATGCAACTATCCTATATATCGTGATTCCTACAAAACAAATCATTTCAGAAAAACAATTACAGATCGGACAGCAGGACAAGGAAGCAGGACAAGGAAGCTTGCCATACCTCGCGCCGCCAGCAGCACAAGGAAGCTTGCACCGGCCTCGAGTTGCGCCTCTTCTCTTCGATGCTGCTACACGCTGCCTCACAATCATCCGGGATGGCTCAGCTTGAGGCTGGTATTGGTTTTCAAGGAGAAAGCTACTGCTGACTAGCCAGTTATCAACCTCAACGAAGATGACATCCCCGCTGCCCAGCATGTTGGGGGGCGCTCCTCTAAGCGATTCGGCGCCGGAGTTTGGATCCGCCGCCGCCATGAATGAAGACGGCTAGGTTAGTGAGCTCGGGGTGGGGGGGGGGAGTGAGGTGGGGAGGACGACGAGCGAGCCGGTCAGCCAGGTTAGTTCGAGTCCGACCGGGCCCGACCGACGCGCGCGGCTAACTGGCGCCAGCCGAGCGCCGTTAGCCGTTAGCGCGGCCTCCGTCCTGACAAGTGGGCCGGATCTGTCAGAAAGACGTTTAAAATGCTTCAATCGGCCATCAACGCGATGTGGTAGTTTTTTGTCACGAAATCAGCGCTAAACTGGAGTTTTTGGTCAGTTTTCAAAAAGTGGTAGTTCTGTGGGATGCTTACATGAAATGTGGTAGTTTTTTGTCAATTACTCTTTATTTTGAGAGTACATTAGTGTCGGGACCCCGATTCGAAGTCACATCGATCTAGCCGGTAACACCTCATATCACTTTGCGGCCTCACGCACGGTATTCCCATGGGTGTCGCCTTACCCTGGCCCGGGACCGTTTGCGCCTTTTGGCTCATGTATATTATTGTGTCGCTAGCATCCATATGACAGAGAACCCGGGCCGACATGGCTAGTCATGAACCCAAAGCGGCACTAACCCATGGGGACAGGCATACATGATTCACATCGAGCATGTCGGTCAGCAGCGTGTGAATCAAAGCTGTAGCACTGGGCTAACAGGACTCCGGGGAACCCGGGCTGTAGCAGGCTAGGCAGGACTCCGGATGTCACCGCATGACATTTCCCCGAAGGGACAGACACATGAACGAAGTGAAGCACATGCCGGCCAGTCAAGTGTCCTGAGCAGTAGTGCTGGGCTAGCAGGACTCCGGTGAACCGGGCTGTAACGGACTACTATGGCTCAAGGAAGCACTAGACTACATTTCCCCATAAGAGAGACTGCCAAGGATAAACAACTAGATTGTCGGATCCCACACATAGCAATACACGTCACACGTACGCATAACATGCAAGTATGTGCTGTACAACATGGCATCACAACATAATGCAAACTCATATAGATAAAGGCTCAGAAGAGCCACATAGCATAAAATACAAACAAGGGTCACATGACCCATCATTCAGAGCATACAAGCAACGGAAGCATTACATGTCTGGGTACAGACAACTACAAAAGAAGAGGCTAAGAGGCCTGACTATCTACAAGTCCCTCCCAAGGGCACAAGATCGTAGCTGAGGTGCAAGCTACTTGTCGAAGTCCAAGTGGTACTACTAGTGAGACATATGTCTCACCTGCAAAACATAAATAAAGCAAACGTGAGTACAAAGGTACTCAGCAAGACTTACATCAGATCCTATCATACATGCATTTGTATCAAGAAGGTAATGTGGGGTTTAGTTACAGCAAGCCAGCTTTGACTCAGTGGCTATCCTGTTCTACGACAACGAGAAACTTCTTTGAGGTGAGGCAGCGCACACGAGTCCACTAATCACCACATCAATACACCACTATGGATTCATCCTCATCTTCTTACGAGAAGGCCATCCATAGCACTCACACTTGTCTTGAGCATTTTAGAGTATCCACTTTAAGTTGTCTATGTACCACGTAAGCATCCAAGAAGTCCATAACCGAGGACATGGCTATTCGAATAGATCATGATAACCCTGCAGGGGTGTACTTCTTCACACACGCTCTCACCACTTATCACCATGTACACGTCATGTATCTCGGCAACCTTCAAGCGGAAGCCTGGCGAGGGTGTCGGCCACGACCTGACTAACCATACAAGACTCTAGTCCAGGTTTATCGCCTATTCGGGTTCCATCCGCAAGGATATCCGGCCGGGGTGTCGCTCACGGCCCCAAACGATATATGCAGGGTTCCCAAGCCCACCTTGCCGGATGGATCTACGCTTGGTACACCGTGCCACTTGTGCCTAGTCTGTCCCAAGCCCACCTGGCCAGGTGCCACTTGGTAGACTACTAACACTACCTACAAACACCAGAAACTATTTGCGACTCCTGGACAGAGATCAAGTTGGCTAATAAGTCGAGAGGGGCACTTAAGCATTCCAATGTGTGGTAGTAGCTAGTCATTGGACAACATACATGGAACTCAGTGCTTAAGGACGGTTCCAGTGAGACAACCCACCATGTACTCCTACATGGCCTCTCACCGCTACCTTTACCAAATCGTGTTCACACGCTTAACTCAGCACCAGAACATATCGTACCACTCCAATTCATTCCCGATGAATCAGACCTAACACAACTCTAAGCAATAGCAGGCATGGCATGGCAAGAACACAACATGGCTCAATCAACTCCTACACATGCTAGTGGGTTTTAACTATTTACTGTGGCAATGACAGGTCATGCAGAGGAATGGGTTCAACTACCGCAGCATAAAGTAGCAGTTGAATCGTTGTTGTCCTAATGCAATAAATGAGAGCAGGAGCGAGAGAGTAGGATTGTATCGGAATGAACAAGGGGGTTTGCTTGCCTGGTAGATCAACAGGGGGGCACTGCTCCTCTGACAGGTACTCTGGATCGGTCTCCGGAGCAGGACCTATCGAGAAGGAACGGTGTCGATAATCAAAGACAAGCATATGCAACAATATGATGCATGATCATGGCATGAATATGTGATCCTGACTGAGCTAATGCAACTGGCTTTTATTTGGATGAAATCCATTTGAACCAAAGGTTCAAATGCATCTCTAAAATAAGCTCTTTATATAAGCCATTTTAGTGTTTCACTTATATAGTAGGTATAAGTTGGTTTTACATGCATGAAACTGGTACAGATGGATAGATTGAATTTTTCTAATAATTTTTCATATATAAATTATTTCAATCTGAGCTACGGTTGAATTTCTATGAATTTTTGAAGTTTATATCATTTTCTGGAATTTCCTAATTTATTTTAATACCAGAAAATGATATATTGCGTCAGCATGACATCAGCATTGCGTCAGTAGGTCAAAAGCGCTGACCAAGTCAAACCTGACGTGTGGGGTCCACACGTCAGTGACTCAGTTAGTTAACAGGGGGTTTATTTAGTCTAATTAGGATTAGTGGGCGCCGGGCCCACTAGTCAGTGACTAACTAGGTAACTAACCTAGGTTAATTAGTGTTAATCTAATACTAACTAAAGATGTCAGGGGGTGGCCCACGCGTCAGTGACACAAGAGGGAGGGTCAACCCCGGTTAGTGGGTCAAACCCGCCGGCGACTCGACGCTGGCGAGGCCCGGGACGGCAGCGCGGCTCGGAAAACGCCCACAGGGCACGGGCGAGGCTGTTCTTGGGCTCGTTGGAGAGCTCTTGCAGGCGCGCGTCTAGTGGTGGTGGAGGACGGGCCTATGGTGGCCGGAGCCAACGACGGCGAGCAAGTCCGCGGCGGCCGGAGTTCCGTCGAGCTCGGGTTCGAAGCTGTAGTGGGCGTGGCGATGCGGGCGTAGCACCTACGGCCTCTGCATGGTGCGGTGAGCACGTGGGTGTGCTCGGTTGGGGGCTATGGTGACTGTGGCCACGGCGGCGAGGGGCTTAACCGGCGAAGGGATTCGGTCGTCAGCGAAGCGGCGGCTATGTCGAGGAGAAGAGCATGGGGGGGAGGGGAAAGAGGCAGGGGCTCACGGCGGTTCGTATGAAGGAGACGGTGAGCTCGGGGGCGGCCTGATGGCGACGTACGGGCGACGGCGATCTCGGTCAACCCGAGGTTGAAGACGATGGCGTGGAGGCGATGCAGGGCGTCCGGGCTCGATTCCTTCGGCTTGGGGAGGCGGAGCTCAACGGCGGTGCTGGTGGACACGACAAAGGGGTGAGGAGATGGCTGTGGCCGCGGCAGCGGTGAGCGGCGGCGATGGTGGCGTCCGGTGGTGCTGCGCAGAGAGATCAGAGGATGGGGATGGACACATGGAGAGTGAGGGGGAGTCAGAGCGATCGGGACGGCACCAAGGAGGTCGGCCGCGGTGTCGAGCTGGCCTGGGGACACAGGCAGATGCCCTGGTGGCGTGGCGCTCTCAGGCGTGCGCGCGTGCTCGTCCTTCTAGCTGGAGGAGGAAGACGACTGGCAGCACCAGTCAGCTGGGCCGGCCTGATGTGCCACTGGGCTGCCAGGCTGCAGGTAAGGTCCAGGTAAGTATTTCCCTTTTGTTTTTCTTTTCTATTTTTCTAACATTTGTTTTGATTTAGTAAAAATACTAAATCATTTTATTTACTTATGCCAATTTTTGCAGGGGCTAGTGGTATTATTCCTGAGCTCCTCAACTACTGCATAATTTTTGGACAATATTATATATATAACAATATATATCCAAAGCAAATAATTACTGCATTAATTCCAAATGCCCAAGATAAATACTTATGAGCTCCTGAAAATGTTGGTTTGAATTTTACCTCTGACCAATATTTTCAAAGAGCAACATGAACATTTTCTTGGACCTTTTTGGAGCAACTTTTACTTGGGTCATTTTCAGAAATGATTCTGAGGGTTTCACAATCCCCATTTCAAATTTAAATGGAATTTGAACATGATGCACAACTGATTAGCTGGTCTAGGTCATACCAGAACTAGGGATGTGACAACTCGCCCCCACTTGGAAGAATCTCGTCCCGAGATTTAGGAGTCGGCGGAAAGAAAGTGGGGTACTCAAGTCAAAGACGATCTTCACGCTCCCAAGTAGCTTCTCTCTCGTAATGATGAGACCACTGAACCTTGAGAAACTTGATGTTATGACGTCGAGTGACACGCTTTGCTTGATCCAGAATGCGGATGGGGTACTCTCGATATGTGAGGTTATCTTGGAGATCAAGCGTTTCGTGGTCCACTCCGCGGATGGGAACCGAGAAGCAACGCCTGAGTTGAGAGACGTGGAAGACATCATGAACTCGAGAAAGATGTGGGGGTAGTTCCAACTGGTAGGCAACCTCTCCTCGTTTAGCGAGAATGAGAAAAGGACCAATGTAACGAGGAGCCAACTTGCCCTTGATACCGAAACGATGGGTACCCTTCAAAGGGCTAACCCGAAGGTAAGCCTCGTCGCCAACTTCATAAGCCACTTCCTTATGACGACGGTCATACTGGCTCTTTTGACGAGATTGGGCTGTTTTCAAATTCTCACGAATGATGCGAACTTGCTCTTCTGCCTCCTAGATCATATCCGGTCCAAAGAATTGTCTTTCACCGGTTTCTGACCAGTTCAAAGGTGTTCGACATCTTCGTCCATACAGAATCTCAAAAGGAGCTTTCTTGAGACTGGATTGGTAGCTATTGTTATAAGCAAACTCGGCGAAAAGAAGGCACTTCTCCCAATCCATACCGAATGAGATAACACATGCTCTAAATATGTCTTCGAGGATTTGGTTGACCCTTTCCACCTGACCACTTGATTGAGGGTGGAAAGCGGTACTGAAGGAAAGATGGGTGCCCATGGCAGTTTGGAAACTCTCCCAGAAATGAGAAGTGAAAAGACTACCACGGTCTGAATTGATCTCTAGTGGAACACCATGAAGTGACACTATTCGAGAAATATATAAGTCAGCGAGCTGACTAGCAGTGATACTCTCTCGAACAGGTAGGAAGTGAGCCACTTTTGAAAGACGATCAATGACTACGAAGATAGCATTATTCCCTTTCTTGGTCCTGGGAAAGCCGGTGATGAAGTCCATACAAACTTTATCCCATTTCCATTCAGGAATAGCTAAAGGCTGAAGGGTGCCAGCAGGCCTTTGATGCTCTGCCTTAACATGACGACAAACATCACAGTTAGAAATGAACTGAGCAATTTCTCTCTTCATCCTAGTCCACCAGAATCTCTGGCGTAGGTCCTGATACATCTTAGTGCTACCGGGATGAATTGTGAGAGGAGATTCATGAGCCTCCTTAAGAATCAGTTGTTACAGATGTTGATTCTTGGGAACCACCATGTCAGGACCCCGATTCCAAGTCACATCGATCTAGCCGGTAACACCTCATATCACTTTGCGGCCTCACGCACGGTATCCCACGTGTGTCGCCTTACCATGGCCCGGGACCGTTTGCGCCTTTTGGCTCACGTATATGATAGTGTCGCTAGCATCCATATGACAGAGAACCCGGGCCGACATGGCTAGTCGTGAACTCAAAGCGGCACAGACCTATGGAGACAGCCATACATGAATCACATCGAGCATGTCGGTCATCAGCGAGTGATTCTGGGCTGTAGCAGGCTAGGCAGGACTCCGGATGTCACCGCGTGACATTTCCCCGAAGGGACAGACATAGGAACGACGTGAATCACATGCCGGCCAGTCAAGTGTCCTGAGAAGTAGTGCTGGGCTAGCAGGACTCCGGTGAACCGGGCTGTAGCGGACTACTATGGCTCGAGGAACACTAGACTACATTTCCCCATAAGAAAGGCTGCCAAGGATAAACAACTAGATTATCGGATCCCACTCATACCAAGCATTTCAATCATACACACAATATGCCCGATATGAGTACATACAACATGGCATCACAACAAAACTCTACAACTCAAGTACTTTATTTAAAGGCTCCAGAGAGCCATACATAACATGTTCATATAGATAGGGGTCACATGACCCGATACTCAAGTTATACAATCATACAAGCACAAACGGAAGCAGCTAGTCTGAGTACAGACACTAGAAAGAAAGAAGGCTTCTCGAAGCCTGTCTATCTACATAGGCCCCTCCATGGCCAGGATCACCACCTGGGTGGCTAGTCACTCGTCGACATCAAGGTCTACATAAAACCCATCGGAGGGGGCGGTGTTGTCATCTGAAAACAATAAATAAGCAAACATGAGTACAAGGTACTCAGCAAGTCTTACATCAGAACCTACTATACATGCTCATTCTCAAGAAGGTGGTGGGGTTATTGCAGCAAGCCAGCTTTGACTCTTGGCTAAGCTATCCTACGGAACTCCACTAGTAAAATAGTTTTCGCACACGAGTCCACTACTCACCAACACAATACTCCACCGGGGATCCTCCCTCGTCATCCTACGAGAGGGCCATCCTCGGTACTCACACTTATCTTGAGTATTTTAGTAGTATCCATTAACTTGTCTATGAACTGTATAGGCAACCAAGTAGTCCTTTACGGCGGATGCGGCTATTCGAATAGTTTTATACCCCGCAGGGGTGTACTTCGTCACACATGTTTCCACCACTTAGCGTCTGCACACGACATGTGCTCGGCAGACTTCAAGCGAAAACCGACGTGGGTGTAGACCACGACCTGACTAACCTCACCAGTCTCTAGTCCAGGTTTATCGCCTATTCAGGTTCCATCCGCAAGGAAATCCGGCCGGGGTGTCCTCAATGGCCCCAAACGATGTGTGCAGGGTTCTCGAGACACCAAACGGGCGACTCGGTACACCGTGCCATGGTGTATCTACTGCATCATAGCCCACCCCTAGGGTCAGCGCTACGCATGGCCACCAACACATAACCTACAAACACCAGAAAGTAGTTGCAACTCCTGGACAGAGGACGAGATGGGTCAGTAAGTCGAGCGGGGTCGTATTTCAGGGCCCAATGTGTGGTAGTAACTGAATCTTAAATCACGCATATAGATCTCAGTTCTTATGGACGGTCTCAATGAAACAACCCACCATGTACTCCTACATGGCCTCTCATCGATACCTTTACGAAAACATGATCAACACATCCCTCACATTACCGACATAATCATATCACTCTAGCTCATCACCCAGATGAACCAGACCTGACACAACTCTAAGCATAGCAGGCATAGCAAGGTAGGAATCACATACATGGCTCGATCAACTCCTACACATGCTAGTGGGTTTCATCTAGTTACTGTGGCAATGACAGGTCATGCAGGGGATAAGGGTTCAACTACCGTAGCACACAGCAGTTTGAATCGCGTTGTCTTAATGCAGTAAACAAGAGCAGAAGCGAGAACATGGGTTGTATCGGAATGATCAATGGGTTGCTTGCCTATTGTAGAGGTAGTAGGGTACTGCCCTTCAGACGGATACTCGGGGTTATCCTCGGAGGCAGAACCTACCACGAAAGACACACCGAAACATAATCAACACATGGCGATATGCAACAATATGATGCATGCTATGACATGGCAAGATGAAGGTGTCTTGGCCTAATGCAAGCTAAAACAGAAGGGGATGAACTCATTTGAATCAAAGATTCAAATATTAGCTCATTAAACATGGCCTTATTAGTGCATTACCCTATTCTGCTTAAACAGCAAGGTTAACTTGTTTTGTCATGCATGAAACCATTACAGATGGATAGATTGAATTTTTCTGATCATTTTTCATATATAAATCTTTGCATTTGGAGCTATGGTTGATTTTCTATGATTTTTAGAAGTTTTGACTATTTTCTGGAATTTCCTATTAAAGAATAAATCCAGTAATTGAATTAATGCGTCAGCACTGCGTCACTGTGACGTCAGCGGGTCAAAGGCGCCAGCCAGGTCAAACCTGACTGGTGGGCCCTCTCTGTCAGTGACTGAACTAGTTAACAGTGTTAAATTAACTCTAATTAACTGTCAGTGGGGCCTGGGCCCACATGTCAGTGAGAGAGAGTTAGTTACCGAGGTCATTAACCTCTAACAGAGTGATTAACTCTAATTAAAACTAATCTAATTTGGTTAGGAGCCGGCCCCACATATCAGTGTCTCAGGCGGAGTCAAACTGGGGTCAAACCCCTGGTCAGCACGGTCAATCCCGCCGGTGTTGAGTCACCGGTGAGGCCGAGATGGTGGAGAGCTTCGGAAATCGCCCACAGGCGACCAAATCGAACGCGGTTTGGTCCTACGCGTAGCTGGGGCTCGTGCGCATCTAGTGGGGCAAGTGGAAGGAGCTGGGGTGGAGCGAGCTCGCCGGAATCGAGCTCGTGGCGGCGGCTGGAGCTCGGCCGTTGGTGGTTTTGGTGCTGCAGCGAGCTAGCGGGGAAACGGACGCTCTAGCGAGGCGCTACGAGGTGCGGTGAGCGCGTTAGGCACCCGCGCCTGACCAAATGGTCACCGGAGTGACGCCGGCGTCGAGCTCGCGCGGCGACGTGCTACGGTGAGCAAGGGGGCGGCGTCTACGGCGAGCAAACGAAGCAGAGAAGAGGGGGGTTCGGTGGAGGAGCTCATGGCGGTTGCAGAATGCGTCTCAGCGGGCTCGGGGAGGTCGGACGTCGTCGGGGCGTTGCCGGCGATCTCGGTGGACCGAGGAAGAAGAAGGCGTCGGGGAGGTGCTTGGAGGCGTCCGGCATCGCGTGAGTCGACGAGGAGGTCGAGGACGGCATCGCGAAGCTAATGGGCTTGTCGGAGAAGCGAGGGGGTGGCTCTGGTGACAACTACGGCGAACGGCGGCGAGGATCGCGCTCGGCCATCGCGGGAGAGGGTGAGGGAGACGAGGGGGGGGGGAGAGGGGAGGAGTGCAGGGAGGTGCTGGGCGTCTCCATGGCGCTCGGATGGGGACGAGGAGGCAGCAGGAGGTGGAAGCAGGAGGTGGCCGCAGGAGCACGCGCCGGCGACACGCCTCTGCCTACTGGCAGAGGTGGGTGACGACTGGCACAGGCCAGGTGGGCTGGGCCAGCACAGGTGAGGCCCAGGTAGGTTTCTCTCTCTCTCTTTTCTGATTTGTTTTCTTTTTCTATTTTTTCTGCAACCGTTGGGCTTTATTAAAAATACTAAAACGTTTCCAAAAATCCTGAAAATAATTGTGGGCTCTGCTTAGAATATTTCCAACAGCCCACACTTATTTCTAGAATTATTTGAGCATTTAAATTATTTTATAGCATTTAAATGCCCAAAATCAAATACTTATGATTTAATTCAATGACCTTCTGTTGACCTAGAAAATTGTGCACCAATTTTGCCAGAGGTTCTAACCCAAGACAAAGAGAGTGAACTTTTTAGAGGGGCATTTCAGGTTCATTGAAAATAATTTTAGTAAACCCTAGTTGTTTCCAGGGGGGTGCTGGGGGTTTTGTCTTCCCCATTTCAAATTTAAGAGGAATTTAAACATGATGCACACTCTAATGCTTGAACTAACTAGGGTGTGACAACTCACCCCCACTCAAAAGAATCTCGTCCCGAGATTTAGGATCCTCCGGAAAGAAGGTGGGGTACTCGAGTCGAAGACGATCCTCCCTTTCCCAAGTGGCTTCTTTCTCGGAATGGTGTGACCATTGAACCTTGAGAAACTTGATATTATGACGTCGAGTGGTACGCTCGGCTTGATCAAGGATACGAACAGGATATTCCCGATATGAGAGGTTATCTTGTAGATCAAGCGTTTCGTGGTCCACTCCACGGGTAGGATCTGCGAAGCAGCGCCTGAGTTGAGAAACGTGGAAGACATTGTGAACTCTGGAAAGATGCGGAGGTAGTTCCAATTGGTAGGCAACTTCTCCTCGTTTGGCAAGAATGCGAAAGGGTCCAATGTAACGAGGAGCCAATTTTCCTTTGATACCGAAACGATGGGTTCCCTTTAACGGAGTAACCCGAAGGTAAGCCTTCTCGCCGACTTCATAAGTCATAGGCTTATGTTTACGATCATAATGACTCTTTTGACGAGATTGGGCTGTTTTCAATTTCTCACGAATAACGCGAACCTGTTCTTCTGCTTCCTGAATCATATCCGGGCCAAAGAGTTGTCTTTCCCCGGTTTCTGACCAGTTAAGAGGCGTTCGACATTTTCGTCCATAGAGAACTTCGAAAGGAGCCTTGCCCAAGCTAGCTTGATAACTATTGTTGTAAGCAAACTCCGCGAATGGAAGGCATTTCTCCCAACCCATTCTGAACGAGATGACAGAGGCTCGGAGCATATCTTCCAGAATTTGATTGACTCACTCTACTTGACCACTTGATTGAGGATGGAAGGCGGTGCTAAAGGACAGATGAGTTCCCATAGCATTTTGGAAACTATCCCAAAATCGAGAGGTGAAAATACTCCCATGGTCTGAGTTAATTTCCAATGGAACACCATGAAGAGACACTATTCGGGAGATGTATAAGTCGGCTAGCTGACTAGCGGTGATACTCTCACGAACAGGTAGAAAGTGGGCTACTTTGGAAAGACGGTCGATCACGACGAAGATGGCATTATTCCCTCTTTTGGTCCTGGGAAACCCAGTGATGAAATCCATACTGATTTTATCCCATTTCCACTCGGGAATAGCCAAAGGTTGAAGGGTGCCAGCAGGCCGTTGATGCTCTGCTTTAACACGACGACAGACGTCGCAGCTAGCAATGTATTGAGCGATTTCTCTTTTCATCCTAGTCCACCAAAACCTCTGGCGCAGGTCTTGATACATTTTAGTACTACCGGGATGAATGGTGAGAGGGGATTCATGAGCTTCCTTAAGGATCAACTGGCGTAGATGTTGTTTCTTGGGAACCACCAAACGGTTCTCAAAGAAGACAGCGCCCCGCTTATCCATGGAAAAACATTTAGCACCTCCGCTAGCAATGTTTTCCTTAATCCGGGATATGCCCTTATCACGCTTCTGGGCAGCTATGATTTGATCCATAAGGGTAGGTTTCGCCACCAGGGTGGATAGAAACCCTCGAGGAACAATGTGAAGATTAAGCTTACGAAATTCCTCATGGAGAAGTGGTTGACTTTGTTGTAACATCAGGTTGTTACAATAGGACTTACGACTTAGTGCATCAGCCATGACATTGGCTTTGCCCAGGGTGTAAGTTATTCCTAAGTCATAATCCGAGATCAACTCGACCCAACATCTTTGCCTGAGATTCAAATCTGGTTGGGTGAAGATATATTTCAGACTTTGGTGATCGGTGAAGATCTCGCAACGGTTACCGAGGAGGTAATGTCGCCAAATTTTAAGTGCATGGACTACAGCTGCAAGCTCTAGATCATGTGTGGGATAATTTTCCTCATGTGGATGTAATTGCCATGAAGCATAGGCAATTACCTGACGATCTTGCATGAGTATGCAACCTAGTCCTTGTCGCGAGGCGTCGCAATAGATAATAAAGTCCTTGGAGAAATCTGGTGGTGCCAGTACGGGAGCAGATGTCAGGTGTCTTTTCAGTTCCTGAAAGCTGAACTCGCACTATGGAGTCCACTCGAACTTTTTATCTTTCTTGAGGAGTTCAGTTAGAGGTTTAGCAACCTTGGAGAAATTCTCGACGAAGCGACGGCAATAGCTCGCTAAGCCAAGGAAGCTCCGAACTTGCTTGACCGTCTCAGGTGGAGTCCAATCAAGGACGGCTTGAACTCGCTCGGGATTGACAGCAATACCCTTACCAGAGATTACATGGCCTAGATA
Organism: Triticum urartu; assembly: GCF_056163025.1. Classification (NCBI taxonomy): domain Eukaryota; kingdom Viridiplantae; phylum Streptophyta; class Magnoliopsida; order Poales; family Poaceae; genus Triticum; species Triticum urartu. Next base: position 50,212,235 of record NC_141874.1, on the reverse strand, counting down.
GGTCACTTCTGGCAACCAGAATTCACACTTGGAGAATTTGGCATAGAGGCGATGCTCTCGAAGTTTCATCAATACCAGCCTTAGATGTTCGGCATGTTCCTCTTCATTCTTGGAGTAGATGAGTATGTCATCGAGGTATACTACGGCGAATTTATCCAAATACTCCATAAAGACCGAGTTCATTAACCGGGAGAAGGTAGCTGGGGTATTGGTTAAACCGAAGGACATACCGGTGTACTCGTATTGGCCATAACGAGTAACAAAGGTCGTTTTGGGAATGTCCCCGTTTCTGATTTTGATCTGATGGTAGCCTAACCTCAAATCCATCTTGGAAAAGACTGAGGACCCAGTGAGCTGATCATACAGATCGTTGATCCTGGGAAGCGGATACTTGTTCTTGATGGTGACCAAGTTGACAGGTCGGTAATCTACAACCATTCGATCCGTTCCATCCTTCTTCTTGACGAAGAGGACGGGGCAAGCCCAAGGAGAGGAACTAGGATGGATGAAACCCTTTTTCAAGGACTCATCGAGTTGGTTCTTAAGCTCGGCTAGTTCTAAGGGTGCCATCTTGTAGGGTCTCCTAGAAATTGGAACGGTTCCTGGAACAAGGTCTATCACAAAATCGACATCCCTGTCAGGTGGAACACCTGGCAGTTCTTGTGGGAAGACATCCAGAAAGTCTCGGACTACCGGAACATCCTCAAGGTCTGGAAGGGGGTTGGCATTTAGGGAGTAAAGTTGGCGCTTGGCCACTCGAGTTAAGACATTGACTGTCTTGCCCGATGGGTGAGTAAGTTGAACGGTTCTAGTGGCACAATCAATCTTAGCATAATGGGCTGACATCCAGTCCATACCCAAGATGATGTTTATGTCCGAGGACTTGAGAGCTATTAAGGACGCAAGGAAGACAAGTCTATCGACAAGAATTTTGTTCCCATGGCTTACCCTAGAGGTTTGCCATTTGGAACCCGGAGTTTGAATTACCATGGAAGTGGGCATGTCACAGAATGTCGTGTTATGCAATCGAGCATAGTTCTCGGATATGAATGAATGAGATGCTCCAGTATCGAAAAGAACAGATGCCGGATGGCAGTTAACAAGGAGCGTACCAAGGACGATGTTAGAATCCTCATGAGCCTCCTCGACTGAAACATAGTTGACATGGCCACGGGCAGTAGTGACCGGCTTGGCATAGAATGTCTTTCCCGCTGGCTTACCATGGCCAACGGACTTTCTAGTTTGATTGGGGTTATTGTTCTATGGACACTCCCGGCTATAGTGACCCGGCTCTCCACACTTGAAGCATGTCACAACATTGGGGCGTGGAGCAGCATTAGCAGCGGGGCCACCATAGGGCTTGGGTGGTGCAAACTGCTGGTTGGGACGAGGCGCCTCAAAGGATGGCCTTAGGATGAACCTGGGTGACAGTGCCGTGCTTGGGATCCACACCCGGTGCTTCTGAGCTCCAGAGCCGGATGAAGAGCCAAAATCATGGGAGTGCTTGCGTGAAGCGTCATAATCAGTCTGGCCTGTCTCAGCACTGATAGCTTTATTGACCAACTTCTGAAAGGAGGTGCACTCGTGCAGACGAAGATCGCGGCGAAGCTCAGGGCTAAGTCCCTTGCGGAACCTTGCCTGCTTCTTAGCGTCAGTAGATACCTCTTCAGGGGCATAACGTGCCAGATTCCCAAATTCACGACTATATGCATCCACAGTCAGTCTTCCTTGGGTGAAATTGCAGAACTCCTCCCTCTTGCGATCCATGAGACCTTCCGGAATGTGATGCTCATGGAAAGCCTCACTGAATTCAGCCCAAGTAGTGATTTGGCCGACCGGGCGCATAGCTTCAAAGTTTTCCCAACAGAGGCTAGCAGGGCCTTCGAAATGGTAGGCAGCATAGGTAACCTTGTCGGCTTCGGCTACGTTGGCAGAACGTAGCTTGTGGGTGATGCTGCGAAGCCAGTCATCCGCGTCGAGGGGCTCAACGGAATGGTTAAACTTTGGTGGGTACAGCTTGATAAAATCATTGATTGACACCAAATCATTTCGCGGATGGCGTGCAGTGTTCTGCTCAATCCGCTCCAGCAGGCGGTTAGTCTCACGCTTGTTTCTTTCCGCCTCCAGCATCACTTCGGCCAGGGAAGGCGGGTGAGGCAGATTTTCACCCCTAGCTGCACTGGCTTCCCCCTGCTCCAGGGCAGCAGGGTTGCTGCGGGTGTTGACCATCCTAGGAGAAAACAAGACAATGGTTTAGATAAGGATGGCTCAAACTTAGCAAGGAAGTGCAGAATGTAATGGATAACACGGAATGCAGAGATGTTCATCCGTATGTCATGGTAATATAAAACTGCCATATATATACCAACGGTCATACACATCATACATAGTTTAGTACAAGCCCAGGCTACAGTACAACTATGATGAAAGATGTTACATCTCATCGGAGGCATTCCAAGCTCCTATACATTATTTGTCTACACCTCCGGAATTGATTACACACAAAGTCATATTCCACAAGTCACGCAGGACAGTGAAGATACAACTATTACAATACTAGTGGTACTACTACTAACTCAGGCAGCTCCGTAGTAGTCCTCATAGAAGTCAACTCCATAGCCTGGAAGTTCAACATGATCATCCGAGAACAGACAGTCCTGAGGAGCTTGTGGACCATAGGGGCTAGGATGAGGTCTTGGACCAACAAACGGTGGCCTGCGGGGACCACAGGGTGGGGTGATGCCTCCCACATCACACCAATCCACCATGTCTGGCAGAGCAGATCTCACAGGATACAGATCCCTTGTATCCATACATCCAGCTTGCACCGCCGGTGCAAACCGAGTCAATGTGGCCCAATGATCAGCACGGGTATTGAAAATCTCCAACCTCAAGGCCCGATTCTCTCGGTCCTTATCTTCGAGCATCTCGGCAGTGGTACAAGTTAATGAGTCCTCCTGAGTGGAGTCAGCATAGATAGCCTGAAGATACCCTTCCGCTCCCGAAAGTGAAGCTGACATGTAACGGAAGTCGGTGTTCCGAAGCAGGCCTGTCCGGACTCGCATGATGGTCATCATGGAATAGGCAGCATCCTGCACAGCCATCTCAACAGTAACCCCGAGTCCATAGGAACAGTGAAGGGGCTCGGTAGATCCAGGATAAGAAGGAAATATCCTGACAGTGCAGAAATATTGGCTTTGATTAAAGTCTCGGAACTGCTCTTCGATAGTGTATTCGGGATACCAACGGTAACCCGTCTCGATCATTACGCGGACTAACATAGCACTATGACCGGGCACGTCGAGGCACCGGGTCAGGCGAACCACTTGAAGGAAATATGCCCTAGAGGCAATAATAAAGTTATTATTTATTTCCTTATATCATGATAAATGTTTATTATTCATGCTAGAATTGTATTAACCGGAAACATAATACTTGTGTGAATACATAGACAAACAAAGTGTCACTAGTATGCCTCTACTTGACTAGCTCGTTAATCGAAGATAGTTATGTTTCCTAACCATAAACAAAAGAGTTGTTATTTGATTAACGGGATCACATCATTAGGAGAATGATGTGATTGACATGACCCATTCCATTAGCTTAGCACCCGATCGTTTAGTATGTTGCTATTGCTTTCTTCATGACTTATACATGTTCCTATAACTATGAGATTATGCAACTCCCGTTTGCCGGAGGAACACTTTGTGTGCTACCAAACGTCACAATGTAACTGGGTGATTATAAAGGAGCATTACAGGTGTCTCCAAAGGTAGATGTTGGGTTGGCGTATTTCGAGATTAGGATTTGTCACTCCGATTGTCGGAGAGGTATCTCTGGGCCCTCTCGGTAATGCACATCACATAAGCCTTGCAAGCATTGCAACTAATGAGTTAGTTGCGAGATGATGTATTACAGAACGAGTAAAGAGACTTGCCGGTAACGAGATTGAACTAGGTATTGGATACCGACGATCAAATCTCGGGCAAGTAACATACCGATGACAAAGGGAACAACGTATGTTGTTATGCGGTCTGACCGATAAAGATCTTCGTAGAATATGTAGGAGCCAATATGGGCATCCAGGTCCTGCTATTGGTTATTGACCGGAGACGTGTCTCGGTCATGTCTACATTGTTCTCGAACCCGTAGGGTCCGCACGCTTAAGGTTACGATGACAGTTATATTATGAGTTTATGCATTTTGATGTACCGAAGGTTGTTCGGAGTCCCGGATGTGATCACGGACATGACGAGGAGTCTCGAAATGGCCGAGACGTAAAGATTGATATATTGGAAGCCTATGTTTGGATATCGGAAGTGTTCCGGGTGAAATCGGGATTTTACCGGAGTACCGGGAGATTACCGGAACCCCCCGGGAACCATATGGGCCTAGATGGGCTTTAGTGGAAAGGAGAAAGGGGCAGCCCAAGGTGGCCGCGCGCCTTCCCCCTCCCCGTAGTCCTATTAGGACTAGGAGAGGTGGCCGGCCCCCCTTCTCTCTCTTTCCCCCTCGGGGAATCCTAGTCCAACTAGGATTGGGGAGGGGGGGAGTCCTACTCCCGGAAGGAGAAGGACTCCTCCTGCGCCCTCCTCCTGGCCGGTGCCCCCTCCCCCTTGGCTCCTTTATATACTAAGGCAGAGGCACCCCAGAAACACACAAGTTGATCCACGTGATCTATTCCTTAGCCGTGTGCGGCGCCCCCAGCCACCATAGTCCTCGATAATACTGTAGCGGAGTTTAGGCGAAGCCCTGCTGCTGTAGTGCATCAAGATTGTCACCACGCCGTCGTGCTGACGGATCTCTTCCCCGACACTTTGCTGGATCGGAGTCTGGGGATCGTCATCAAGCTGAACGTGTGCTCGAACTCGGAGGTGCCGTAGTTTCGGTGCTTGATCGGTTGGATCGCGAAGACGTACGACTACTTCCTCTACATTGTGTCAACGCTTCCGCAGTCGGTCTGCGTGGGTACGTAGACAGCACTCTCCCCTCTTGTTGCTATGCATCACCATGATCTTGCGTGTGCGTAGGAATTTTTTTGAAATTACTACGAAATCCAACAGTGGCATCCGAGCCTAGGTTATTTATGTTGATGTTATATGCACGAGTAGAACACAAGTGAGTTGTGGGCGATATAAGTCATACTGCCTACCAGCCTGTCATACTTTGGTTCGGCGGCATTGTTGGACGAGACGACCCGGACCAACCTTACGCGTACGCTTACGCGAGACCGGTTCCCCCGACGTGCTTTGCACACAGGTGGCTTGCGGGCGACTGTCTCTCCAACTTTAGTTGAACCAAGTATGGCTACGCCCGGTCCTTGCGAAGGTTAAAACGGAGTCTATTTGACAAACTATCGTTGTGGTTTTGATGCGTAGGTGAGATTGGTTCTTGCTTAAGCCCGTAGCAGCCACGTAAAACTTGCAACAACAAAGTAGATGACGTCTAACTTGTTTTTGCAGGGCATGTTGTGATGTGATATGGTCAAGACATGATGCTGAATTTTATTGTATGAGATGATCATGTTTTGTAACCGAGTTATCGGCAACTGGCAGGAGCCTTATGGTTGTCTTTTTATTGCATGCAATGAAATCGCGATGTAATGCTTTACTTTATTACTAAGCGGTAGTGATAGTCGTGGATGCATAAACTTGGCGAGACGACAACGATGCTACGATGGAGATCAAGGTGTCACGCCGGTGACGATGGTGATCACGACGGTGCTTCGGAGATGGAGATCACAAGCACAAGATGATGATGGCCATATCATATCACTTATATTGATTGCATGTGATGTTTATCCTTTTATGCATCTTATCTTGCTTTGATTGACGGTAGCATTATAAGATGATCTCTCACTAAATTATCAAGAAGTGTTCTCCCTGAGTATGCACCATTGCGAAAGTTCTTCGTGCTGAGACACCACGTGATGATCGGGTGTGATAGGCTCTACGTTCAAATACAACGGGTGCAAAACAGTTGCACACGCGGAATACTCAGGTTATAGTTGATGAGCCAAGCATATACAGATATGGCCTCGGAACACGGAGACCGAAAGGTCGAGCGTGAATCATATAGTAGATATGATCAACATAGTGATGTTCACCAATGAAACTACTGCATCTCACGTGATGATCGGACATGGTTTAGTTGATTTGGATCACGTAATCACTTAGAGGATTAGAGGGATGTCTATCTAAGTGGGAGTTCTTAAGTAATATGATTAATTGAACTTAAATTTATCATGAACTTAGTCCTGGTAGTATTTTGCAAATTATGTTGTAGATCAATAGCTCGCATTGTTGCTTCCCTGTGTTTATTTTGATATGTTCCTAGAGAAAATTGTGTTCAAAGATGTTAGTAGCAATGATGCGGATTGGATCCGTGATCTGAGGTTTATCCTCATTGCTGCACAGAAGAATTATGTCCTTGATGCACCGCTAGGTGACAGACCTATTGCAGGAGCAGATGCAGACGTTATGAACGTTTGGCTAGCTCAATATGATGACTACTTTATAGTTTAGTGCACCATGCTTAATGGCTTAGAATCGGGACTTCAAAGACGTTTTGAACGTCATGGAGCATATGAGATGTTCCAGGAGTTGAAGTTAATATTTCAAGCAAATACCCGAGTTGAGAGATATGAAGTCTCCAACAAGTTCTATAGCTAAAAGATGGAGGAGAATCGCTCAACTAGTGAGCATGTGCCCAGATTGTCTGAGTACAACAATCGCTTGAATCAAGTGGGAGTTAATCTTCCAGATAAGATAGTGATTGACAGAATTCTCTAGTCACCATCACCAAGTTAGTAGAACTTCGTGATGAACTATGATATGCAAGGGATAACGGAAATGATTCCCAAGCTCTTCGTAATGCGGAAATTGACGAAGGTAGAAATCGAGAAAAACATCAAGTGTTGATGGTAGATAAGACCACTAGTTTCAAGAAAAGGGCAGAGGGAAGAAGGGGAACTTCAAGAAGAATAGCAAGCAAGTTGCTGCTCAAGTGAAGAAACCCAAGTCTGGTCGTAAGCCTGAGACTAAGTGTTTCTACTGCAAAGGGACTGGTCACTGGAAGCGGAACTACCCCAAGTGATTGGCAGATAAGAAGGATGGCAAAGTGAACATAAGTATATTTGATATACATGTTATTGATGTGTACTTTACTAGTGTTTATAGCAACCCCTCAGTATTTGATACTAGTTTAGTTGCTAAGATTAGTAACTCGAAACGGGAGTTGCAGAATAAACAGAGACTAGTTCAGGGTGAAGTGACGATGTGTGTTGGAAGTGGTTCCAAGATTGATATGATCATCATCGCACACTCCCTATAAATTCGGGATTAGTGTTGAACCTAAATAAGTGTTATTTGGTGTTTACGTTGAGCATGAATATGATTTTATCATGTTTATTGTAATACGGTTATTCATTTAAGTAAGAGAATAAATTCTTGTTCTGTTTACATGAATAAAACCTTATATGGTTACACACCCAATGAAAATAGTTCGTTGGATCTCGATAGTAGTGATACACATAATCATAATATTGAAACCAAAAGATGCAAAGTTAATAATGATAGTGCAACTTATTTGTAGCACTGCCTTTTAGGTCATATTGGTGTAAAGCGCATGAAGAAACTTCATGCTGATGGGCTTTTGGAATCACTTGATTATGAATCAGTTGATGCTTGCGAACCATGCCTCATGGGCAAGATGACTAAGACTCTGTTCTTCGGAACAATGGAGCGAGCGACAGATTTGTTGGAAATCATACATACTGATATATGTGGTCCGATGAATATTGAGGCTCGCAATAGATATCATTATTTTCTGATCTTGACAGATGATTTGAGCAGATATGAGTATATCTACTTGATGAAACAAAGGTCTGAAACATTTGAAAAGTTCAAAGAATTTCAGAGTGAAGTGGAGAATCATCGTAACAAAAATGAAAGTTTCTACGATATGATCGCAGAAGTAAAATATTTGAGTTACGAGTTTGGTCTTCAATTAAAACAATGTGGAATAGTTTCACAAACTCATGCCACCTGGAACACCACAGCATAATGGTGTGTCCGAATGTCATAACCGTACTTTATTAGATATGGTGCGATCTATGATGTCTCTTACCGATCTACCACTATCGTTTTGGGGTTATGCATTAGAGACAGCTGGATTCACGTTAAATAGGGCACCATCTAAGTCCGTTGAGACGACACAATCTGAACTGTGGTTTGGCAAGAAACCAAAGTTGTCATTTCTTAAAGTTTGGGGTTGTGATGCTTATATGAAAATATTTCATCCTAATAAGCTCAAACCCAAATCGGAGAAATATGTCTTCATAGGATACCCAAAGGAGACTGTTGGGTACACCTTCTATCACAAATCCGAAGGCAAGACTTTTGTTGCTAAATTCGGAGTTTTTTTAGAGAAGGAGTTTCTCTCAAAAGAAGTGAGTGGGAGGAAAGTAGAACTTGATGAGGTAACTGTACCTGCTCCCTTATTGGAAAGTAGTTCATCACAGAAATCTGTTCCCGTGACTACTACATCAATTAGTGAGGAAGCTAATGATGATGATCATGTAACTTCAGATCAAATTACTACCAAATCTCGTAGGTAAACCAGAGTGAGATCCGCACCAGAGTTGTACGGTAATCCTGTTCTGGAAGTCATGTTACTAGACCATGACGAACTTGCGAACTACGAGGAAGCTATGATGAGCCCAGATTCCGCGAAATGGTTTGAGGCCATGAAATCTGAGATATGATCCATGTATGAGAACAAAGTATGGACTTTGATGGATTTTCCCGATGATCGGCAAGCCATGGAAAATAAATGGATCTTCAAGAGGAAGACGGACGCTGATAGTAGTGTTACTATCTACAAAGCTAGAATTGTCGCAAAAGGTTTTCGACAAGTTCAAGGTGTTGACTACGATGAGATTTTCTCACTCGTATCTATGCTTAAGTCTGTCCGAATCATGTTAGCAATTGCCGCATTTTATGAAATCTGGCAAATGGATAAACAAAACTGCATTCCTTAATGGATTTACTAAAGAAGAGTTGTATACGATGCAACTAGAAGGTTTTGTCGATCCTAAAGGTGTTAACTAAATATGCAAGCTCCAGCGATCCATCTATGGACTGGTGCAAGAATCTCGGAGTTGGAATATATGCTTTGATAAATTGATCAAAGCATATAGTTTTATACAGACTTACGGTGAAGCCTGTATTTACAAGAAAGTGAGTGGGAGCACTACAACATTTCTGATAAGTATATGTGAACAACATATTGTTGATCGGAAATAATGTATAATTTTCTGGAAAGCATAAAGGAATATTTGAAAGGAGTTTTTCAAAGAAAGACCTCGGTAAAGCTGCTTACATATTGAGCATCAAGAGATAGATCAAGATGCTTGATAAGTTTTTCAATGAGTGCATACCTTGACAAGATTTTGAAGTAGTTCAAAATGGAACAGTCAAAGAAAAGAGTTCTTGCCTGTGTTGCAAGGTGTGAAATTGAGTAAGACTCAAAGCCCGACCACGGCAGAAGATAGAAATAGAATGAAAGTCATTCCCTATGCCTCAGCCATAGGTTCTATAAAGTATGCCATGCTGTGTACCAGATCTATTGTATACCCTACACTGTGTTAAGCAAGGGAGTACAATAGTGATCTAAGAGTAGATCACTGGACAGCGGTCAAAATTATCCTTAGTGGAATAAGGAAATATTTCTCAATTATGGAGGTGACAAAAAGGTTCGTCGTAAAAAGTTACGTCGATGCAAGTTTTGACACAGATCTGGATGACTCTAAGTCTCGATCTAGATACATATTGAAAGTGGGAGCAATAAGCTAGAGTAGCTCTGTGCAGAGCATTGTTGACATAGAAATTCGCAAAATACTTATGGATCTGAATGTGGCAGACCCATTGACTAAAATTATCTCACAAGCAAAACATGATCACACCATAGTACTCTTTGGGTGTTAATCACATAGCGATGTGAACTAGATTACTGACTCTAGTAAACCCTTTTGGGTGTTGATCACATATTGATGTGAACTATGGGTGTTAATCACATGGTGATGTGAACTATTGCTGTTAAATCACATGGCGATGTGAACTAGATTATTGACTCTAGTGCAAGTGGGAGACTGAAGGAAATATGCCCTAGAGGCAATAATAAAGTTATTATTTATTTCCTTATATCATGATAAATGTTTATTATTCATGCTAGAATTGTATTAACCGGAAACATAATACTTGTGTGAATACATAGACAAACAAAGTGTCACTAGTATGCCTCTACTTGACTAGCTCGTTAATCGAAGATGGTTATGTTTCCTAACCATAAACAAAAGAGTTGTTATTTGATTAACGGGATCACATCATTAGGAGAATGATGTGATTGACATGACCCATTCCATTAGCTTAGCACCCGATTGTTTAGTATGTTGCTATTGCTTTCTTCATGACTTATACATGTTCCTATAACTATGAGATTATGCAACTCCCGTTTGTCGGAGGAACACTTTGTGTGCTACCAAACATCACAACGTAACTGGGTGATTATAAAGGAGCATTACAGGTGTCTCCAAAGGTAGATGTTGGGTTGGCGTATTTCGAGATTAGGATTTGTCACTCCGATTGTCGGAGAGGTATCTCTGGGCCCTCTCGGTAATGCACATCACATAAGCCTTGCAAGCATTGCAACTAATGAGTTAGTTGTGAGATGATGTATTACAGAACGAGTAAAGAGACTTGCCGGTAACGAGATTGAACTAGGTATTGGATACCGACGATCAAATCTCGGGCAAGTAACATACCGATGACAAAGGGAAGAACGTATGTTGTTATGCAGTCTGACCGATAAAGATCTAGGAGCCAATATGGGCATCCAGGTACCGCTATTGGTTATTGACCGGAGACGTGTCTCGGTCATGTCTACATTGTTCTCGAACCCGTAGGGTCCGCACGCTTAAGGTTACGATGACAGTTATATTATGAGTTTATGCATTTTGATGTACCGAAGGTTGTTCGGAGTCCCGAATGTGATCACGGACATGACGAGGAGTCTCGAAATGGTCGAGACGTAAAGATTGATATATTGGAAGCCTATGTTTGGATATCGGAAGTGTTCCGGGTGAAATCGGGATTTTACCGGAGTACCGGGAGGTTACCGGAACCCCCCGGGAACCATATGGGCCTAGATGGGCTTTAGTGGAAAGGAGAAAGGGGCAGCCCAAGGTGGCCGCGCGCCTTCCCCCTCCCCCTAGTCCTATTAGGACTAGGAGAGGTGGCCGGCCCCCCTTCTCTCTCTTTCCCCCTCGGGGAATCCTAGTCCAACTAGGATTGGGGGGGGGGAGTCCTACTCCCGGAAGGAGAAGGACTCCTCCTGCGCCCTCCTCCTGGCCGGCGCCCCCTCCCCCTTGGCTCCTTTATATACTGAGGCAGAGGCACCCCAGAAACACACAAGTTGATCCACGTGATCTATTCCTTAGCCGTGTGCGGCGCCCCCAGCCACCATAGTCCTCGATAATACTGTAGCGGAGTTTAGGTGAAGCCCTGCTGCTGTAGTGCATCAAGATCGTCACCACGCCGTCGTGCTGACAGATCTCTTCCCCGACACTTTGCTGGATCGGAGTCCGGGGATCGTCATCGAGCTGAACGTGTGCTCGAATTCGGAGGTGCCGTAGTTTCGGTGCTTGATCGGTTGGATCGCGAAGACGTACGACTACTTCCTCTACGTTGTGTCAACGCTTTCGCAGTCGGTCTGCGTGGGTACGTAGATAGCACTCTCCCCTCTTGTTGCTATGCATCACCATGATCTTGCGTGTGCGTAGGAATTTTTTTGAAATTACTACGAAACCCAACACCACTTGGTTTTGAGCACGGTTGGCCATCTGAAAGCACAACCACAATGCAAAGACATTAGGATTTCTAGGGAAAATTGGACAACATAACAGCTGTAAATGCTCAGAAAAAGATTTGAGACATCCAAAACAGTTTGCAATACCACTCAACAACATCATATCAAGGTTCTGATTCAATTAGCAACATACTAAAAGTAGTAGAAACTGTACTGAGGCTTGTAACAACAATCCTATAAGCTACTACGGATTAGTAACACGTGAAACTGACAGAAGAAGAGAGCCTAGTCCTTAACCCACGTTGAATGAGAAGAGAATGACTCAGATCAGAGGGCATAAGGTAAAGGAGTAAAAGAGCCTTACATTCCCTCCCACAAACAATTCCCCTACATATAACTAAAGCATTTCTAGACTCGACATCGACCAGTTTGGCTCAACGAACCTACAGGCAGCCCGGCTCTGATGCCAACGCTGTCAGGACCCCGATTCCAAGTCACATCGATCTAGCCGGTAACACCTCATATCACTTTGCGGCCTCACACACGGTATCCCACGGGTGTCGCCTTACCATGGCCCGGGACCGTTTGCGCCTTTTGGCTCACGTATATGATAGTGTCGCTAGCATCCATATGACAGAGAACCCGGGCTGACATGGCTAGTGGTGAACCCAAAGTGGCACATACCTATGGAGACAGGAATACATGAATCACATCGAGCATGTCGGTCATCAGCGAGTGATTCCGGGCTGTAGCAGGCTAGGCAGGACTCCGGATGTCACCGCATGACATTTCCCCGAAGGGACAGACATAGGAACGACGTGAATCACATGCCGGCCAGTCAAGTGTCCTGAGCAGTAGTGCTGGGCTAGCAGGACTCCGGTGAACTGGGCTGTAGCGGACTACTATGGCTCGAGGAACACTAGACTACATTTCCCCATAAGAAAGGCTGCCAAGGATAAACAACTAGATTGTCGGATCCCACTCATACCAAGCATTTCAATCATACACACAATATGCCCGATATGAGTACATACAACATGGCATCACAACAAAACTCTACAACTCAAGTACTTTATTTAAAGGCTCCAGAGAGCCATACATAACATGTTCATACAGATAGGGGTCACATGACCCGACACTCAAGTTATACAATCATACAAGCACAAACGGAAGCAGCTAGTCTGAGTACAGACACTAGAAAGAAAGAAGGCTTCTCGAAGCCTGTCTATCTACATAGGGCCCTCCATGGCCAGGATCACCACCTGGGTGGCTAGTCACTCGTCGACATCAAGGTCTACATAAAACCCATCGGAGGGGGCGGTGTTGTCGTCTGAAAACAATAAATAAGCAAACATGAGTACAAGGTACTCAGCAAGTCTTACATCAGAACCTACTATACATGCTCATTCTCAAGAAGGTGGTGGGGTTATTGCAGCAAGCCAGCTTTGACTCTTGGCTAAGCTATCCTACGGAACTCCACTAGTAAAATAGTTTTCGCACACGAGTCCACTACTCACCAACACAATACTCCACCGGGGATCCTCCCTCGTCATCCTACGAGAGGGCCATCCTCAGTACTCACACTTATCTTGAGTCTTTTAGTAGTATCCATTAACTTGTCTATGAACTGTATAGGCAACCAATTAGTCCTTTACCGCGGATGCGGCTATTCGAATAGTTTTATACCCTGCAGGGGTGTACTTTGTCACACATGTTTCCACCACTTAGCGTCTGCACACGACATGTGCTCGGCAGACTTCAAGCGAAAACCGACGTGGGTGTAGACCATGACCTGACTAACCTCACAAGTCTCTAGTCCAGGTTTATTGCCTATTTAGGTTCCATCCGCAAGGAAATCCGGCCGGGGTGTCCTCAACGGCCCCAAACGATGTGTGCAGGGTTCCCGAGACACCAAACGGGCGACTCGGTACACCGTGCCACGGTGTATCTACCGCATCATAGCCCACCCCTAGGGTCAGCGCTACGCACGGCCGCCAACACATAACCTACAAACACCAGAAACTAGTTGCAACTCCTGGACAGAGGACGAGATGGGTCAGTAAGTCGAGCGGGGTCATATTTCAGGGCCTAATGTGTGGTAGTAACTGAATCTTAAATCATGCATACAGATCTCAGTTCTTATGGACGGTCTCAATGAAACAATCCACCATGTACTCCTACATGGCCTCTCATCGATACCTTTACCAAAACATGTTCAACACATCCCTCACATTATGTAACGCCCGGATAATTAAGCTACAGTGAACCTCTGCTAATGATGCCACGTCACCTCGGTTACTGTTCCTAATCTCGTGTTAGTTCGAAACTGATTCAAATTCAAATTCAAAATCAACCAAAGAATAAAAACTTTTCAAAATTTAAGACAAAATGTTCGGGGTGAGCAAATAAATGCCTAGGAATTTATGGTGTGGGATCCATGCCTTTATGAAAGACCTAAATATTTAAATGAATCAAAACAGAAAAGAAAATAAATAAAGAAAAGATAATACAAAAAACAGAAAACAAACAAAAAAATATATATAAAAGGACCCCCCCACTGGGCTAGACGGCCCAGCCGGCCAGGCCACCACCGGCCCACTGGGGAAAGGCCCCGCCGGCCACCCCCCCCCATAACCCCACACCCACGAAACCCTAACCCCACCCCGTTGCCCCACTCACCCCCACTCCCCACTCGCTCTCCCCCACCCCCCTCGCGCTGGATCTGGATCGGGAGGAGCCCGATCCCCTTCTCCCTCGCCCGGCCCCCAACACCCGTCGACCGTCGCCGCCTCCCCCCCCCCAGCGGCGCTTGACCCCCCCGGATCCCGACCACCGCCGCCCCGTCGCTCGTCCTCACCCCTTCCTCGCCGGACGCCGTGGACGCGCACCGTCCCGCCGCTGCCGAACGCCTCCTCGTCCTCCTCCTCGCCGGTCTTCCCCGACCGCCCCCGAGCCCATTGCCCCGTTGCCCTACTCCCCCCCCGTGAGCTCCCCCCCTTCGCCCTCCTCTCCCCCTAGGTCGCCTCGGCCGTCGCCGCTCGACGCGCTCCGGCGCCACCGTCGCCCGCGCCGGGCCGTCCCGCCCCCGGCCCCTCCCCGCTTCCCCGTGCGCCTCCCCTGCTGCGGCCGCCGCGCCCTTCCCCCCTGGTCGCCTCGGCCACGTGCACGGGCACCACCGGCCGCGCCATCGCCCCGCCTCGCCTCGCGCCACAGCCGCTCGCCGTCCCTCGCCCGCTTCCTGCCCTGGCCGCACCGGCTTCGCCCGACCGCGCTCGCGCTAGGCCGGCCCTGGCGCCGCCTCGTCGTGGCCCCGCCGCTGCCATCCCCGGCGCCGGCGCCCCTCAGCGCCCGCTCGGCCCTCTCCTGGGTCGAGCGCCCGCAACGCCCCACACCCGCTAGCCGGTAGCCTGCGCCCGCTAAGGCCCCGGGCCTATGACAGATGGGCCCCAGGCCCAGAATGTTTTAATTGAAGAAAAAAAGGAATTAAAAAAATAATAATAATAAAAATAATTAGGTAAATAATAATTATTAAATTAATTAATTAAAGAATTAATTAAATTAAAATAATTAATCTTGATTAGGTTAACCTAATTACTAGTTAACTTAATTAACCCCTGATTAGCCTAATCAATCAATGACATGCGGGACCCACACATAGTTGACCGAGTCAACTGCACAGTTGACTGCTGACATCAGCATGATGTCATGCTGACGTCATCCTTTACTGTTCCGGATAATGTTGAATTTAAATAATTAAATAAATCCAAAAAAATGAATTAAGTCTTTTAAAATTAATATAAAATAAACCGTAGCTCAGATGAAAAAACTTTGTACATGAAAGTTGCTCAGAACGACGAGTCGAATTTGAATACGCAGCCCGTTTATCTGCCACGCATCCCTAGCATAGCGAACACGCAACTTTCCCCCTCTTTTTCATCTGTCCGAAAACGCGAAACACCGGGGATACTTTCCCGGATGTTTCCCCCCTTCACCAGTATCACCTCATACCGCGATAGGGCACCCCTAGCACTGATACTTGTCATGTCATGCATCGCTATGCATCTGTTTGATTAAATATTTATTGTTTCTCCCCCCTCTTCTCTCGCTAGACACCGAGACCGACGCTGCTGCTACCCAGTACGACTACGGTGTTGACGACCCCTCTCTCTTGCCAGAGCAACCAAGCAAGCCCCCCCTTGATCACCAGATATCGCCTACTCTCCTCTTTACTGCTTGCATTAGAATAGTGTAGCATGTTACTGCTTTCCGTTATTCCTATTCTGATGCATAGCCTGTCCTTGTTACTACTGTTGTTACCATTACCTGCTATCCTACTGCTTAGTATAGAATGCTAGTGTTCCATCAGTGGCCCTACACTCTTGTCCGTCTGCCATGCTATACTACTGGGCCGTGATCACTCGGGAGGTGATCACGGGTATATTACTATATACTTTCTATAGGATACATGTGGTGACTAAAGACGGGTCGGCTTGAGGAGCACCCGCGAGTGATTCACGGATTGGGGGCTGAAAGGACCTTTGTCCCAACGGCCCTCTGTGTGGATCTTTGAGGCGGAGCGACAGGGCAGGTTCCGACCACCTAGGAGAGAGGTGGGCCTGGCCCTGGTCGGCGTTTGCGGATACTTAACACGCTTAACGAGATCTGGGTATTTGATCTGAGTTTGGCCATTTGGTCTATACGCACTAACCATCTACGCGGGAGTAGTTATGGGTATCCCGGCGTCGTGGTATCAGCCGAAGCCTTCTTGACGTCAGCGACGGAGCGGCGCGCGCTGGATTGGACTGGAACGCCACTAGGCTAGGTCTGCTTCCGGCCACCCACGCAACGTGCAGGTGTGCTAAGGGCGATGGGCCCAGACCCCTGGGCGCTTAGGTTTAGACCGGCGTGCTGACCTCTCTGTTGGTCTAGGTGGGGCTGCGACGTGTTGATCTTCCGAGGCCGGGCATGACCCAGGAAAGTGTGTCCGGCCAAATGGGATCGAGCGTGTTGGGTTATGTGGTGCACCCCTGCAGGGAAGTTAATCTATTCGAATAGCCGTGATCTTCGGTAACAGGACGACTTGGAGTTGTATCTTGACCTTATGACAACTAGAACCGGATACTTAATAAAACACACCCTTCCAAGTGCCAGATACAACCGGTGGTCGCTCTCTCACAGGGCGACGAGGGGAGGATCATCGGTTAGGGTTATGCTATGCGATGCTACTTGGAGGTCTTCAGTCTACTCTCTTCTACATGCTGCAAGACGGAGGCTGCCAGAAGCGTAGTCTTCGAAAGGACTAGCTATCCCCCTCTTATTCTGGCTTTCTGCAGTCTAGTCCACATATAATAGCCTTATTCCAGTTGATACCAATGCATACGCATGTAGTGTAGCTCCTTGCTTGCGAGTACTTTGGATGAGTACTCACGGTTGCTTTCTCCTTCTTTTCCCTCTATCCCTTCTACCTGGTTGTCGCAACCAGATGTTGGAGCCCAGGAGCCAGACGCCACCGTCGACGACGACTCCTACTACACCGGAGGTGCGTACTACTACGTGGTGCCCGCTGACGACGACCAGGAGTAGTTAGGAGGATCCCAGGCAGGAGGCCTGTGCCTCTTTCGATCTGTATCCCAGTTTGTGCTAGCCTTCTTAAGGCAAACTTGTTTAACTTATGTCTGTGCTCAGATATTGTTGCTTCCGCTGACTCGTCTATGATCGAGCTCTTGTATTCGAGCCCTCGAGGCCCCTGGCTTGTAATATGATGCTTGTATGACTTATTTTATTTGTAGAGTTGTGTTGTGATATCTTCCCGTGAGTCCCTGATCTTGATCGTACACGTTTGTGTGTATGATTAGTGTACGATTGAATCGGGGGCGTCACAAGTTGGTATCAGAGCCGACTGCCTGTAGGAACCCCCCTTCCACACTCCTTGGCCGAAGTCGAGTCTAGACATTGCAAAAACTTTTACTAACTGGGCTGTGTGCCTTACGGGCCCACGTTGCCATCGGGTGGTACTAGGATCTTTTACTCCTCGACCTTTACTCTGGGACTCTGAACTCTCTTCCACTCGGGTTAAACGAATTTACTAACTCTGACACTAGGATCCCGTTACGACATTCACCCCAAAGTTGGATAAGCCCTAGTTATTCTTTAGAGTAGTACTTGAACATTATCCACATTGTCATTTGACTCCTGTGAAAACATCTTTGTTTTCAGATGGAACCCACGAGGCAGGTCGTGCGTCATACGACGGCCATTGGTGCCTCAGGATCACCTGCTGTGTTGGTTGAGATGATGACCTATCTAGGTTATCGCTGGCACCCTGAGTACACCGTCTATGAGGAGTACCAGGACTTCAACCAGGAGCAGTACCGTGCCATCGTCCACCTCTACTCTTGAGAGTATGACTCCACTACCGTGCTGCACACTGCTCATGGTGTTGGAGTGACTATCGATATGGCGGTCCACGATGCTGCTTATGCTGCTCTGACACGTCTCCGTGGCGAGTATCAGGAGTTGGACACCTCCCCCTTCCGGCACGTTGCTATCACATCCGATGTTGGTGCGGAGGGATACTACACTGCTGCCTACTCCACTGTCATCCGAGAGCCATTCTACCATCAGAACCTGGTTCTGCATGCTGATGGGCTGGATAGAGCTAACCGAGCTCTTCGCCACGAGTTGTACACCACCCGTCCGCACCTGTATCGTGCTCTGACGCTGTTGCACCCCTCTGTCCGCTCTGGTGATCTGTCGCATTCTGCGATCTACCCTGCCCGGACCGTGATGCCCCAGGTCGTCGGCTGGCCAGATGTGGGAGGCTACTCTCCTGCATTGGGCCCTCTCCTGCCACCTGCGCATCGGGTTCCGCACCAGAGTATCCGCGGACCCCAGGCTACTCGCGTGGAGGTCTTCCCTTCGCGTCACTACCAGCTGTCGGGCTACACCTACCTCCGCAGTACCGCATGGGACTGACGTAGACTTGCTTATTAGTGTTAGATGCATTCGCCGCGAGCCTGTGTGCCGCCTATGATGTCTTAGCCTATGTACCGAACTCTGTGTAACGAACTCTATGCTGATCTCTTTTGTAAGATATGCCGACTACTATGTAGTATCTATCGTGCTACGTTCATTGTGCATGTTTCATCATGAATGATTCTTGTTTTTTTTTTGCAATTCCTCAATGCTGAACTACCCCTGTTAAATATTAGCAGGATGGTTAGACCAGGTGGTCGTGGTCGTGGTGGCAACGCCCCACCACCGCCTGAGTACATGGCTGGTATGATCCAACAGCTTGAGATGAATCGCCAGTTCATGGAGAATATGATGGCTCAGTTTCCTCGCCCCAATATGAACCAGCAGCCAACCCCAGTGACTCTGCAGGATTTCATGCGCCTGAACCCAACTATGTACCGCAGCTCAACTCAGCCTCTGGATGCTGATGACTGGCTCCGTGACATCACCTATGAGATGGAGTCTGCTGATGTAGCCCCTGCCAGCTATGTCACCTTTGCTTCCTTCTTCCTGAAGGGACCCGCAGCTCAATGGTGGGACAGCCACAGGCGTACTCTGCCAGCTGGAACAATCATCACCTGGCCAGACTTCCAAGCTGCCTTCTGTGCTCGCTTCATTCCTCAGGGAGTTATGGACCGGAAGAAGCGTGAGTTCCGCAACCTCACCCAAGGCAACAGAACTGTGGAAGCTTATCAGCGGGAGTTTCTGGACTTGTCCCGCTATGCTGAAGAGGACATTGCAACTGATGCACGCAGACAGGAGAAGTTCCGGGATGGCCTTCAAGCTGACATCAAGCTCGCACTTCTAGTGCATGACTTTGCTGATTTCGCCACTCTGGTGAACAAAGCCATCAATGTCGAAACTGGTCTGCAGGAATACCAGAGCTCTCACAAGCGCAGCCGTGACACGGGCTCATCTTCGGGCCCGTCCTTACAGAAGCGCAAGATATGGATTCCCAACAGCATGTACCAGCCGAATGCACCTGCCCCAAGGCAGTCCTATGCTGCACCTCGTCCGCCTACGGCTCCAACTAGGCAGCCAAGGCTTCCAGCTCCACCACCCCAAGCTCCTGTTCCTACTCCCGAGAATGGTTTGTGCTTCAGGTGTGGACAACCAGGGCATCGTGCTAGGGAATGCAACCAGAACCAGAATCAACTGGCCCTTCCAGCAACTGGCCGTGGAAGCAACCAGCCCCGCAGCAACAATGCCAAGTCTTATGGTCGTGTTCATGCCAACCACGTTGATCTGAGCGAAGCTCAAGACCAGCCTGCTACTGTGATGGGTACCCTCCTCGTAAATTGAGTACCAGCATCCGTTTTATTTGATACAGGTGCATCGCATTCATTCATGTCAGAAGGTTTTGCATGCTTGCACGACATTAAATGTGAGAACATGGATGCTTCACTATTAGTACACACCCCTGCGGGCCAATGTCGAACCTCCATGATTTGCAACGACGTCCCTGTAGAAATTGAAGGACTGGAATTCCTTGTCTCTCCCATCGTACTGAAGTCCTGTAGCATTGATCTCATTCTGGGAATGAATTGGTTAAAAGCGCATACTGCTTCTATAGTTTGCGCCACTAAGGTCGTCCATCTGCTACACCCTTCTGATGAAATAATAGCTTACCAAGCTCATCTAGTTCAGAATGCCGAGGCACGACTTTATGCCTTGAATGCGTTGAACGCTGCACCACTCGAGGGCATTGAAAACATTCCCGTCGTTCGTGAATTCCAAGATGTCTTCCCAGAAGAACTTCCAGGGATTCCCCCTGCTAGATCTGTCGAGTTCATCATCGACTTGAAACCTGGCACTACCCCTATAGCTAAACGACCCTACAAGATGCCGCCGCATGAACTCATTGATCTTAAGGAGGAAATCGACAAATCTCTTACCAAAGGTTTCATTCGCCCAAGTTGCTCTCCTTGGGGAGCACCTTCTCTCTTTGTTAGGAAGAAGGATGGGACAAACCGATTGGTCCAAGACTACCGTCCTATAAACCAAGCTACCATCCAGAATAAATACCCTCTTCCTCGGATCAATGATCTTTACGATCAACTGGCTGGTTCATCAGTGTTCTCCAAACTTGACTTAAGATTGGGTTACCACCAGATCCGTGTTCGTGAGGAGGACATCCCAAAAACCGCCTTCGTGACTCGGTATGGGTCATACGAGTACACCGTCATGTCATTCGGCTTAACGAATGCTCCCGCCACCTTCTCTCGTCTGATGAATTATATATTCATGGATTACCTCGACAAGTTCGTCGTGGTTTATCTGGACGATATCCTTGTATTTTCCAAGAACGAGGAAGAACATGTTGGACATCTGCGTCTTGTGCTAGAGAAGCTTCGAGAACATCAACTGTATGCTAAGTATTCCAAGTGCGAATTCTGGCTCCCCGAAGTAACCTATCTTGGGCATGTCATCTCCAAGGATGGTATTGCCGTCAACCCTGAACGAGTTCAGGCTATTCTCGATTGGACTCCTCCGAAGAACGTCAAGCAAGTCCGAAGTTTCCTCGGTCTCGCCAGCTACTGTCGTCGATTCGTCGAGAACTTCTCCAAGATTGCCAGGCCCCTGACTAATCTGTTGCATAAGGGTGTCAAGTTTGACTAGACAAACAAGTGTCAGGAAAGTTTCCAGGCGCTCAAAGACAAGTTGACTTCTGCCCCCGTACTTGCTCCACCTGATACTAAGAAGGACTTCGCCATTTACTGCGACGCTTCCCGTCAAGGATTAGGCTGTGTCCTAATGCAAGAGCGCAGAGTGATTGCTTATGCCTCTCGTCAACTGCGCCCTCACGAAGAAAACTACCCGGTTCACGACCTCGAGCTTGCTGCTGTCATTCATGCACTGAAGCAGTGGCGACATTACCTTCTCGGTAATCGTTGCGAGATCTTCACCGACCATCAAAGTCTGAAGTATCTGTTTACTCAGCCAGATTTGAACCTACGCCAGCAAAGATGGATGGAGACTGTTGCAGACTTTGACGTGGGTATATCCTATACCCCCGGCAAGGCTAATGTAATGGCTGATGCCTTGAGCCGCAAGTCTTACTGCAACCACCTCCAGGTCCACAAAGTTCAGCCCTCGCTTACCGAAGAATTTAGAAGGCTGAACCTCCATATTGTTCCTCCGGGATCACTCGCTCCCCCTCCCGAAGATTTCCCCAAACGGAACCTCCATGTTGTTTCCAAGGGTTCTCTCAATACCCTGGTTGCGAAACCAGATCTTGTGGACACCATTAAATGGATACAGAAATGTGACGATGAAGTCCTCAAGATTAAGCGCGACCTCAAAAAAGGAAAGCCCTCATTCTTCACGATCGCCGACGATGGCGCCTTGTATTTCAAAGGCCGCCTAGTGGTACCATGTTCGAAGAAAAACCTGGATAAGACTAAAAGGGTTATGCAAGAAGCCCATGATACGCCTCTGTCCATCCATCCTGGTAGTACAAAGATGTACCAGGATATTCGTCAAAGATTCTGGTGGTCTAATATGAAGCAGGACATTGCTCGTTATGTTGCTGAGTGTGACGTTTGTCGCCGAATCAAAGCAGAGCATCAAAGGCCTGCTGGAACTCTGCAACCTATCTCTATTCCTGAATGGAAATGGGACCATGTTGAAATGGACTTCGTCACTGGATTTCCCAAATCGCAGAAAGGTAATGATGTTATTCTTGTCGTCATTGACCGGCTTTCCAAGGTTGCCCATTTTCTGGCGGTCAAAGAGACAATCACTGCTAGTCAGCTTGCTGCTCTCTACATGTCCAGAATTGTTTCGCTTCATGGTATTCCACTGGTTATCAGTTCGGACCGTGGCAGCTTATTCACTTCAAGATTCTGGGCAAGTTTCCAAGAAGCTATGGGGACTCACTTATCTTTCAGTACTGCATTTCATCCGTAGTCACAAGGGCAAGTTGAACGTGTCAACCAAGTTCTCGAAGACATGCTTCGAGCTTGTGTAATATCATTCGGCAAGAAATGGGAGGAATCTCTTCCATATGCCGAGTTCTCTTATAATAATAGCTATCAAGCTAGTCTGAAGATGTCCCCCTTCGAAGTGCTATATGGACGAAAGTGTCAAACCCCTCTGAACTGGTCAGAAACTGGGGAGCGTCCACTCTTTGGTCCGGATATTATCCAACAGGCCGAAGAACAGGTTCGCATTATTCGCGAGAATCTCAAGACTGCTCAGTCACGTCAGAAAAGTCAGTATGACCGTCATCACCAATACATGGTCTATCAACCTGGCGAAAAGGCTTATCTTCGAGTTACACCAATGAAGGGTGCACACCGCTTCGGGATCAAAGGAAAGTTAGCTCCCCGCTATATCGGTCCCTTCACTATTCTCGAAAGGTGTGGAAAGGTGGCATATCAACTGGAGCTTCCGCCGAACCTTTCTCAGGTTCACGATGTGTTCCACGTGTCACAACTCCGACGCTGCTTCAAGGACCCAATCCGAGCAGTGGACCATGAAGTGCTCGAATTGCAACAGGACCTCTCCTATAAAGAGCATCCGGTCCGCATTCTCGACCAAGCTGAATGCCGCACCCGTCAGAAGGCGATCAAGTTCCTCAAGGTCCAGTGGTCGAATCACTCTGAAGACGAAGCCACCTGGGAACGCGAGGATCGTCTTCGCGATGAATACCCTGCACTGTTTCCTTCTACCTCCTAAATCTCGGGACGAGATTTCTTGTAGTGGAGGAGTTTTGTAATGCCCGGATAATTAAGCTACAGTGAACCTCTGCTAATGATGCCACATCACCTCGGTTACTGTTCCTAATCTCGTGTTAGTTCGAAACTGATTCAAATTCAAATTCAAAATCAACCAAAGAATAAAAACTTTTCAAAATTTAAGACAAAATGTTCGGGGTGAGCAAATAAATGCCTAGGAATTTATGGTGTGGGATCCATGCCTTTATAAAAGACCTAAATACTTAAAATGAATCAAAACAGAAAAGAAAATAAATAAAGAAAAGATAATACAAAAAACAGAAAACAAACAAAAAAAATAAATATATAAAAGGACCCCCCCCACTGGGCCAGACGGCCCAGCCGGCCAGGCCACCACCGGCCCAACTGGGCAAAGGCCCAGCCGGCCACCCCCCCATAACCCCACACCCCCGAAACCCTAACCCCACCCCGTCGCCCCACTCACCCCCACTCCCCACTCGCTCTCCCCCACCCCCCCTCGCGCTAGATCTGGATCGGGAGGAGCCTGATCCCCTTCTCCCTCGCCCGGCCCCCAACACCCGTCGACCGTCGCCGCCTCCCCCCCCACCGGCGCTTGACCCCCCCGGATCCCGACCACCGCCGCCCCGTCGCTCGTCCTCACCCCCTCCTCGCCGGACGCCGTGGACGCGCGCCGTCCCGCCGCTGCCGAACGCCTCCTCGTCCTCCTCCTCGCCGGTCTTCCCCGACCGCCCCCGAGCCCATTGCCCCGTTGCCCTACTCCCCCCCCGTGAGCTCCCCCCCTTCGCCCTCCTCTCCCCCTAGGTCGCCTCGGCCGTCGCCGCTCGACGCGCTCCGGTGCCACCGTCGCCCGTGCCGGGCCGTCCCGCCCCGGCCCCTCCCCGCTTCCCCGTGCGGCTCCCCTGCTGCGGCCGCCGCGCCCTTCCCCCCCTGGTCGCCTCGGCCACGTGCACGGGCACCACCGGCCGCGCCATCGCCCCGCCTCGCCTCGCGTCACAGCCGCTCGCCGTCCCTCGCCCACTTCCTGCCCTGGCCGCACCGGCTTCGCCCGACCGCGCTCGCGCTAGGCCGGCCCCGGCGCCGCCTCGTCATGGCCTCGCCGCTGCCATCCCCGGCGCCGGCGCCCCTCAGCGCCCGCTCGGCCCTCTCCTAGGTCGAGCGCCCGCAACGCCCCACGCCCGCTAGCCGGTAGCCTGCGCCCGCTAAGGCCCCGGGCCTATGACAGATGGGCCCCAGGCCCAGAATGTTTTAATTGAAGAAAAAAAGGAATTAAAAAAAATAATAATAAAAATAATTAGATAAATAATAATTATTAAATTAATTAATTAATTAATTAAAGAATTAATTAAATTAAAATAATTAATCTTGATTAGGTTAACCTAATTACTAGTTAACTTAATTAACCCCTGGTTAGCCTAATCAATCAATGACATGCGGGACCCACACATAGTTGACCGAGTCAACTGCACAGTTGACTGCTGACATCGGCATGATGTCATGCTGACGTCATCCTTTACTATTCCGGATAATGTTGAATTTAAATAATTAAATAAATCCAAAAAAATGAATTAAGTCTTTTAAAATTAATATAAAATAAACCGTAGCTCAGATGAAAAAACTTTGTACATGAAAGTTGCTCAGAACGACGAGTCGAATTTGAATACGCAGCCCGTTTATCCGCCACGCATCCCTAGCATAGCGAACACGCAACTTTCCCCCTCTTTTTCATCTGTCCGAAAACGCGAAACACCGGGGATACTTTCCCGGATGTTTCCCCCCTTCACCAGTATCACCTCATACCGCGATAGGGCACCCCTAGCACCGATACTTGTCATGTCATGCATCGCTATGCATCTGTTTGCTTAAATATTTATTGTTTCTCCCCCCTCTTCTCTCGCTAGACACCGAGACCGACGCCACTGCTACCCAGTACGACTACGGTGTTGACGACCCCTCTCTCTTGCCAGAGCAACCAAGCAAGCCCCCCCTTGATCACCAGATATCGCCTACTCTCCTCTTTACTGCTTGCATTAGAATAGTGTAGCATGTTACTGCTTTCCGTTATTCCTATCCTGATGCATAGCCTGTCCTTGTTACTACTGTTGTTACCATTACCTGCTATCCTACTGCTTAGTATAGAATGCTAGTGTTCCATCAGTGGCCCTACACTCTTGTCCGTCTGCCATGCTATACTACTGGGCCGTGATCACTCGGGAGGTGATCACGGGTATATTACTATATACTTTCTATAGGATACATGTGGTGACTAAAGACGGGTCGGCTTGAGGAGCACCCGCGAGTGATTCACGGATTGGGGGCTGAAAGGACCTTTGTCCCAACGGCCCTCTGTGTGGATCTTTGAGGCGGAGCGACAGGGCAGGTTCCGACCACCTAGGAGAGAGGTGGGCCTGGCCCTGGTCGGCGTTCGCGGATACTTAACACGCTTAACGAGATCTGGGTATTTGATCTGAGTTTGGCCATTTGGTCTATACGCACTAACCATCTACGCGAGAGTAGTTATGGGTATCCCGGCGTCGTGGTATCAGCCGAAGCCTTCTTGACGTCAGCGACGGAGCGGCGCGCGCTGGATTGGACTGGAACGCCACTAGGCTAGGTCTGCTTCCGGCCGCCCACGCAACGTGCAGGTGTGCTAAGGGCGATGGGCCCAGACCCCTGGGCGCTTAGGTTTAGACCGGCGTGCTGACCTCTCTGTTGGTCTAGGTGGGGCTGCGACGTGTTGATCTTCCGAGGCCGGGCATGACCCAGGAAAGTGTGTCCGGCCAAATGGGATCGAGCGTGTTGGGTTATGTGGTGCACCCCTGCAGGGAAGTTAATCTATTCGAATAGCCGTGATCTTCGGTAATAGGACGACTTGGAGTTGTATCTTGACCTTATGACAACTAGAACCGGATACTTAATAAAACACACCCTTCCAAGTGCCAGATACAACCGGTGGTCGCTCTCTCACAGGGCGACGAGGGGAGGATCATCGGTTAGGGTTATGCTATGCGATGCTACTTGGAGGTCTTCAGTCTACTCTCTTCTACATGCTGCAAGACGGAGGCTGCCAGAAGCGTAGTCTTCGAAAGGACTAGCTATCCCCCTCTTATTCCGGCTTTCTGCAGTCCAGTCCACATATAATAGCCTTATTCCAGTTGATACCAATGCATACGCATGTAGTGTAGCTCCTTGCTTGCGAGTACTTTGGATGAGTACTCACGGTTGCTTTCTCCTTCTTTTCCCTCTATCCCTTCTACCTGGTTGTCGCAACCAGATGTTGGAGCCCAGGAGCCAGACGCCACCGTCGACGACGACTCCTACTACACCGGAGGTGCGTACTACTACGTGGTGCTCGCTGACGACGACCAGGAGTAGTTAGGAGGATCCCAGGCAGGAGGCCTGCGCCTCTTTCGATCTGTATCCCAGTTTGTGCTAGCCTTCTTAAGGAAAACTTGTTTAACTTATGTCTGTGCTCAGATATTGTTGCTTCCGCTGACTCGTCTATGATCGAGCTCTTGTATTCGAGCCCTCGAGGCCCCTGGCTTGTAATATGATGCTTGTATGACTTATTTTATTTGTAGAGTTGTGTTGTGATATCTTCCCGTGAGTCCTTGATCTTGATCGTACACGTTTGTGTGTATGATTAGTGTACGATTGAATCGGGGGCGTCACACATTACCGACATAATCATATCACTCTAGCTCATCACCCAGATGAACCAGACCTGACACAACTCTAAGCATAGCAGGCATAGCAAGGTAGGAATCACATACATGGCTCAATCAACTCCTACACATGCTAGTGGGTTTTATCTAGTTACTGTGGCAATGACAGGTAATGCAGAGCATAAGGGTTCAACTACCGTAGCACACAGCAGTTTGAATCGCGTCGTCTTAATGCAGTAAACAAGAGCAGAAACGAGAACATGGGTTGTATCGAAATGATCAATGGGTTGCTTGCCTGTTGTAGAGGTAGTAGGGTACTGCCCTTCAGACGGATACTCGGGGTTATCCTCGGAGGCAGAACCTACCACGAAAGACACACCGAAACATAATCAACACATGGCGATATGCAACAATATGATGCATGCTATGACATGGCAAGATGAAGGTGTCTTGGCCTAATGCAAGCTAAAACAGAAGGGGATGAACTCATTTGAATCAAAGATTCAAATATTAGCTCATTAAACATGGCCTTATTAGTGCATTACCCTATTCTGCTTAAACAGCAAGGTTAACTTGTTTTGTCATGCATGAAACCATTACAGATGGATAGATTGAATTTTTCTGATCATTTTTCATATATAAATCTTTGCATTTGGAGCTATGGTTGATTTTCTATGATTTTTAGAAGTTTTGACTATTTTCTGGAATTTCCTATTAAAGAATAAATCCAGTAATTGAATTAATGCGTCAGCACTACGTCACTGTGACGTCAGCGGGTCAAAGGCGCCAGCCCAGGTCAAACCTGACTGGTGGGCCCTCTCTGTCAGTGACTGAACTAGTTAACAGTGTTAAATTAACTCTAATTAACTGTCAGTGGGGCCTCGGCTCACATGTCAGTGAGAGAGAGTTAGTTAACGAGGTCATTAACCTCTAACAGAGTGATTAACTCTAACTAAAACTAATCTAATTTGGTTAGGAGCCGGCCCCACATATCAGTGTCTCAGGCGGAGTCAAACTGGGGTCAAACCCCTGGTCAGCACGGTCAATCCCGCCGGCGTTGAGTCGCCGGCGAGGCCGAGACGGCGGAGAGCTTCTGAAATCGCCCACAGGCGACCAAATCGACCGCGGTTTGGTCCTACACGTAGCTGGGGCTCGCGCGCATCTAGTGGGGCAAGTGGAAGGAGCTGGGGTGGAGCGAGCTCGCCGGAATCGAGCTCGTGGCGGCGGCCGGAGCTCGGCCGTTGGTGGTTTTGCTGCTGCAGCGAGCTAGCGGGGAAACGGACGCTCTAGCGAGGCGCTACAAGGTGCGGTGAGTGCATTAGGCACCCGCGCCTGACCAAATGGTCACCGGAGTGACGCCGGCGTCGAGCTCGCGCGGCGGCGTGCTACGGTGAGCAAGGGGGCGGCGTCTACGGTGAGCAAACGAAGCAGAGAAGAGGGGGGTTCGGTGGAGGAGCTCACGGCGGTTGCAGAACGCGTCTCAGCGGGCTTGGGGGAGGTCGGACGTCGTCGGGGCATTGCCGGCGATCTCGGCGGACCGAGGAAGAAGAAGGCATCGGGGAGGTGCTTGGAGGCGTCCGGCGTCGCGTGAGTCGACGAGGAGGTCAAGGACGGCATCGCGAAGCTAATGGGCTTGTTGGAGAAGCGAGGGGGTGGCTCTGTTGACAACTACGGCGAACGGCAGCGAGGATCGCGCTCGGCCATCGCGGGAGAGGGTGAGGGAGACGAGGGGGGGAGAGGGGAGGAATGCAGGGAGGTGCTGGGCGTCTCCGTGGCACTCGGATGGGGACGAGGAGGCAGCAGGAGGTGGAAGCAGGAGGTGGCTGCGGGAGCACGCGCCGGCGACACGCCTCTGCCTACTGGCAGCGGTGGGTGACGACTGGCACAGGCCAGGTGGGCTGGGCCAGCACAGGTGAGGCCCATGTAGGTTTCTCTCTCTCTCTCTTTTCTGATTTGTTTTCTTTTTCTATTTTTTCTGCAACCATTGGGCTTTATTAAAATTACTAAAACGTTTCCAAAAATCCTGAAAATAATTGTGGGCTCTGCTCAGAATATTTCCAACAGCCCACACTTATTTCCAGAATTATTTGAGCATTTAAATTATTTTATAGCATTTAAATGCCCAAAATCAAATACTTATGATTTAATTCAATGACCTTCTGTTGACCTAGAAAATTGTGCACCAATTTTGCCAGAGGTTCTAACCCAAGACAAAGAGAGTGAACTTTTTAGAAGGGCATTTCAGGTTCATTGAAAATAATTTTAGTAAACCCTAGTTGTTTCCAGGGGGTGCTGGGGGTTCTGTCTTCCCCATTTCAAATTTAAGAGGAATTTAAACATGATGCACACTCTAATGCTTGAACTAACTAGGGTGTGACACACCAAGCGATTCTCAAAGAAAACAAAACCTCAATCATCCATAGAGAAACATCCACCAACTCCCTTCTTAATGGTTCTCTTGATGCGGATAACACCCCTATCAAACTTCTGATAAGTAATGATCTGATCCTCAAGGGTAGGTTTCGCCACCAAGGTAGAAAGGAATCCGTGAGGAGCAATGTGAAGGTTAAGCTTACATAATTCCCCATGGAGAAGTGGCTGGCCCTGCTGCAACATGAGATTGTTGCAATAGGACTTACGACTTAGCGCATCAGCCATGACATTCCCCTTGCCTGGGGTGTAGGTAATTCCTAAGTCATAATCTGAGATCAACTCCAACCAACATCTTTGCCTAAGGTTCAAATCTGGTTGGGTGAAGATATACTTAAGACTCTGGTGATCGGTGTAAATCTCGCAACGTTTACCAAGGAGGTAATGTCGCCAGGTCTTAAGTGCATAGACTACGGCTGCAAGCTCTAGATCATGTGTAGGATAATTCTCCTCATGTGGATGCAACTGTCGAGATGCATAGGCAATCACATGGCGATCTTGCATAAGGATGCAACCTAGTCCCTGTCATGAGGCGTCGCAGTAGATAACAAAGTCTTTAGTGAAATCCGATGGCACAAGTACGGGAGCAGAAGTCAGGCGTCTTTTCAGTTCCTGAAAACTGTACTCACACTGTGGGGACCACTCAAACTTTTTATCTTTCTTGAGAAGTTCCGTCAGAGGTTTGGCCACTTTGGAGAAGTTCTCAACAAAGCGGCGACAATAACTGGCTAGACCAAGGAAACTCCTAACTTGTTTGACTATTTCAGGAGGAGTCCAATCAAGAACGGCCTGAACTCTCTCGGGATTGACAGCAATGCCCTTACCAGAGATTACGTGTCCTAGGTAGGTCACTTCTGGCAACCAAAATTCACACTTGGAGAACTTGGCATAAAGGCGGTGTTCTCTGAGTTTTTCTAACACAAGTCTAAGATGTTCGGCATGCTCTTCCTCGTTCTTCGAGTAAATAAGGATATCATCGAGGTAAACCACGACGAACTTATCTAAGTACTCCATGAAGATCAAGTTCATCAAGCGGGAGAACATAGCTGGAGCGTTGGTTAGACCAAAGGACATGACGGTGTACTCGTACTGGCCATAACGAGTGACAAAAGCCGTTTTAGGAATGTCCCCGTTTCTGATCTTGATTTGGTGGTAGCCTAACCTCAAATCCATCTTGGACAAGACTGAGGATCCAGCGAGCTGATCATACAGATCGTTGATCCTGGGGAGCGGATACTTGTTCTTTATCATGACCAAATTAACGGGGCGATAATTTACAACCATCCGGTCCGTACCATCCTTCTTCTTGACAAAGAGGACGGGGCAAGCCCAGGGAGAAGAACTAGGACGGATGAAACCCTTTTGCAAGGACTCATCAAGTTGTTTCTTAAGCTCGGCTAGCTCTAAGGGTGCCATCTTGTAAGGTCTCCTAGAAATTGGGGCGGTTCCGGGAATAAGATCTATCACAAACTCTACATCTCTGTCAGGTGGAATACCTGGCAGTTCCTCTGGAAAGACATCCGGAAAGTCGCGGACTACCAGGATATCTTCAAGGTCAGGAAGAGGGCTTGCATTTAGAGAATAGAGTTGACGCTTTGCAATTTTGGTGGAGACAGTGACTATCTTGCAAGAGGGGTGTGTGAGCTGAACAGACCTGGTGTAACAATCAATCTTGGCATAGTGAGCTTTCATCCAGTCCATACCCAAGATGATGTTAATATCTGAAGACTTAAGGGATATCAAGGAAGCTAGGAATACAAGTCTGTCAACATGTATTTCATTGCCATAACTTATCCTAGAAGTTTGCCACTTGGATCCAGGAGTTTGAATGAGTAGTGGGGAGGGCATATCACAAAATGACATGTCGTGCAAGCGGGCATAACTTTCGGAAATGAAGGAGTGAGATGCTCCAGTATTGAATAGAACCAAATATGGATGACAGTTGACAAGGAGTGTGCCAAGAACGACATCTGGATCATCATGAGCGTCTTTAGCTGAGACGTGATGCACACGTCCAAGTTCAGTGGGAGCTGACTTGGCACTGATCATCTTGCGTGATGGCTTACTACCATTGCCAACAGACTTCTCGGGCTGGGGTGGAGCAACACGGGTCTGAGTGCAAATACGGGCAATGTGGCCTGGCTCTCCGCACTTGTAACAAATCTTGGAGGTATGACATGGACCCGCATTGACAAGTGGTCTACCAATAGGCATGGGTGTAGCATACGGTTGAATTGGGTGAGGTGCCACACAAGAAGGCCTTGTTGTATAACCGGGTGGAAGAGCGGAGTTCGGAATCCAAATCCGGCTCTTCTGAGAACTAGAACCGGAGGAAGAACCCAAATCACGGGTGTTCTTACGAGACTCCTCGTAAGTGAGTTGAGTTGTATTTGCATTAATTCCCTTGTTCATAAGAGCCTGGAATGTATTGCAATGATGCAAGTGTAGATCACGACGCAACTTGGGGTTGAGACCCTTCCGGAACCTAGCCTGCTTCTTGGCGTCTGTGGACACCTCTTCTGTAGCATAGCAGGCAAGGTTCTCAAATTTCCTACTATAAGCATCAACAGCCATCCTACTCTGAGTGAAACTACAGAACTCATCTCTCTTGCGGTCAATGAGAGCCTGAATGTGATGCTCGTGAAAAGCCTCAGTGAAATCTCTCCAGGTGGTTATCTGGCCAGCTGGAAGCATAGCCTCATAGTTCTGCCACCAAAGACTAGCAGGACCTTCCAGGTGATATGTAGCATAGGTGACCTTGTCACTTTCAGCTACGTTCGCAGAACGCAGCTTGTGAGTGATACTACGAAGCCAGTCATCTGCATCGAGTGGTTCGATGGAATGATGGAAGGTAGGTGGTTTCAGACCAATGAAATCATAGATGGTCGCTGACTCCTTGCACCGGGGTGCGGTGTTCTCCTCGATACGTGCTAACAAGCGGTTGGTCTCATGCTTGTTCATCTCAACTTCTAACATGAACTTTGCCAACGAAGACTGATCGGGAGGAACCTCATCCCTACCATCTCCGTGGTTCCGGCTACGATCAACAGAACTTCGATTAACCGGCAACATCCTGAAGAACGAAACCAAGGAAAACAAGGATGGATTCAGCGTCATCATAAGGGTGTAGAATATAGTACAAGGAAAATACTATCTATTGAACTCCTAGGACAATTCCGGCAGCATAACGACAGTAAAATGCTCAAAATGAGACATCCTGCAAATGATGGGGTAGCACCATACTCAACATCATCACTTAAGGTTCTGAGATATTACTAAACAGACTACACCGGAAGTACTTGAACTGGGATAAGACTCTGATCAACCAATCCTAAGAGACTACGGAGTAGTAACACGTGATCCTGATAGACGGAAGGGGAAGCCTAGTTCCTTAACCCCGTAGGAAAGATAGGATGACTCAGATCAGAAGGGCATGAGGTATAAGGAGTAAAAAGAGCCTTACGTTCCCTTCCACAATCAATTCCCCTATATAGCTAAAGAATTTCTAGACTCAACTTCGACCAGGTTGGCTTGGAAATCCTACAGGCAGTCAGGCTTTGATACCAAAGCTGTCGGGACCCCGATTCCAAGTCACATCGATCTAGCCGGTAACACCTCATATCACTTTGCGGCCTCACGCACGGTATTCCCACGGGTGTCGCCTTACCCTGGCCCGGGACTGTTTGCGCCTTTTGGCTCACATATATGATTGTGTCGCTAGCATCCATATGACAGAGAACCCGGGCCGACATGGCTAGTCGTGAACCCAAAGTGGCACTAACCCATGGGGACAGGCATACATGATTCACATCAAGCATGTCGGTCAACAGCGTGTGAATCCGGGCTGTAGCACTGGGCTAACAGGACTCTGGGGAACCCGGGCTGTAGTAGGCTAGGCAGGACTCTGGATGTCACCGCATGATATTTCCCCGAAGGGACAGACACAGGAACGAAGTGAAGCACATGCCGGCCAATCAAGTGTCCTGAGCAGTAGTGCTGGGCTAGCAGGACTCCGGTGAACCGGGCTGTAGCGGACTACTATGGCTCAAGGAAGCACTAGACTACATTTCCCCATA
The DNA here is from genome assembly GCF_056163025.1 of Triticum urartu. Classification (NCBI taxonomy): domain Eukaryota; kingdom Viridiplantae; phylum Streptophyta; class Magnoliopsida; order Poales; family Poaceae; genus Triticum; species Triticum urartu. The sequence goes on along the minus strand of NC_141874.1, from coordinate 50,178,488 downwards.
AGAGAGACTGCCAAGGATAAACAACTAGATTGTCGGATCCCACACATAGCAATACACGTCACACGTACGCATAACATGCAAGTATGTGCTGTACAACATGGCATCACAACATAACGCAAACTCGTATAGATAAAGGCTCAGAAGAGCCACATATCATAAAATACAAACAGGGGTCACATGACCCATCATTCAGAGCATACAAGCAACGGAAGCATTACATGTCTGGGTACAAACAACTACAAAAGAAGAGGCTAAGAGGCCTGACTATCTACAAGTCCCTCCCAAGGGCACAAGATCGTAGCTGAGGTGCAAGCTACTCGTCGAAGTCCAAGCGGCACTACTAGTGAGACAGATGTCTCACCTGCAAAACATAAATAAAGCAAACATGAGTACAAAGGTACTCAGCAAGACTTACATCAGATCCTATCATACATGCATTTGTATCAAGAAGGTAATGTGGGGTTTAGTTGCAGCAAGCCAGCTTTGACTCAGTGGCTATCCTGTTCTACGACAACGAGAAACTTCTTTGAGCTGAGGCAGCGCACACGAGTCCACTAATCACCACATCAATACACCACCATGGATTCATCCTCGTCTTCTTACGAGAAGGCCATCCATAGCACTCACACTTGTATTGAGCATTTTAGAGTATCCACTTTAAGTTATCTATGTACCACATAAGCATCCAAGAAGTCCATAACCGAGGACACGGCGATTCGAATAGATCATGATAACCCTGCAGGGGTGTACTTCTTCACACACGCTCTCACCACTTATCACCATGTACACGTCATGTATCTCGGCAACCTTCAAGCGGAAGCCTGGCGAGGGTGTCGGCCACGACCTGACTAACCACACAAGACTCTAGTCCAGGTTTATCGCCTATTCGGGTTCCATCCGCAAGGAGATCCGGCCGGGGTGTCGCTCATGGCCCCAAACGATATATGGAGGGTTCCGAAGACCACCTTGCCGGATGGATCTACGCTTGGTACACCATGCCACTTGTGCCTAGTCTGTCCCAAGCCCACCTGGTCAGGTGCCACTTGGTAGACTACTAACACTACCTACAAACACTAGAAACTATTTGCGACTCCTGGACAGAGATCAAGTTGGTTAATAAGTCGAGAGGGGCACTTAAGCATTCCAATGTGTGGTAGTAGCTAGTCATTGGACAACATACACGGAACTCAGTGCTTAAGGATGGTTCCAGTGAGACAACCCACCATGTACTCCTACATGGCCTCTCACCGCTACCTTTACCAAATCGTGTTCACACGCTTAACTCTCAGCACCAGAACATATCGTACCACTCCAATTCATTCCCGATGAATCAGACCTGACACAACTCTAAGCAATAGCAGGCATGGCATGGTAAGAACACAACATGGCTCAATCAACTCCTACACATGCTAGTGGGTTTTAACTATTTACTGTGGCAATGACAGGTCATGCAGAGGAATGGGTTCAACTACCGCAGCATAAAGTAGCAGTTGAATCGTTGTTGTCCTAATGCAATAAATGAGAGCAGGAGCGAGAGAGTAGGATTGTATCGGAATGAACAAGGGAGTTTGCTTGCCTGGTAGATCAACAGGGGGGCACTGCTCCTCTGACAGGTACTATGGATCGGTCTCCGGAGCAGGACCTATCGAGAAGGAACGGTGTCGATAATCAAAGACAAGCATATGCAACAATATGATGCATGATCATGGCATGAATATGTGATGCTGATTGAGCTAATGCAACTGGCTTTTATTTGGATGAAATCCATTTGAACCAAAGATTCAAATGCATCTCTAAAATAAGCTCTTTATATAAGCCATTTTAGTGTTTCACTTATACAGTAGGTATAAGTTGGTTTGACATGCATGAAACTGGTACAGATGGATAGATTGAATTTTTCTGATAATTTTTCATATATAAATTATTTCAATCTGAGCTACGGTTGAATTTCTATGAATTTTCTGGAATTTCCTAATTTATTTTAATACCAGAAAATGATATATTGCGTCAGCATGACAGCAGCATTGCGTCAGCAGGTCAAAGGCGTTGACCAAGTCAAACTTGACGTGTGGGGTCCACACGTCAGTGACTCAGTTAGTTAACAGGGGGTTTATGTTGGGGAACGTAGCATAAATTCGAAATTTTGCTACGTGTCACCAAGATCTATCTATGGAGTCATCTAGCAATGAGGGAGGAGTGGATCTACATACCCTTGTAGATCGCGCGCGGAAGCGTTCAAGAGAATAGGGTTGATGGAGTCGTACTCGTCGTGATCCAAATCACCGATGATCCTAGCGCCGAACGGACGGCACCTCCGCGTTCAACACACGTACGGAGCAGCGACGTCTCCTCCTTCTTGATCCAGCAAGGGGGAAGGAGAGGTTGATGGAGATCCAGCAGCACGACGGCGTGGTGGTGGAAGTAGCGGGATTCTAACAGGGCTTCGCCAAGCGCTGCGGGAGGAGGGAGATGTGTCATGGGAGGGAGAGGGAGGCGCCAGGGCTTAGATGTGGCTGCCCTCCCTTCCCCCCACTATATATAGGGCCAAGGGATAGGGGGGGGGGGGACACAGCCTTGGCCCTTCCTCCAAGGAAGGGTGCGGCCAGGGAGGAGTCCATCCTCCCCAAGGCACCTAGGAGGTGCCTTCCCCCTTTAGGACTCTTTCTTTCCCTTATCTCTTGGCGCATGGGCCTCTTGGGGCTGGTGCCCTTGGCCCATATAGGCCAAGGCGCACACCCCTACAGCCCATGTGGCCCCCCGGGGCAGGTGGACCCCCTTGGTGGACCCTCGGACCCCTTTCGGCACTCCCAGTACAATACCGATAATGCGCGAAACTTTTCCGGCGACCAAAACAAGACTTCCTATATATAAATCTTTACTCCGGACCATTCCGGAACTCCTCGTGACATCCGGGATCTCATCCGGGACTCCGAACAACTTTCGGGTTACCGCATACTAATATCTCTATAACCCTAGCGTCACCGAACCTTAAGTGTGTAGACCCTACGGGTTCGGGAGACATGCAGACATGACCGAGATGACTCTCCGGTCAATAACCAACAGCGGGATCTGGATACCCATGTTGGCTCCCACATGTTCCACGATGATCTCATCGGATGAACCACGATGTCAAGGACTTAATCAATCCCGTATACAATTCCCTTTGTCTAGCGGTATTGTACTTGCCCGAGATTCGATCATCGGTATCCCGATACCTTGTTCAATCTCGTTACCGGCAAGTCTCTTTTACTCATTCCGTAACACATCATCCCGTGATCAACTCCTTGGTCACATTGTGCACATTATGATGATGTCCTACCGAGTGGGCCCAGAGATACCTCTCCGTCACACGGAGTGACAAATCCCACTCTCGATTCGTGCCAACCCAACAGACACTTTCGGAGATACCTGTAGTGTACCTTTATAGCCACCCAGTTACGTTGTGACGTTTGGCACACCCAAAGTATTCCTACGGTATCCGGGAGTTGCACAATCTCATGGTCTAAGGAAATGATACTTGACATTAGAAAAGCTTTAGCATACGAACTACATGATCTTTGTGCTAGGCTTAGGATTGGGTCCTGTCCATCACATCATTCTCCTAATGATGTGATCCCGTTATCAACGACATCCAATGTCCATGGTCAGGAAACCGTAACCATCTACTGATCAATGAGCTAGTCAACTAGAGGCTTACTAGGGACATGGTGTTGTCTATGTATCCACACATGTATCTGAGTTTCCTATCAATACAATTCTAGCATGGATAATAAACGATTATCATGAACAAGGAATAATAACTAATTTATTATTGCCTCTAGGGCATATTTCCAACAGTCTCCCACTTGCACTAGAGTCAATAATCCAGTTCACATCGATATGTGATTAACGCTCAAGATCACATCCCCATGTGACTAACACCCAAAGAGTTTACTAGAGTCAATAATCTAGTTCACATTACCATGTGATTAACACTCGATGAGTTCTGGGTTTGAACATGTTATGCTTGTGAGAGATGTTATAGTCAACGGGTCTGAATCTTTCAGATCCGTATGTACTTCACAAATCTCTATGTCATCTTGTAGATGCAGCTACTACGCTATATTTGGAGCCATTTCAAATAACTGTTCTACTTGGAGCTATTCTAAATTGTTGCTCCATTATACGTATCCGGTATCTCTACTCAGAGCTATCCGGATAGGTGTTAAGCTTGCATCGACGTAATTCTTTACGTCGAACTCTTTATCACCTCCATAACCGAGAAACATATCCTTATTCCTCTAAGGATAATTTAGACCGCTATCTGGTGATCTACTCCTAGATTACCTTTGTACCCTCTTGCCAGATATGTGGCAAGGCACACATCAGGTGCGGTACTCAGCATGGCATACCGTATAGAGCCTATGACAAAAGCATAGGGGACGACATTCGTCCTTTCTCTTTCTTCTGCCGTGGTCGAGCTTTAAGTCTTAACTTCATACCTTACAACTCAGGCAAGAACTCCTTCTTTGACTGGTCCATCTTGAACACCTTCAAGATCATGTCAAGGTATGTGCTCATTTGAAAGTACCATTAAGGGTTTTGATCTATCCTTATAGATCTTGATGCTCAATGTTCAAGTAGCTTAATCCAGGCTTTCCATTGAAAAACACTTTCCAAATAACCCTATATGCTTTCCAGAAATTCTACATCATTTCTGATCAGCAATATGTCAACAACATATATTCATCAGAAATTCTATAGTGCTCCCACTCACTTCTTTGGAAATACAAGTTTCTCATAAACTTTTTATACAGCCAAAACTTTGATCATCTTATCAAAGCATACATTCCAACTCTGAGATGCTTACTCTAGTCCTTAGAAGGATTGCTGGAGCTTTGCATACTTATTAGCATCTTTCGGGATTAACAAAACCTTCCGGTTTGTATCACATACAACCTTTCCTCAAAAAGAAAACGTCGAGGAAACAATGTTTTGACATCCTATCTGCAAGATTTCATAAATAATGCAGTAATCGCTAATATAATTCCAATAGACTCTTAGCATCGCTACGAGTGAGAAAGTCTTATCGTAGTCAACTCCTTGAACTTGTCGGAAAACATCTTAACGACAAGTCGAGCTTTCTTAATGGTGACATTTACCATCATTGTCCGTCTTACTTCTAAAATCCATCTGCACTCAACAACCTTACGACCATCGAGCTGTTCTGCCAAAGTCTACACTTTGTTTTCATACATGGATCCTCTCTCGGATTTATGGCCTCGAGCCATTTATCGGAATCCAGGTCCACCACCACTTCTCCATAGCTCGTAGGTTCATTGTTGTCTAGCAACATGACTTCCAAGACAGGATTATGTACCACTCTGAAGTAGTACGCATCCTTGTCGTCCTACGAGGTTTGGGAGTGACTTGATCTGAAGTTTCATGATCACTATCATAAGCTTCCACTTCAATTGGTGTAGATGCCACAGGAACAACTTCCTGTGCCCTGCCACACACTAGTTGAAGAGACGGTTTAATAACCTCATCAAGAATCCACCATCCTCCCACTCAATTCTTTCGAGAGAAACTTTTCCTCGAGAAAGGACCCGATTCCAGAAACAATCCCTTATTGCTTTCGGATCTGAGACAGGAGGTATACCCAACTGTTTTGGGTGTCCTATGAAGATGCATTTATCCGCTTTGGGTTCGAGCTTATCAGCCTGAAACTTTTCCACATAAGCGTCGCAGCCCCAAACTTGTAAGAAATGACAGCTTAGGTTTCTCTAAACCATAGTTCATACGGTGTCATCTCATCGGAATTACGTGGTGCCCTATTTAAAGTGAATGTGGTTGTCTCTAATGCCTAACCCATAAACTATCGTGGTAATTCGATAAGAGACATCATGGTATGCATCATATCCAATAGGGTGCAGTTATGATGTTCGGACACACCATCACACTATGGTGTTCCAGGCTGTATTAGTTGTGAAACAATTTCCACAATGTCTTAATTCTGTGCCAAACTCGTAATTCAGATATTCATCTCTATGATCATATCATAGATATTTTATCCTCTTGTCACGATGATCTTTCAACTTCACCCTGAAATTACTTGAACCTTTCAATAATTCAGACTCGTGATTCATCAAGTAAATATACTCAACATCTACTCAAATCATCTGTGAAGTAAGAACATAACGATATCCACTACATGCCTCAGCACTCAATGGACTGCACACATCAAAATGTATTACTTCCAACAAGTTGCTTTCTAGTTCCATTTTACTGAAACCGAGGCTTTCAGTCATCTTGCCCATGTGGTATGATTTGCATGTCTCAAGTGATTCAAAATCAAGTGAGTCCAAACGGTCCATTTGCATGGAGTTTCTCCATGCATATACACCAATAGACATGGTTCGCATGTCTCAAACTTTTCAAAACGAGTGAGCCCAAAGATCCATCAACATGGAGCTTCTTCATGCATTTTATACCGATATGACTTACGTGGCAGTGCCACAAGTAGGTGGTACTATCATTACTATCTTATATCTTTTGGCATGAACATGTGTATCATCTACGATCGAGATTCAAAAAACCATTCATTTTAGGTGTAAGACCATTGAAGGTATTATTCAAATAAACAGAGTAACCATTATTCTCCTTAAATGAATAACCGTATTGCGATAGACATAACCCAATAATGTCTGTGCTCAACGCAAACACCAATCTCGATGGTAGAGGGAGCGTGCCATGCTTGATCATATCAACATTGGAAACACTTCCAACACATATCGTCAGCTCACCTTTAGCTAGTCTCCGTTTATTCCGTAGCTTTTATTTCGAGTTACTAACACTTAGCAACCGAACCGGTATCTAATACCCTGGTGCTACTAGGAGTACTAGTAAAGTACACATCAACACAATGTATATCCAATATACTTCTATCGACCTTGCTAGCCTTCTCATCTACCAAGTATCTAGGGTAATTCTGCTCCAGTGCCTGTTCCCCTTATTACAGAAGCACTTAGTCTCGGGTTTGGGTTCAACCTTGGGTTTCTTCACTAGAGCAGCAGCTGAATTGCCGTTTCATGAAGTACCCCTTCTTGCCCTTGCCCTTCTTGAAACTAGTGGTTTCACCAACCATCAACAATTGATGCTCCTTCTTGATTTCTACTTTTGTGGTGTCAAACATCGCGAATATCTCAAGGATCATCATATATGTCCCTGATATATCATAGTTCATCACGAAGCTCTAGCAGCTTGGTGGTAATGACTTCGGAGAACTACCACTATTTCATTTGGAAGATCAACTCCCACTTGATTCAAGCGATTGTTGTACTCAGACAATCTGAGCACAAGCTCAACAATTGAGCTTTTCTCCCTTAGTTTGCAGGTTAAGAAAATCGTCGGAGGTCTTATACCTCTTGACGTGCACGAGCCTGAAATCCCAATTTCAGTCCTTGGAACATCTCATATGTTCTGCGATGTTTCAAAAACCATCTTTGGTGCCTCAATTCTAAACCATTTAGCATTACACACTGAACTATCATGTAGTCATCGAAACGTGTATGTCAGATGTTCGCAACATCCACAGACGACGTTCGAGGTTCAGCACACTGAGCGGTGCATTAAGGACATAAGCCTTCTATGAAGCAATGAGGACAATCCTCAGTTTACAGACCTAGTCCGCATAATTGCTACTATCAACTTTCAACTAAATTTTCTCTAGGAACATATCTAAATAGTAGAATAGAAACGTGAGCCACGACATAATTTGCGAAGACCTTTTGACTATGTTCAGGATAATTAAGTTCATCTTAAGAACTCCCACTTAGATAGACATCCCTCCAGTCATCTAAGTGATTACATGATCCGAGTCAACTAGGCCGTGTCCGATCATCACGTGAGACGGACTAGTCAACATCGGTGAACATCTTCATGTTGATCGTATCTACCATACGACTCATGCTCGACCTTTCGGTCTCTTGTGTTCCGAGGCCATGTCTGTACATGCTAGGCTCGTCAAGTTAACCTAAGTGTTTCGCATGTGTTCCGAGGCCATGTCTGTACATGCTAGGCTCGTCAACACCCGTTGTATTCGAACGTAAGAATCTATACACCCGATCATCACGTGGTGCTTCGAAACGACGAACTTTCACAACGGTGCACAGTTAGGGGGAACACTTTCTTGAAATTTTAGTGAGGGATCATCTTATTTACTATCGTCGTTCTAAGTAAACAAGATGCAAAAACATGATAAACATCACATGCAATCAAATAATAGTGACATGATATGGCCAATATCATATTGCTCCTTTTGATCTTCATCTTCGGGGCTCCATGATCATCACCGTCACCGGCATGACACCATGATCTCCATCATCATGATCTCCATCATCGTGTCTCCATGAAGTTGCGTCGCCAACTATTACTTCTACTACTACAGCTAACGGTTAGCAATAAAGTAAAGTAATTACATGACGTTTATGTTGACACGCAGGTCATAAATAAATTAAGACAACTCCTATGGCTCCTGCCGGTTGTCATACTCATCGACATGCAAGTCGTGATTCCTATTACAAGAACATGATGATCTCATACATCACATATATCATTCATCACATCCTTTGGCCATATCACATCACATAGCATACCCTGCAAAAACAAGTTAGACGTCCTCTAATTGTTGTTTGCATGTTTTACGTGGCTGCTATGGGTTTCTAGCAAGAACGTTTCTTACCTACGCAAAGACCACAACGTGATATGCCAATTGCTATTTACCCTTCATAAGGACCCTTTTCATCGAATCCGATCCGACTAAAGTGGGAGAGACAGACACCCGCTAGCCACCTTATGCAACTAGTGCATGTCAGTCGGTGGAACCAGTCTCACGTAAGAGTACGTGTAAGGTCGGTCCGGGCCGCTTCATCCCACAATGCCACCGAATCAAGATTGGACTAGTAACGGTAAGCATATTGAACAAAATCAAGGCCCACAACTACTTTGTGTTCTACTCGTGCATAGAAACTACGCATAGACCTAGCTCATGATGCCACTGTTGGGGAACGTAGCATAAATTCAAGATTTTCCTACGTGTCACCAAGATCTATCTATGGAGTCATCTAGCAATGAGGGAGGAGTGGATCTACATACCCTTGTAGATCGCGCGCGGAAGCGTTCAAGAGAACGGGGTTGATGGAGTCGTACTCGTCGTTATCCAAATCACCGATGATCCTAGCGCCGAACGGACAGCACCTCCGCGTTCAATACACGTACGGAGCAGCGACGTCTCCTCCTTCTTGATCCAGCAAGGGGGAAGGAGAGGTTGATGGAGATCCAGCAGTACGACGGCGTGGTGGTGGAAGTAGCGGGATTCTAACAGGGCTTTGCCAAGCGCTGCGGGAGGAGGGAGATGTGTCATGGGAGGGAGAGGGAGGCGCCAGGGCTTAGATGTGGCTGCCCTCCCTTCCCCCCACTATATATAGGGCCAAGGGAGAGGGGGGGGCACAGCCTTGGCCCTTCCTGCAAGGAAGGGTGCGGCCAGGGAGGAGTCCATCCTCCCCAAGGCACCTAGGAGGTGCCTTCCCCCTTTAGGACTCTTTCTTTCCCTTATCTCTTGGCGCATGGGCCTCTTGGGGCTGGTTCCCTTGGCCCATATAGGCCAAGGCGCACACCCCTACAGCCCATGTGGCCCCCTGGGGCAGGTGGACCCCCTTGGTGGACCCCCGGACCCCTTTCGGCACTCCCGGTACAATACCGATAATGCGCGAAACTTTTCCGGCGACCAAAACAAGACTTCCTATATATAAATCTTTACCTCCGGACCATTCCGGAACTCCTCGTGACATCCGAGATCTCATCCGGGACTCCGAACAACTTTCGGGTTACCGCATACTAATATCTCTATAACCCTAGCGTCACCGAACCTTAAGTGTGTAGACCCTACGGGTTCGGGAGACATGCAGACATGACCGAGATGACTCTTCGGTCAATAACCAACAGCAGGATCTGGATACCCATGTTGGCTCCCACATGTTCCACGATGATCTCATCGGATGAACCATGATGTCAAGGACTTAATCAATCCCGTATACAATTCCCTTTGTCTAGCGGTATTGTACTTGCCCGAGATTCGATCGTCGGTATCCCGATACCTTGTTCAATCTCGTTACCGGCAAGTCTCTTTTACTCGTTCCGTAACACATCATCCCGTGATCAACTCCTTGGTCACATTGTGCACATTATGATGATGTCCTACCGAGTGGGCCCAGAGATACCTCTCCGTCACACGGAGTGACAAATCCCAGTCTCGATTCGTGCCAACCCAACAGACACTTTCGGAGATACCTGTAGTGTACCTTTATAGCCACCCAGTTACGTTGTGACGTTTGGGACACCCAAAGTATTCCTACGGTATCCGGGAGTTGCACAATCTAATGGTCTAGGGAAATGATACTTGACATTAGAAAAGCTTTAGCATACGAACTACATGATCTTTGTGCTAGGCTTAGGATTGGGTCTTGTCCATCACATCATTCTCCTAATGATGTGATCCCGTTATCAACGACATCCAATGTCCATGGTCAGGAAACCATAACCATCTACTGATCAATGAGCTAGTCAACTAGAGGCTTACTAGGGACATGGTGTTGTCTATGTATCCACACATGTATCTGAGTTTCCTATCAATACAATTCTAGCATGGATAATAAACGATTATCATGAACAAGGAAATATAATAATAACTAATTTATTATTGCCTCTAGGGCATATTTCCAACAGTCTCCCACTTGCACTAGAGTCAATAATCCAGTTCACATCGATATGTGATTAACACTCAAGGTCACATCCCCATGTGACTAACACCCAATGAGTTTACTAGAGTCAATAATCTAGTTCACATTACCATGTGATTAACACTCGATGAGTTCTGGGTTTGAACATGTTATGCTTGTGAGAGATGTTATAGTCAACTGGTCTGAATCTTCCAGATCCGTATGTACTTCGCAAATCTCTATGTCATCTTGTAGATGCAGCTACTACGTTATATTTGGAGCCATTTCAAATAACTGTTCTACTTGGAGCTATTCTAAATTGTTGCTCCATTATACGTATCCGGTATCTCTACTCAGAGCTATCCGGATAGGTGTTAAGCTTGCATCGACGTAACTCTTTACGTCGAACTCTTTATCACCTCCATAACCGAGAAACATATCCTTATTCCTCTAAGGATAATTTAGACCGCTATCTGGTGATCTACTCCTAGATTACCTTTGTACCCTCTTGCCAGATATGTGGCAAGGCACACATCAGGTGCGGTACTCAGCATGGCATACCGTATAGAGCCTATGACAAAAGCATAGGGGACGACATTCGTCCTTTCTCTTTCTTCTGCCGTGGTCGAGCTTTAAGTCTTAACTTCATACCTTACAACTCAGGCAAGAACTCCTTCTTTGACTGATCCATCTTGAACACCTTCAAGATCATGTCAAGGTATGTGCTCATTTGAAAGTACCATTAAGGGTTTTGATCTATCCTTATAGATCTTGATGCTCAATGTTCAAGTAGCTTAATCCAGGCTTTCCATTGAAAAACACTTTCCAAATAACCCTATATGCTTTCCAGAAATTCTACGTCATTTCTGATCAGCAATATGTCAACAACATATATTCATCAGAAATTCTATAGTGCTCCCACTCACTTCTTTGGAAATACAAGTTTCTCATAAACTTTTTATACAGCCAAAACTTTGATCATCTTATCAAAGCATACATTCCAACTCTGAGATGCTTACTCTAGTCCTTAGAAGGATTGCTGGAGCTTTGCATACTTATTAGCATCTTTTAGGATTAACAAAACCTTCCGGTTTGTATCACATACAACCTTTCCTCAAAAAGAAAACGTCGAGGAAACAATGTTTTGACATCCTATCTGCAAGATTTCATAAATAATGCAGTAATCGCTAATATAATTCCAACAGACTCTTAGCATCGCTACGAGTGAGAAAGTCTTATCGTAGTCAACTCCTTGAACTTGTCGGAAAACATCTTAACGACAAGTCGAGCTTTCTTAATGGTGACATTTACCATCATTGTCCGTCTTACTTCTAAAATCCATCTGCACTCAACAACCTTACGACCATCGAGCTGTTCTGCCAAAGTCTACACTTTGTTTTCATACATGGATCCTCTCTCGGATTTATGGCCTCGAGCCATTTATCGGAATCCAGGTCCACCACCGCTTCTCCATAGCTCGTAGGTTCATTGTTGTCTAGCAACATGACTTCCAAGACAGGATTATGTACCACTCTGAAGTAGTACGCATCCTTGTCGTCCTACGAGGTTTGGGAGTGACTTGATCTGAAGTTTCATGATCACTATCATAAGCTTCCACTTCAATTGGTGTAGATGCCACAGGAACAACTTCCTGTGCCCTGCCACACACTAGTTGAAGAGACGGTTTAATAACCTCATCAAGAATCCACCATCCTCCCACTCAATTCTTTCGAGAGAAACTTTTCCTCGAGAAAGGACCCGATTCCAGAAACAATCCCTTATTGCTTTCGGATCTGAGACAGGAGGCATACCCAACTGTTTTGGGTGTCCTATGAAGATGCATTTATCCGCTTTGGGTTCGAGCTTATCAGCCTGAAACTTTTCCACATAAGCGTCGCAGCCCCAAACTTGTAAGAAATGACAGCTTAGGTTTCTCTAAACCATAGTTCATACGGTGTCATCTCATCGGAATTACGTGGTGCCCTATTTAAAGTGAATGTGGTTGTCTCTAATGCCTAACCCATAAACTATCGTGGTAATTCGATAAGAGACATCATGGTATGCATCATATCCAATAGGGTGCAGTTATGGTGTTCGGACACACCATCACACTATGGTGTTCCAGGTTGTATTAGTTGTGAAACAATTTCCACAATGTCTTAATTCTGTGCCAAACTCGTAATTCAGATATTCATCTCTATGATCATATCATAGATATTTTATCCTCTTGTCACGATGATCTTTCAACTTCACCCTGAAATTACTTGAACCTTTCAATAATTCAGACTCGTGATTCATCAAGTAAATATACTCAACATCTACTCAAATCATCTGTGAAGTAAGAACATAACGATATCCACTACATGCCTCAGCACTCAATGGACTGCACACATCAAAATGTATTACTTCCAACAAGTTGCTTTCTAGTTTCATTTTACTGAAACCGAGGCTTTCAGTCATCTTGCCCATGTGGTATGATTTGCATGTCTCAAGTGATTCAAAATCAAGTGAGTCCAAACGGTCCATTTGCATGGAGTTTCTCCATGCATATACACCAATATACATGGTTCACATGTCTCAAACTTTTCAAAACGAGTGAGCCCAAAGATCCATCAACATGGAGCTTCTTCATGCGTTTTATACCGATATGACTTACGTGGCAGTGCCACAAGTAGGTGGTACTACCATTACTATCTTATATCTTTTGGCATGAACATGTGTATCATCTACGATCGAGATTCAACAAACCATTCATTTTAGGTGTAAGACCATTGAAGGTATTATTCAAATAAACAGAGTAACCATTATTCTCCTTAAATGAATAACCGTATTGCGATAGACATAACCCAATAATGTCTATGCTCAACGCAAACACCAATCTCGATGGTAGAGGGAGCGTGCCATGCTTGATCATATCAACATTGGAAACACTTCCAACACATATCGTCATCTCACCTTTAGCTAGTCTCCGTTTATTCTGTAGCTTTTATTTCGAGTTACTAACACTTAGCAACCGAACCGGTATCTAATACCCTGGTGCTACTAGGAGTACTAGTAAAGTACACATCAATACAATGTATATCCAATATACTTCTATCGACCTTGCTAGTCTTCTCATCTACCAAGTATCTAGGGTAATTCTGCTCCAGTGGCTGTTCCCCTTATTACAGAAGCACTTAGTCTCGGGTTTGGGTTCAACCTTGGGTTTCTTCACTAGAGCAGCAGCTGAATTGCCGTTTCATGAAGTACCCCTTCTTGCCCTTGCCCTTCTTGAAACTAGTGGTTTCACCAACCATCAACAATTGATGCTCCTTCTTGATCTCTACTTTTGTGGTGTCAAACATCGCGAATATCTCAAGGATCATCATATATGTCCCTGATATATCATAGTTCATCACGAAGCTCTAGCAGCTTGGTGGTAATGACTTCGGAGAACTACCACTATTTCATTTGGAAGATCAACTCCCACTTGATTCAAGCGATTGTTGTACTCAGACAATCTGAGCACAAGCTCAACAATTGAGCTTTTCTCCCTTAGTTTGCAGGCTAAGAAAATCGTCGGAGGTCTTATACCTCTTGACGTGCACGAGCCTGAAATCCCAATTTCAGTCCTTGGAACATCTCATATGTTCTGCGATGTTTCAAAAACCATCTTTGGTGCCTCAATTCTAAACCATTTAGCATTACGCACTGAACTATCATGTAGTCATCGAAACGTGTATGTCAGATGTTCGCAACATCCACAGATGACGTTCGAGGTTCAGCACACTGAGCGGTGCATTAAGGACATAAGCCTTCTATGAAGCAATGAGGACAATCCTCAGTTTACAGACCTAGTCCGCATAATTGCTACTATCAACTTTCAACTAAATTTTCTCTAGGAACATATCTAAATAGTAGAATAGAAACGTGAGCCACGACATAATTTGCGAAGACCTTTTGACTATGTTCAGGATAATTAAGTTCATCTTATGAACTCCCACTTAGATAGACATCCCTCCAGTCATCTAAGTGATTACATGATCCGAGTCAACTAGGCCGTGTCCGATCATCACGTGAGACGGACTAGTCAACATCGGTGAACATGTTCATGTTGATCGTATCTACCATACGACTCATGCTCGACCTTTCGGTCTCTTGTGTTCCGAGGCCATGTCTGTACATGCTAGGCTCGTCAAGTTAACCTAAGTGTTTCGCATGTATTCCGAGGCCATGTCTGTACATGCTAGGCTCGTCAACACCCGTTGTATTCGAACGTAAGAATCTATACACCCGATCATCACGTGGTGCTTCGAAACGACGAACTTTCACAATGGTGCACAGTTAGGGGGAACACTTTCTTGAAATTTTAATGAGGGATCATCTTATTTACTACCGTCGTTCTAAGTAAACAAGATGCAAAAACATGATAAACATCACATGCAATCAAATAATAGTGACATGATATTGGCAATATCATATTGCTCCTTTTGATCTTCATCTTCGGGGCTCCATGATCATCATCGTCACCGGCGTGATTCGGTCGTCGACGAAGCAGCGGCTATGTCGAGGAGAAGAGCATGGGGGGAGAGGGGAAAGAGGCAGGGGCTCACGGCGGTTCGTATGAAGGAGACGGTGAGCTCGGGGGCGGCCTGATGGCGACGTACGGGCGATGGCGATCTCAGTCAACCCGAGGTTGAAGACGATGGTGTGGAGGCGATGCAGGGCATCCGGGCTCAATTCCTTCGGCTTGGGGAGGCGGAGCTCAACGGCGGTGCTGGTGGACACGACAGAGGGGTGAGGAGATGGCCGTGGCCGCGGCAGCGGCGAGCTGCGGCGATGGTGGTGTCCGGTGGTGCTGCGCAGAGAGATCAGAGGAGGGGGATGGACATGGGGAGAGTGAGGGGGAGTCAGAGCGATCGGGACGGCACCAAGGAGGTCGGCCGCGGTGTCGAGCTGGCCTAGGGACACAGGCAGACGCCCTGGTGGCGTGGCGCTCTCGGGCGCGCGCGCGTGCTCGTCCTTCTGGCTCGAGGAGGAGGACGACTGGCAGTGCCAGTCAGCTGGGCCGGCCTGATGGGTCACCGGGCTGCCAGGCTGCAGGTAAGTATTTCCCTTTTGTTTTTCTTTTCTATTTTTCTGACATTTGTTTTGATTTAGTAAAAATACTAAATCATTTTATTTACTTATGCCAATTTTTGCAGGGGTTAGTGGTATTATTCCTGAGCTCCTCAACTACTGGCATAATTTTTGGACAATATTATATATATAACAATATATATCCAAAGCAAATAATTACTGCATTAATTCCAAATGCCCAAGATAAATACTTATGAGCTCCTGAAAATGTTGGTTTGAATTTTACCTCTGACCAATATTTTCAAAGAGCAACATGAACATTTTCTTGGACCTTTTTGGAGCAACTTTTACTTGGGTCATTTTCATAAATGATTCTGAGGGTTTCACAATTCCCATTTAAAATTTAAATGGAATTTGAACATGATGCACAACTGACTAGCTTGTCTAGGTCAAGCCAGAACTAGGGATGTGACAATTAGTGCAAGTTTGGTGGCTGGCAGAAAGTTGCACTTTCAAATATTGAGTGTTCATTTGAGCTGCAATGGCTTACGAACGGGTATGAATGAAAACTAATTTGGCACATCAATAACTTACTATTAAGCTGGAAGGCATAAGTTCGATGACATTAGTAACAAGAACCATAAGGCAGTAGCCAGTAAGCGTATCTCTGAAACATCAAGCTGAATGCTGACAGACAGCGTACAACTATGAACTGCAATTGTAAAGCTGAATGATTTCAGTAACAAGCACCTACAGCAGCATTCATTGGTTGAAACAGGTCAGGATTGCCAGCGTTTCAGCAGACTCCCTGAAGAAGGAAGACCTGAAGTCGACAGGTCAGAGAAAGAGAAGGATGCCTTTGCGGAAGTGTACCATTGTACGTATATGTCAGTCAGTTGTGAGAGTGCTAATAAGGTGCTCCAGTATTTGCCGTCACAATCTCCGCATAGTATGAATAGTTGTGTCAAGACTCTTTTTCCTTAGAACAGCAGATGAACTGTTGTGGTTACATTGAAAGAAGAAGACCAGCCAGCCACAAACTCATCAAAGCTGGTCGACACACCAGGCCAGGGAACTGCCAGAGTAAGAACAAAATTGGTAGCTAAAAAGGATTTGAATTCGAGTATTGTAGGGCTTTACCCTCGTCCGAAGGAGAGGGAGCCCTTTTAGAAATTCTCAATGGCCCATCACAAAGGGAGGGCCAAAGAGGGGGTTTGGAAATAGTTTTCAACCAGCAATTGACGCGCCTCGGTATTACCTCACTAGCTGCGTCATTGCCCCAAGGGCAAAGATGCCTTTCAATGTGAGCTCACCCCTCCCTCTTATACCCGAGCTCTGCACCCAGCCCCTCCTGTCTCGCCGAGGTAAATGTAGGTGATGTTTTCTGAACATCCAGATATCTTATTTGTATTTTTCTGAGTTCATATCATCTTATTAAGAATGTTCTAACGACTTTGACCATTATTTGTAAACTTCATAACAAGTTGATACGAACACAGAAAAATCCAAGTAAGATAACAGGATCTTCAGAAAACATCACCTACATTGCATGTAATTTTCATTCATGAAAAAAATATTGTTTATACCCTTTTTATTTTTAACAATGTTAATAACATGAATTACCTAAGGTATTTTAAAGGGTGCTTTTTTCCTGAATGCAAATGATATGCACATAAAGGTAATGTTTATCTGAACATTTTGATATCTTATTTGCATTTTTCTGAGTTCATATGAATTAGTTATGAATTTTCAAAGTTTTGGTCAAATGGTCGAAGGGCATTCGAGGGACCTTGCTACCTCTTGAGCACTGCGTTGGTTTTCCCTTGAAGAGGAAAGGATGATGCAGTAAAGCAGCGTAAGTATTTCCCTCAGTTTTTGAGAACCAAGGTATCAATCCAGTAGGAGACCACGCGCGAGTCACCTCGTACCTACACAAACAAATAAGAACCTCGCGACCAACGCGATAAAGGGGTTGTCAATCCCTTCACGGCCACTTGCAAGAGTGAGATCTGATAGAGATAATAATAATAAGATAAATACTTCTGGTATTTTTATGATATAGATTGAAAGTAAATATTGCAAAATAAAATAGACTGGAAACTTGTGTGATGGAAAATAGACCTAGGGGCCATAGGTTTCACTAGTGGCTTCTCTCAAGATAGCATAAGTATTACGGTGGGTAAACAAATTACTGTCGAGCAATTGATAGAAAAGCGAATAATTATGAGAATATCCAGGCATGATCATGTATATAGGCATCACGTCCATGACAAGTAGACCAAAACAATTCTGCATCTACTACTATTACTCCACACATCGACCGCTATCCAGCATGCATCTAGAGTATTAAGTTCATAAGAACAGAGTAACGCCTTAAGCAAGATGACATGATGTAGAGGGATAAACTCATGCAATATGATATAAACCTCATATTTTTATCCTCGATGGCAACAATACAATACATGTCATTTCCCCTACTGTCACTGGGATCAGGCACCGCAAGATTGAACCCAAAGCTAAGCACTTCTCCCATTGCAAGAAAGATAAATCTAGTAGGCCAAACCAAATTGATAATTCGAAGAGACTTGCAAAGATAAACAAATCATACATAAAATAATTTTCAGAGAAGAATCAAATATTGTTCATAGATAATCTGGATCATAAACCCACAATTCATCGGATCTCGACAAACACACCACAAAAGAAGATTACATTGAATAGATCTCCAAGAGAATCGAGGAGAACTTTGTATTGAGATCCAAAGAGAGAGAAGAAGCCATCTAGCTACTAGCTATGGACCTGAAGGTCTGAAGTAAACTACTCACACATCACCGGAGAGGCCATGGAGTTGATGTAGAGGCCCTCTGTGATCAATGCCCCCTCCAGCAGAGCTCCGAAAAAGGCCCCAAGATGGGATCTCTCAGGTACAGAAGGTTGCAGCGGTGGAATTAGGTTTTTGTGGTGCTCCTGGATGTTTGCGGGGTACGTGGACTTATATAGGAGGAAGAAGTAGATCGGAGGAGCAACAAGGGCCCCACGATGGTGGAGGGCGCGCCCAGGGGGGTAGGCGCGCACCCTGCCTCGTGGCCTCCTTGATTGTTTCTTGACGCCCACTCCAAGTCTCCTGGATCACGTTTGTTGAGAAAATCACATTTCTGAAGGTTTCATTCCGTTTGGACTTCATTTGATATTCCTTTTCTGTGAAACACTAAAATAGGCAAAAAACAACAATTTGGGCTGGGCCTCCGTTTAATAGGTTAGTCCCAAAAATGATATAAAAGTGTAAAATAAAGCTCATTAACATCCAAAACAGATAATATAATAGTATGGAGCAATCAAAAATTATAGATACGTTGGAGACGTATCAGACCTCGATGGAAAAAGTAAGGGCAAAACTGAGCAAGCTCGAAAAGTAAGGGCAAAACCCGTGTGTAGGAACCAACTAGGGGTAAAAATGCAATTGTCCCTTTTATTTATCTTGCTACCTTTTGGAGGTGAGGCCAGGGCGACCTCAAATTACAAGCTTGCTTACCTATTTTCACCAAACATCCAGCCTTACATACAGACACAATAATCATGTTCTTGCAATCTAAATAATTGTATTCTTTTTCGCCCATTAGGGACTAATGTTTTTTCCAAGAATTATTCATTGAGTTTGGTTCTATATAACACATGATTATCTTGATTGAGACATGTATTTCTGTTTGGTCAGGTTTATCTCTTCCCATTTGCTTAACTAAATCCACATCTCCACACATAATTGTTTGCTCATACTTCCGCAGCAACGCGCGGAGTATCATCTAGTATGTATTATAAGTCCTTCCAAGTTCACAGAATAAATCAGACATTATGAAATCTTTACTATATGATTGCAATTTCTTCTTGGATTATGATTTCTTTATGGTCTACCCCAACCTCACATACATCCTCAGAAGGTAAAATATGGGGTTTGCATTGAACTTCACCTTTAGAGAGGCAAGGATTATCGACACTACATAATTCAATACACATGAATTTCATGTGCTGCTTTGGTTGAGACGTGTGTTGCACGTGCACGCTAACTAGTAGATACATAAGTAGCAGAAGCCATGATATTTTTATGTTCATTGATGATTTCTATAAGTGGTAGTTGAATAAAATTTAGAGAGCAGATGTTCAATTATTATTGAACTCATGGTTACTTAAGGACATGTTTGACCAAAACAATGAAAAAGAATACAAATGACTCAACTTATACACTAGAAGTTTATAGAAATATGCCTACTAATCTTACACTAGAAAATCATTATTAAGATATTTGTTTCATCATATGCTTTGCAGGTCTCTACAATGATGTTTAAAAATATTAAAATATACATAAACATTCATGCTATATACTTTATGTGACTATTGACAATTATTCAAGTGAATTTTACTACAAAATACAATTTATATTTATCACAGTTCAAATGTACTTTTTGTAATGATACACACTACAATTGTATAACAAAAAACACAATACTTGGTCTATTACAGTAACTAAAAAGATAATAATCATTAATTATGTAGCATATATTTTTTGAATTGGACATAATAAAATGTTTTATACGAAAGTATAAAAGTTTGATATAAATTATATTAGAGATATTATAACTAAAAACCGTTTCACTCCTTCAAATCTCGAGCATATCGCATTTCTATAAATTCGAGTACACATGATCAACTTATTACGTAGAGATTTTATTACCACTAGTCACTATTAATCCAAATAATATGCTTATATCAGAGGCTGAGTTGTTACATATATCTATTATAAGTGGTTGTTTGGATAAAAACTGTAAGCGTCTAGTTTTAGTAAAACATGCTTTAAAGAGATTTTTTAGAAAACCAGTTTTGTTAACAATTCGGTTAGGAATAAGCATATAGAAAATATTGATTGGATATGAAAATGGTAAAAACAAGTTTAATAAATTCTTTGTTTGGAAGTCCCTTTGACCATGCTATCGTCCTCATCCAATCAATTCTCAAGCCAGCTCCCGCCCCTTTTTCTCTCACAACATGCCATGAACGACATGGCCAGCCGCGCAATAGGAGTTGCTCCCAGCGCCAAACAAGCTAATGGATGGACATGGCCGCTGCGGCAGCGCTGCCCTACCTGCTGCTTAACTCTTGCGCCACCGTGCAGCTCCCCTTTCTCCCCTCTCCCCCGTCCTCGAGACACCGTGTCGAGCACCTGTCGTGCATGGCTGCTCCGCTTGGCCACAAGCGTCACCGCTCTTCCAACCCCGGCGAGTAGGTCCACGCTTTCACCATGGACGTCCTTCCACTGCCAATCAACTATCCCGAGCACCCATTTTTTCCTTTTCTCGGCCTTCTCCTCCAACCTCGGCGAGTATCTCCACGCCTCCACCACGGACACCACGGCGGCTCTTTCATCAAGTCCTCCTATGTGCACCATCTATTCAACCTAGCTAACTGCCCAGCCCCTCAATTGTAGGAGAAACCCTCTCTGGTGAGCTCCCTCCACCACCGACTCCCGGCTCTGTCGCCTGCACTCCCATGGTGCCTGACTAGAGTGTTGTAGCTTAGCCGGCGAGCGACAACCAACGGCGATGGTATGAGCGTGTTTGACCTGGTGTATAATCTGACCGTGGTGGTTGGTGGAGGTGAGGATGGCATCGTCGAGGTCTCGAGGAAGTCTCGTCAAGCACGGGGCTTCAAAATATGGATACGCTGAATCGGTGTATAGAAAAACGTTGAATCGTCGTTTTTCCATAAACCCACTTTTCCAGGTTTACGAAAACTAATTTTTGCTTATCCTCAAATCTGGTATGCTAACCAAACATGGTTTTAGTTTGGTTATAACCATAAGCACGTTTAGAGGAAACTAGTTTAGCAAAATCTTCGTAACCAAAAAACTCCTAAGAGCTCCATGTAATCTATATTAACATTTGGTTGTATTACTTTGAATTTAAATTTTCATTAAACTGAATTTGTAATTAAGTTGTGGTGGGACTCACATTGAAAATAATCAGTGGGTGAAGTATAAGTAATTTTCATGCCGGTCCACCGAGTGAGCCAGAATTTTCCGATGTCTCTATGGCACCCCACTGCTCGCCCTACCAACATAAGATTTCCCCTTGCGTTGTAATTTTACATGACTCGCTTCCAACATCCGGTTAGGAGCCATCAGTTTGTGGGGCTATTCATTAAAAAAGCCACCCATGGGGATTAGGAGCCAACCCACTCTGCCTAATCAGGCGATTCGAGCGGTTTCCAGCTTCCATGGCGAACGACATTCGGTGGACGACAGGTGGTCAATTCTGGTTGAAGCTCTGCCGCCAACAGGTTGCAAACCCCCGTTGCCATCAGGTTGCAACTCGCATCGTCAAAGCTCCATGGTTGCAACACTCGATGCACCACCGCCGCCTTGGCCATCTACGCTCGCTGCACAGGATTCACGAACAACGGCACCAGTCAATGCCTATGAAATGTTGTAGGAAAAACGATGACAGTTGCAGCAAAAAACAACGGTTTGCACCATCCCCCAAACGGAGTTGCAGCTCTGGCTAATGTGGATGTAGCTTCATACATGTACGGTTGTATAATTTACTTCTGCCGGTTGCATCTCGTTGGTTGTAGGTTGAAGCCGCGGCCGCCTACCGTCGCCGGCCAAAAGTTCACTGCCGTTGGATGCATCATGTCAGTCCGCCCACCAAAGCTTTTTTTGTTACCGGTCGTAGCTTTTTCGCAACACGGTTGCAGCTTCCTGATCTCCCGGTTGCATCCATTTGTCGTCACCGGCCACAAAAATACATAGCCGCCGATTGTAGCAAAAAGGCGATGAGTTGTAGCAAAAACCAGATGTGGTTCCAACTCACTTATTGGTTGAAGCAAAAACCAACTACGGTTCAAGCTTTGGCTTTGGTTAGTTGTAGCAAAAACAAATGTTGGTTTCAGCTTTGTTGTCCGCTCGCCAGGTTGCAACCATTGTCGTGCTGAAAGCACAAGTGCTCCCTGAGTGGTTTTGGTAATTAATGTCAACATATCTCTTGTTGGACTAATGTTTTCACCTAGTATATTTTAGACAAGTTCAACATGGAGTGGCATGGACAAGAGGATGTGGAACCCCTTCAAGATGCTAAGGACAAAGGATTGGCTCAAGCTCAAAAGCTCAAGACTCTGCATTTTACCTTTAGTGATCCAAGATCACATTGAGTCCATAGGAAAGCCAATACTATTAAAAGGGGATGAGGTGTTGCTTAATGGGTTTCTTGCTCAAAGTGCTTAGTGATATCCTCCAAAGCCATCAACCACTTTCTCATATCCACATATGTCCCAAACCAAAAGTCAAACTTGGCCCCACCGAAATCTTTCATCCGGCGCCACCGATTTCTCTTGACATAGCCATTGCCACAAACCCTAATAAATTCGGTCAAACCTGTGGAATCTCGGTCTCACTGAGATGGGCTTGCAAACTCTCTGTTGCCTATTGCAATAATCTTGGTCTCACTGAGATATGCAATCGGTCCCACCGAGTTTGCTTGGCCAACTCTCAGTTTCACTTCCCAAATTGGTCCCATCGAGTTTGTGTAATCGGTCAAACCGAGATGAGGTTTTACCCTAACCCAAGCACATCGGTCCCACCGAGTAGATCATGTCGGTCCCACTCAAAAGCCTAACGGTCACATTATGAACTGAATCGGTCTGACCGAATTTTCTGATTCGGTCCCACCGAGTTTGGTTAATTGTGTGTAACGGTTAGATTTTGTGTGGAGGCTATATATACCCCTCCATCAGAACATGCTGATACGTCTCCAACATATCTATAATTTTTGATTGCTCCATGCTATTATATTATCTATTTTGGATGTTAATGGGCTTTATTTTACACTTTTATATCATTTTTGGGACTAACCTACTAACCGGAGGCCCAGCCCAAATTGTTGTTTTTTGCCTATTTTAGGGTTTCAAAGAAAAGGAATATCAAACGGCGTCCAAACGGAATGAGACCTTCAGGAACGTGATTTTCTCAACAAACATGATCCAGGAGACTTGGAGTGGCCGTCAAGAAACAAGGGAGGAAGGCACGAGGCAGGGGGGTGCGCCTACCCCTCTAGGCGCGCCCTCCACCCTCGTGGGCCCTCTGTTGCTCCACCGACGTACTTCTTCCTCCTATATATATATCCACGTACCCCCCAAACATCCAGGAGCACCAGGAAAACCTGATTCCACCACCGCAACCTTCTGTACTCGAGAGATCCCATCTCGGGGCCTTTTCCGGAGCTCCACCGAAGGCGGCATTGATCACGGAGGGCCTCTACATCAACTCCATGGCCTCTCTGGTGATGTGTGAGTAGTTTACTTCAGACCTATGGGTCCATAGTTATCAGCTAGATGGCTTCTTCTCTCTCTTTGGATCTCAATACAAAGTGCTCCTCGATTTTCTTGGAGATCTATTCGATGTAATCTTCTTTTGCGGTGTGTTTGTCGAGATCCGATGAATTGTGGGTTTATGATCCAGATTATCTATGAACAATATTTGATTCTCCTCTGAATTCTTTTATGTATGATTGGTTTATCTTTGCAAGTCTCTTTGAATTATTAGTTTGGTTTGGCCTACTAGATTGATCTTTCTTGCAATGGGAGAAGTTCTTAGCTTTGGTTTCAATCTTGCGGTGTTCGATCCCAGTGACAGAAAGGGAACCGATACGTATTGTATTGCTGCCATCGAGGATAAAAAGATGGGGTTTATATCATATTTCATGAGTTTATCCCTCTACATCATGTCATCTTCCTTAAAGCATTACTGTGTTATTATGAACTTAATACTCTAGATGCATGCTGGATAGCGGTCGATGTGTGTAGTAATAGTAGTAGATGCAGAATCATTTCGGTCTACTTGTCTCGGACGTGATGCCTATATACATGATCATACCTAGATATTATCATAACTATGCTCAATTCTATCAATTGCTCGACAGTAATTCGTTTACCCACCGTAATACTTATGCTCTTGAGAGAAGCCACTAGTGAAACCTATGGCCCCTGGGTCTATCTTCGATCATATTAATCTTCCAATACTTAGTTATTTCCTTTGCCTTTTATTTTACTTTGCATCTTTATTTCTCTTTATCATAAAAATACCAAAAATATTATCTTATCATATCTATCAGATCTCACTCTCATAAGTGACCGAGAAGGGCTTGACAACCCCTTTATCGCATTGGTTGCGAGGTTCTTATTTGTTTGTGTAGTTACAGAGGGCCTCTACATCAACTCCATGGCCTCTCCGGTGATGTGTGAGTAGTTTACTTCAGACCTTCAGGTCCATAGCTAGTAGCTAGATGGCTTCTTCTCTCTCTTTGGATCTCAATACAAAGTTCTCCTCGATTCTCTTGGAGATCTATTCAATGTAATCTTCTTTTGTGGTGTGTTTGTCGAGATCCGATGAATTGTGGGTTTATGATCCAGATTATCTATGAACAATATTTGATTCTTCTCTGAAAATTATTTTATGTATGATTTGTTTATCTTTGCAAGTCTCTTCGAATTATCAATTTGGTTTGGCCTACTAGATTTATCTTTCTTGCAATGGGAGAAGTGCTTAGCTTTGGGTTCAATCTTGCGGTGCCTGATCCCAGTGACAGTAGGGGAAATGACATGTATTGTATTGTTGCCATCGAGGATAAAATATGAGGTTTATATCATATTGCATGAGTTTATCCCTCTACATCATGTCATCTTGCTTAAGGCGTTACTCTGTTCTTATGAACTTAATACTCTAGATGCATGCTGGATAGCGGTCGATGTGTGGAGTAATAGTAGTAGATGCAGAATTGTTTCGGTCTACTTGTCATGGACGTGATGCCTATATACATGATCATGCCTGGATATTCTCATAATTATTCGCTTTTCTATCAATTGCTCGACAGTAATTTGTTTACCCACCGTAATACTTATGCTATCTTGAGAGAAGCCACTAGTGAAACCTATGGCCCCTAGGTCTATTTTCCATCACACAAGTTTCCAGTCTATTTTATTTTGCAATATTTACTTTCAATCTATATCATAAAAATACCAGAAGTATTTATCTTATTATTATTATCTCTATCAGATCTCACTCTTGCAAGTGGCCGTGAAGGGATTGACAACCCCTTTATCGCGTTGGTCGCGAGGTTCTTATTTGTTTGTGTAGGTACGAGGTGACTCGCGCGTGGTCTCCTACTGGATTGATACCTTGGTTCTCAAAAACTGAGGGAAATACTTACGCTGCTTTACTGCATCACCCTTTCCTCTCCAAGGGAAAACCAACGCAGTGCTCAAGAGGTAGCAAGAAGGATTTCTAGCGCCATTGCCGGGGATATTCACGCCAAGTAAAGTCAAGATTTGACTCCCACAACGAGTCATTTCTAGCGTCATTACCAAGTCAAAATATACCAAGTACCCATCACAAACTCTTATCCTTCGCATTACATTATTTGCCATTTGCCTCTTGTTTTCCTCGCCCCCACTTCACCCTTGCCGTTTTATTCGCCATCTCTTTTCCGCTCTCCTTTCTTTCGCCATGTCGGAATCAAAAAGGGTTGGTGGTTCTCTCCTGAGTTTTAGTACTTTTGACAATCCTTCTATTCTCTCTAAACTCATAAAACATGATGCTATGGAAAGACCTACCGAAGTTATCAATGAGAATCTTAATAATTTTGACAAAGATGATTCCGGAATTTTTCGTTATTTACTCGATGAATCTTTGAAATATGCTTGGGATAGACTATTAAGGATCCGGCCCAGCTATGTGCCCCAATACCAAATTGAAATTTACTTAAAGAGCTTTTATGTTGCCCTACCTTCTTCATTTAAGCATGTCCTAGATTCTATTTTTGAAGAAGGTTTTCTTGAAGGGGATGTCGTAGATACTTATGAAAAGATGAAAACCATATTTGGGCACCCCATGAATGAGAGGGTTGAATCCACATCTCTGTTGCTCTCCAACCAAAACGAATCTATCAAAGAGATGAAAGCTAGCTTAGATGCAAATTTCCGTAAAATGCTTAATCTTTCTTCTACCATTAACAATCATGCACTTTATCAAAATAGAAATATTAATGCCATAGATAATAAGTTTGCTATTTTCTTCCCTAAAACCAAAGATGGCAATACCTAGATCTATCTTCGCTTTTATGCCTAGCTAGGGGCGTTAAACGATAGCGCTTGTTGGGAGGAAACCCAATTTTATTTTTATTCCTTGCTTTTTGCTCCTGTTTAGTAATAAATAATTTATCTAGCCTCTGTTTTGGTTATGTTTTTTGTGTTTAATTAGTGTTTGTACCAAGTAGAACCGTTGGGAAGACTTGGGGAAAGTCTTTTTGATCTTGTTGTAAAAAACAGAAACGTTAGCGCTCACGAGAATCGCTGCCATTTTTATTTGGAAGGTGATATTTAGTTAATTATTTTTTGAAGATGATTAATAGATAAATTCCTCACGTCCAGAAATTTATTTTAGAATTTTTGGGGTTCCAGAACTTGCGTTAGCTACAGACTACTACAGACTGTTCTGTTTTTGACATATTCTGTTTTTCTTGTGTTGTTTGCTTATTTTGATGAATCTAAGGCTAGTAAAAGAGTTTATAAACCATATAGAAGTTGGAATACAGTAGGTTTAACACCAATATAAATAAATAATGATTTCATTACAGTACCTTGAAGTAGTCTTTTGTTTTCATTCGCTAACGGAGCTCACGAGATTTTCTATTTTGAGTTTTGTGTTGTGAAGTTTTCAAGTTTTGGGTAAATATTTGATGGATTATGGAACAAAGAGTGCAAAGAGCCTAAGCTTGGGGATGACCATGGCATCCCAAGGTAAAATTCAATGACACCAAAAATCCTAAGCTTGGGGATGCCCCAGAAGGAATCCCCTCTTTCGTCTTCGTCTATCGGTAACTTTACTTGGAGCTATATTTTTATTCACCACATGATATTTGTTTTGCTTGGAGCGTCTTGTATGATTTGAGTCTTTGATTTTTAGTTTACCACAATAATCCTTGCTGTACACACCATTCGAGAGAGACTCACATGATTTGAAATTTATTAGAATACTCTATCTGCTTCACTTATATCTTTTGAGCTATATAGTTTTTGCTCTAGTGCTTCACTTATATCTTTTAGAGCACGGTGGTGGATTTGTTTTATAGAAACTATTGTTCTCTCATGCTTCACTTATATTATTTTGAGAGTCCTTTAGAACAACATGGCAATAATAAACTTTCATATAAGTGCATTGAATACTATGAGAAGTTTGATACTTGATAATTGTTTTGAGATATGGAGATGGTGATATTAGAGTCATGCTAGTTGAGTAGTTGTGAATTTGAGAAATACTTGTGTTGAAGTTTGTGATTCCCGTAGCATGCATCTATGGTGAACCGTTATGTGATGAAGTCAGAGCATGATTTATTTATTGATTGTCTTCCTTATGAGTGGCGGTCGGGGACGAGCTCCTACCAATCTATCTCCCTAGGAGCATGCGCATAATACTTTGTTTCGATAACTAATAGATTCTTGCAATAAGTATGTGAGTTCTTTATGACTAATGTTGAGTCCATGGATTGTACGCACTCTCACCCTTCCACCATTGCTAGCCTCTCTAGTATCGCGCAACTTTTGCCAGTACCATAAACCCACCATATACCTTCCTCAAAACAGGCACCATACCTACCTATTATGGCATTTCCATAGCCATTCCGAGATATATTGCCATGCAACTTTCCATCGTTCCGTTATTATGACACGCTTCATCATTGTCATATTGCTTGCATGATCATGTAGTTGACATTGTATTTGTGGCAAAGCCACCGTTCATAATTCTTCATACATGTCACTCATGCATCATTGCACATCCTGGTACACCGCCAGAGGCATTCACATAGAGTCATATTTTGTTCTAAGTATTGAGTTGTAATTCTTGAGTTGTAAGTAAATAAAGTGTGATGACCATCATTATTAGAGCATTGTCCCAAGTGAGGAAAGGATGATGGAGACTATGATTCCCCCACAAGTCGGGATGAGACTCCGGACGAAAAGAAAAAAAAAGAAAAAAAGAGAAAGGCCATAAAAAAAGAAAGAAGGCCCAAATAAAAAAATGAGAGAAAAAGAGAGAAGGGACAATGTTACTATCCTTTTTCCACACTTGTGCTTCAAAGTAGCACCATGTTCTTCATATAGAGAGTGTCCTATGATATCACTTTCATATACTAGTGGGAATTTTTCATTATAGAACTTGGCTTGTATATTCCAATGATGGGCTTCTTCAAAATGCCCTAGGTCTTCGTGAGCAAGCAAGTTGGATGCACACCCACTTAGTTTCTTTTGTTGAGCTTTCATATACTTATTGCTCTAGTGCATCCGTTGCATGGCAATCCCTACTCACTCACATTGATATCTATTAATGGGCATCTCCATAGCCCGTTGATACGCCTAGTTGATGTGAGACTATCTTCTCCTTTTTGTCTTCTCCACAACCACCATTCTATTCCGCCGTAGTGCTATGTCCATGGCTCACGCTCATATATTGTGTGAAGATTGAAAAAGGTTGAGAACATCAAAAGTATGAAACAATTGCTTGGATTATCATCGGGGTTGTGCATGATTTAAATATTTTGTGTGGTGAAGATAGAGCATAGCCAGACTATATGATTTTGTAGGGATAACTTTCTTTGGCCATGTTATTTTGAGAAGACATGATTGCTTAGTTAGTATGCTTGAAGTATTATTATTTTTATGTCAATATTAAACTTTTATCTTGAATCTTATGGATCTAAACATTCATGCCACAATAAAGAAAAATTACATTGAGAAATATGTTAGGAAGCATTCCACATCAAAAATTCTTCTTTTATCATTTACCTACTCGAGGACGAGTAGGAATTAAGCTTGGGGATGCTTGATACGTCTCCAACGTATCTATAATTTTTGATTGCTCCATGCTATTATATTATATATTTTGTATGTTAATGGGCTTTATTTTACACTTTTATATCATTTTTGGGACTAACCTACTAACCGGAGGCCCAGCCCAAATTGCATTTTTTGCCTATTTTAGGGTTTCGAAGAAACGGAATATCAAACGGAGTCCAAACAGAATGAAACCTTCGGGAACGTGATTTTCTCAACAAACATGATCCATGAGACTTGGAGTGGCTGTCAAGAAACAAGGGACTAAGGCACGAGGCAAGGGGCGCGCCTACCCCCCTGGGCGCGCCCTCCATCCTCGTGGGCCCTCCGTTGCTCCACCGACGTACTTCTTCCTCTTATATATATCCACGTACCCCCCAGACATCCAGGAGCACCACGAAAGACTAATTCCACCACCGCAACCTTCTGTACTCGAGAGATCCCATCTCAGGGCCTTTTCCGGAGCTCCACCGGAGGGGGCATTGATCACGGAGGGCCTCTACATCAACTCCATGGCCTCTCCGATGATGTGTGAGTAGTTTACTTCAGACCTACGGGTCCATAGTTATTAGCTAAATGGCTTCTTCTCTCTCTTTGGATCTCAAGACAAAGTTCTCCTCGATTCTCTTGGAGATCTATTCGATGTAATCTTCTTTTGCGGTGTGTTTGTCGAGATCCGATGAATTGTGGGTTTATGATCAAGTTTATCTATGAACAATATTTGATTCTCCTCTGAATCCTTTTATGTATGATTGGTTTATCTTTGCAAGTCTCTTTGAATTATCAGTTTGGTTTGGCCTACTAGATTGATCTTTCTTGCAATGGGAGATGTGCTTAGATTTGGGTTCAATCTTGCGGTGTTCGATCCCAGTGACAGAAAGGGAACCGATACATATTGTATTGTTGCCATCGAGGATAAAAAGATGGGGTTTATATCATATTGCATGAGTTTATCCCTCTACATCATGTCATCTTCCTTAAAGCATTACTATGTCATTATGAACTTAATACTCTAGATGCTTGCTGGATAGCGGTCGATGTGTGGAGTAATAGTAGTAGATGCAGAATCGTTTCGGTCTACTTGTCTCGGGCGTGATGCCTATATACATGATCATACCTAGATATTCTCATAACTATGCTCAATTCTATCAATTGCTTGACAGTAATTCGTTTACCCACCGTAATACTTATGCTCTTGAGAGAAGCCACTAGTGAAACCTATGGCCCCCGGGTCTATCTTCTATCATATTAATCTTCCAATACTTAGTTATTTCCTTTACCTTTTATTTTAGTTTGCATCTTTATTTCTCTTTATCATAAAAATACCAAAAATATTATCTTATCATATCTATCAGATCTCACTCTCGTAAGTGACCGAGAAGGGCTTGACAACCCCTTTATCGCATTGGTTGCGAGGTTCTTATTTGTTTGTGTAGGTGCGTGGGACTTGAGCTGATCTCCTACTAGATTGATACCTTAGTTCTCAAAAACTGAGGGAAATACTTACGCTGCTTTACTACATCACCCTTTCCTCTTCAAGGGAAAACCAACGCAGTGCTCAAGAGGTAGCAAGAAGGATTTCTGGCGTCGTTGCTATGATGAGGATGATGATAGTGACTATGATCTTGATGATGTAATGAGACACTTTGGTCTTATGGCTAATCTTCGCGGCTACATGGCTGGAGGAAAGGAATGGGTCCTTGATAGTGGATGTACCGATCATATGACCAGAGACAAAGATATGTTTCGTGAGCTTGCTGAAAACGACGGCCCTCGAACGTATGTCACTTTTTGTGACAACTCAAAGGGTAAGGTGGTTGGCCTTGGTAAGGTGGCCATCTCACATGATAGCTCCATACAAAATGTCATGCTCGTTGAATCTCTTGGCTACAATTTACTTTCCATCTAGACTTGCTGACTTTGGTTTCAATGTCCTATTTACTGAAGTAGATTGCCAAGTGTTTCGTAGAGATAATCATAAAATGGTCTTTGCCGGTAGGCGTAGAGGTGATCTGTATATTGTTGATTTCACTAGAAAGGCTCAACCTAGAACTTGCCTAATTGCTAAATCCTCGAAAGGCTGGTTGTGGCATAGAGGGTTAGGTCATGTGGGCATGCAAAATCATGATAAGCTTATTAAAGGTGATCATATCCTTGGAATTTGACAAGGATAGACTTTGTAGTGCTTGTCAAGCAGGAAAACACGTTGGAGGAAGTCACCCCATGAAGAACATTATGACCACGATAAGACCGCTCGAGCTACTTCATATGGATCTCTTTGGTCCCAATGCCTACAAGAGTCTCGGTGGTAACTCATTTGGTCTAGTTATAGTTGATGATTTTTTTCAAGATTTATGTGGGTGTTCTTTCTTGATAAATCGCAGGTCCAAAAGATCTTCAATAACTTCGCTAGGAAGGTGTAACACCCCGGATGTAATTTACCTTATATCCCAACTCTTGCCGTTTCCGACCCTAAGTTATTCTATTTCCTCGTTGTTGGGTTATTGTCTCTGTGTTGTTTTGTCTTTGTCATGCATCTCATATCATGTCATCATGTGCATTGCATTTGCATACGTGTTCGTCTCATGCATCCGAGCATTTTCCCCGTTGTCCATTTTGCATTCCGGCGCTCCTATGTCCTCCAGTGGTCCTTTCTACCTCTTTTCGTGTGTGGGTGCTAAACGTTTTCGGATTGGACCGAGACTTGTCATGGGGCCTTGGTTTACTACCTGTAGACCGCCTGTCAAGTTTCGTGCCACTTGGACTTCGTTTGATACTCCAACGGTTAACCCAGGGACCGAAAAGGCCTCGTGTGTGTTGCAGCCCAACACCCCTCCAAAGTGGCCCAAAACCCACCTAAACCTCCTCCATCATCTAGAGCGTTCGATCCCGATCGCGTGGCCGAAAACCGCATCTCATTTGGAGCTTCCTAGCTCCCCCTACCTCTCTATATAGATCCTCTCCCGAAAATCTCGGGTCTCCTCTCCCCCTAACCCTAAAATCCGCTCGTGCCGTCGCCGGACAACGTCCGCCCGCGCCGGACGAACCCCGCCGCCAACCAACGGGCGACACGTGGCGCACCGCGCCTCCACCGCCGTCGCGGCCCGTCCCGGCCTAGGGCGGGCCCTCCTCACCGTCGAACCGGGCCGCCCGCCCCGCGCCTGCGCCCGATCCCTGCCGCCTTCCTCTCCGTCGACGGCGCGCCCGACCCCGTCCCCGGCGACCTCCGCCGCGGCCGCCCCTCACCGGCGACCGCCGCCCTTCGACGCCCGCCGTCTCGCCGCCCTCCGCCGCATCTGCCGCGCCCGACGCCGGCCACCTCCACGCCGGATCCATCCCCTCCCCGCTCCGGTGGCTCCAAGTCCGGCGACGTCCGACTCCGGTGAACAGTGCAACGGCGACGAACCTCGACTTCCGCGCCTCAGATCTGAGATCTGTTTTTTAGGGTTGACTTCGCTCCTATTTTGCATATTATTTTGCATTCTTACTCATGCCATAACTTCCTCATCGTAGCTTCGATTCGTGCGTGTAGCATATCAAAATGTTCGCCTCGACGAGTACATCATTTCATCTCATTGCATCATTTCCATTTGAGCTCATCTTAATGCCCGAAATGCTGTTGGAAGAGGGCTATGTGAGGATTATTTCAGATCTGTTTCAGCACATGCACTTTTGTCATTTTTGCCATGATTAATGTGTGCATGCTATGATCATGAGCTCTACATGTGTTTTGTAGAATGCCATGTTATCTTTACAGGGGTGTATGCCATGTATTTTTGTGATCTTTGTGGTGACTAGCACAAGCATGCAAAGTAGCTTACTCAATGATGCTGATTTCAGGGACTTAGAATTTCACTAAGTCCTTGCCCTGTCATTATTTTTATGCCATATGTTCATGTTGTTTCCTAGTGATCCGTGCCTCTTTTGAGCATGATCAGTAAGGATGTTTTGTAGATAATGCTGTGCTCTATCCATCCATGTCTTTGTTTTCAATTATGGAGCACCCTAGCTTGAGTCAATCGAGCTCTAATTTTTCTATAAAATGTTCCTGGCAGATTGTTAACATGTTTAGCGTTTTTGCAAAGCTTATTGTTGTTGATCCGTGCATGCTATGTTGTTGTTATTGCCATGTCTAGCTTCTATGCCATGTCTATTTGCTGGGTGTATACTTAGCTTGTCATGGAATGCCTCGTAGTGAGTGCATCAAGCTCGTAAACATGCCTACTCGTTATCTGTTTTGCCATGCTCCAGTTTTTCACTAAGTCTGAATCTGTTTATGTTTTTGCTATGTTCACATGCTTGCAATTATATTATGATCCCTTTTGGCTCATGGTCACTAAGGTATTTTTGTTATATGCTTTGAGTAGCTTCATGCCATGCCTTTCTTTGCCATGATATGTTCCTGTAGCATGTAGTTTTCATGCTCTAAAGATTGCTTCCTGATGATAAATTCCTGACATGCTGTTAATTTCACCAAGTCTGAAACCTGTTGTATTTTGCACTTTTGCCATGCTTGTTTGAACCTGTTAATGATTGAATTAGCCGTAGCTCAGTGTTTATCTTTTGTCAAGCATCATGAGAGGATACCTGCCATATATTTTGTTGTCTTGTTTGAGTGCTGTAGCTTATTTATCTTGATGCATTTAGATGGCTACTTGCTGTTATTCGCAGACCGGTGCCATATTTGTTTTGCTTGCCATTTCCAAACCGTGCATCCGATTCTGGTGATCTTTATATCGATTTCAACTGAAATAACCTCACCTTTCCAGTGGAACTCTTGGATTTCCAAGATGAGGCCAGTTTCAATCATTCCTTGCCAAATCTTGCATATGCATCACATATCGCATCCCGCATATCATACCATGTTTGCATCATGTTGATTGAGCATTGCACGTGGTTGATTGTGTTCCTTTTGCTTGTTGTTCTTGCTTGTGTAGAGCCGGGAGACGAGTACGTGAATGAGGAGCCCGTTGAGTACACTCTCGAGGATCAAGGCAACTCTGAGAACTTTGCCGGCAAGATGACCATACCCTCGAAATCACTTCTATCTTTGCTTGCTAGATGCTCGCTCTTTTGCTATGCCTATGCTACGATACCTACCACTTGCTTATCATGCCTCCCATATTGCTATGTCAAACCTCTAACCCACCATGTCCTAGCAAACCGTTGTTTGGCTATGTTACCGCTTTGCTCAGCCCCTCTTATAGCGTTGCTAGTTGCAGGTGAAGATTGGAGATCGTTCCTTGTTGGAACATGTTTATTGTTGGGATATCACCATATTATCTTGTTTATCTTAATGCACCTATATACTTGGTAAAGGGTGGAAGGCTCGGCCTTATGCCTGGTGTTTTGTTCCACTCTTGCCACCCTAGTTTCCGTCATATCGGTGTTATGTTCCCGGATTTTGCGTTCCTTACATGGTTGGGTTATAATGGGAACCCCTTGACAGTTCGCCTTGAATAAAACTCCTCCAGCAATGCCCAACATTGGTTTTACCATTTTCCACCTAGCCTCTTTTTCCCTTGGGTTTCCGGAGCCCAAGGGTCATCTTTATTTAAACCCCCCTGGGTCAGTGCTCCTCTGAGTGTTGGTCCGACCGAGTAGACTACGGGGCCACCTCGGGGCAACTTGAGGGTTGGTTTTACTCGTAGGATGTCTCATCTGAGTGTGCCCTGAGAACGAGATATGTGCAGCT
This sequence comes from Triticum urartu, assembly GCF_056163025.1. Taxonomy (NCBI): domain Eukaryota; kingdom Viridiplantae; phylum Streptophyta; class Magnoliopsida; order Poales; family Poaceae; genus Triticum; species Triticum urartu. The sequence continues at coordinate 50,143,049 of NC_141874.1, read as the reverse complement.
CCTATCAGGATTTGTCAGCACATTCGGGCGGTGTTGCTGGACTTGTTTTACCATTGTCAAGGATGTCTTGTAACCGGGATGCCGAGTCTGATTGGAATGTCTTGGGAGAAGGAATATCCTTCGTTGACCATGAGAGCTTGTGATGGGCTAAGTTGGGACTCCCCTGCAGGAATTTGAACTTTCGAAAGCCGTGCCCGCGGTTATGGGCAGATGGGAATTTGTTAATGTCCGGTTGTAGATAACCTGAAACTTAACTTAATTAAAATGAACCAACCGCATGTGTAACCGTGATGGTCTCTTCTCCGCAGAGTCCGGGAGGTGAACACGGTGTTGGAGTAATGCTTGACGTAGGTTGTTCTAGGATCACTTCTTGATCATAGTTTGTCGCTCGTGCCTTTGCCTTCTCTTCTCGCTCTCTTTTGCGAATATGTTAGCCACCATATATGCTAGTCGCTTGCTGCAGCTCCACATCATACCTTTACCTTACCTATAAGCTTAAATAGTCTTGATCGCGAGGGTGCGAGATTGCTGAGTCCCCGTGACTCACAGATTACTTCCAAAACCAGATGCAGGGACCGATGATACCTCTCTAGATGATATGGCCGAGCTCAAGTGGGAGTTTGATGAAGACTCTCGTCGTTACTATGTGTCTTTCCCATATGATCAGTAGTGGTGCCCAGTTGGGGCGATCGGGGACTATGTTGCATTTGGGGTTTATCTTCATTTTGGTTCCGTAGTCGGACCTTGAGTGTATTGGATGAATGTAATGACTTATATATGTATTTGTGTGATGTGGCGAGTGTAAGCCAACTATGTACCTCTCCCCTTTATTTATTTACATGGGTTGTTGTGAAGATTACCTCACTTGCGACATTGCTTTCAATGCGGTTATGCCTCTAAGTCGTGCTTCGACACGTGGGAGATATAGCCGCATCGAGGGCGTTACAAGTTGGTAATCAGAGCCTTCCCCGACCTTAGGAGCCCCCTGCTTGATCGAATCGTTAGCGTTGTTGAGTCTAGAAAAATGTTTTGAGTCATTTAGGATTATATATATCGGAGAGTAGGACTTCTTTTTACTCCTCAGTCCCTTCTTCGCTCTGGGAGGCATCCTGACATAGAGTTTTGACTCTTCTCTTCTCAAATTTCACTAAAAAAATTTAGGATCACACGGATATCTTGGAATCGTTCCGATGGTTTTGTGACGAGAACATTGTTCTTGGTGCCTCCTGACATTTAGGGGTTGTGGCAGTCTCCCGGGGAGTTGAGCTCCGAGGTGTTGTCGTCACAATTTTATCGTTAAGATTCTGGAATACTTGAGTTTCGCCGACATAAAAAATCTCTTTTATGCAATTGTTGGTGAGATAACCTCGACGCCACCCAGTACTGGGGCGGGAGTTCGGGAGTATTGCCATAACTTGTATAACGGATGCTTTTCGAAGGTTGAGGTAAATGATTTCTGAAGTTTTCCTGGTTATGTGTTGAAGGATGGATACAGCTGGATGTAGGATTTGCTAGCTTTGGGTGAGATATTATGCTTCCCCTGTATCCCCAACACCTGATTGCATAACCGGAAAGGTTCGGGAGTTTCATACGTGGGAATTCATGTAGCTCTAGTTCTTCTTCTGCGGATATTTGGTTTGGGATTGGGTAATCCTCACCAAGTATTTGTTCTTGTCCGTACCATGTTGTTTTATTCTTCTACCTCTATCTAAGTGGCTTCTCAATTTATGGATATGTGACCATTTCAATTGGAATGCATTCATTTATTTTGTTCGGATGTGAAGACTATAAGTTGCAATTTCAATCCATTTGATTCAGCTTAAATATTTGTCTGTCAAGATGCTAACGGATGTCACCCTCTTCAGGATGGCTCCTGCTAAGGGTCAGAATCAGAATCAGGATCCGCCACCACCACCTCCACCTCCGGAGGCATGGCAAGTTGTGATGGCCGCTACCAATGCAAACACGCAGCTGATCATGCAAATTCTGCAAGAGCGCAACCAAGGCCATGGCAACAATCAGAATCAGTTTGCTACACTCAACCAGTTCCTCGCTAACCAGCCAAAGACCTTCAGCAACTGTGTCAAGGCCTCAGACGCTGATGATTGACTCGTGGATATATGCAAGCATTTCGAGTGCAGTAACGTCAGGCCTAAGGACTTTGTCAAGTTTGCCTCCTTCCAACTCAAAGACCAAGCTGCAGAATGGTTTCAGCAATACAAAGATTCCAGAGAAGGCCGTGTGATTACCTGGGATGAATTCCGTCAAGACATCAGAGATCATCACATTCCTCAGAGTGTTGTTGAAAGCAAGCGTGAGGAATTCCGCAACCTGAAGCAAGGCAGCTCGTCTGTGTACCAGTATAACATTCTGTTCCAGAGGCTCGCTTGTTTCGCCAAGTAGGACGTCCCTGACGAGAAGACCATGATTTATCAGTTCAGGGGTGGCCTCAGAGAAGATCTCCAACTAGCTCTCGTCCTTTTTGAGCCGAAGAAGTACGATGAGTTCTACAATATGGCAATGAAGCAAGAGACTGCTCAACTGAAGTGCGATGCTTCCAAGAAGCGAGTCAGAGATGTGACTTCTTCTTCTTCTTCAACTCAAGTGGTTTCTAAGCAGCAAAAGTATTGGCTTCCTCCTCCTCCGTTCCGTCAGCCTTATCAGCAGAAGAGCAAAGGTGGCAATGGATCTTCCCACCCACCCAACCCAGGCTTTCAGAACAAGACTTCGTCTCAAGCTCCAAGATCAAGTGCTCCGTATCACCGTCCACTCTTGGAGGTCACGTGCAACAAGTGTCAACAGAAGGGTCACTATGCCAACAAATGCTTCAATCAGAGGCGCTTTCCTCCTCCTCCTTTGAGATCTGCTAGCAATGCAGTGGTCAAGTATAACCCCAAGCACGCCAAGGTCAACTTGATGAATGCAGCTCAGGCAGAGGACTCGTCAGATGTCATCATGGGTAACCTTCCTGTTAACGATGTTCCTGCAAAAGTACTTTTTGATACTGGTGCATCGCATTGTTTCATGTCTAAGCCATTTTTTGCCAAGAATGAATTCATGTCTTCTCATTTGGGCAAACAAATGGATATCGTTTCTCCCGGCAAACGTTTGAGTGCCAGTTTGGAGGTTCCATATGTTACTATCACGTTGGGCGACTACAAGTTTCTGTCCTCTCCAGTGGTCCTTGGTAACTCGGATATCGATCTTATTCTTGGAATGGACTGGCTTTCTAAGCACAAGGCTCAGCTTGATTGTGCTGCCAGGCAGATTCAATTGACTCATTCGTCTGAGGATGTAATTGTCTTTGCCACTCATGATGATACCATCCGACTGTTTTCTCTCAATGAGAAGGGTGAACTGGATGCCATTTCTCAAATTCCGGTCATTTTCGAATATCAAGACGTCTTTCTAGAAGAGCTTCCAGGAATGCCTCCGCACCGGCCAGTTGAATTTGTCATCGATCTTGAGCCTGGCACGAAACCTGTTTGCAAACGTCCTTACAAGCTTGGACCTGAAGAGTTGAAGGAGCTGAAGAAGCAACTCAATATTTAAGAGCGAATGGGTCTCATATGACCTAGTTCTTCTCCATGGGGTTGTGGTGTTCTTTTTGTGAAGAAGAAGGATGGAACGGACCGACTTTGTGTCTACTACCGTCCATTGAACAAGAAGACTATAAAGAACAAGTACCCACTTCCCAACATCAATGAGCTATTTGAACAACTCAAAGGTGCTCAAGTATTCTCCAAGCTTGATCTTCGTATGGGATATCATCATATTCGCATTCGTGAAGAAGATATTCCCAAGACAACATTCAAAACAAGCTATGGTTCATATGAATACACTGTCATGTCTTTCGGCCTCGTCAACGCTCCGCCAACTTTCTCTCGCATGATGAATTTCATCTTCAAAGCCTACACAAATGACTTCGTCTTGGTCTACCTCGATGACATTTTGGTCTTTTCCAAGAACAAGGAGGATCATGCCAAGCACTTGTGTTTGGTGATGGATAAGCTCAGAGAACATCAGTTCTATGCCAAGTTTTCAAAGTGCGAGTTTTGGCTCGATGAGGTTCTCTACCTTGGGCATATCATCTCTGCCAAGGGCATTGCTGTGAATCCTGACAAGGTGTCTGCAATTGTGAATTGGGAACCACCTCAGAATGTGAAGCAACTCCGCAGCTTCCTTGGGCTCACAAGCTATTATTGAAGGTTCGTTGAGAACTTCTCGAAGATCGCGAAGTCTCTTTCCAACCTTCTCCAGAAGCACGTCAAGTACGTTTGGTCTCCTGAATGTGACATCGCTTTCAACACCCTGAAAGAGAAGTTAGTCACTGCTCCAGTTCTAACTCCTCCTGATGAATCCAAACCGTTCGAGGTCTTTTGTGATGCTTCCGTTCAAGGTCTTGGTGCAGCGTTGATGCAAGAGAAGAAAGTTGTGGCCTATACCTCTCGCCAGTTGAAGCCCAACGAAAAGAACTACCCCACTCATGACCTCGAGTTGGCGGCAGTTATGCATGCTCTTTTAACTTGGAGACATCTCTTATTGGGACAAAAAGTGGACATCTTCACTGACCACAAGAGTCTCAAGTACATCTTCACTCAGACTAATCTCAACCTCAGGCAGACTCATTGGGTCGAAATGATTCAAGAGTATAATCCGAGTATCGAATATACTCCAAGCAAGGCCAATGTAATTGCTGACGCATTGAGCAGGAAGGCTTACTGCAACAGTTTGATTCTCAAGCCATACCAACCCGAGCTTTGTGAAGCTTTCCGCAAACTCAATCTGCAAGTTGTTCCTCAAGGATTTCTGGCCAACCTCCAAGTCTCTCCTACTTTGGAAGATCAGATTCGCGAGGCTCAACTTCTTGATGCTATGGTGAAGAAGGTGAAGATTGGGATTGCCAAGAGTCAACCAAGTACAAGTGCTATCGTCTTGATGACACGGATACTCTATTCTTTGAGGATCGCATTGTTGTGCCTAAAGGTGATCTTCATAAAGTCATTATGAACGAGGCTCACAATTCACTCATCTCTATCCACCCTGGAAGTACAAAGATGTACCAGGACCTCAAGCAGTCGTATTGGTGGACTCGAATGAAGTGCGAGATTTCTCAGTTCGTGAATGAATGTGATGTCTGCAGAAGAGTTAAAGCAGAACACCAATGACCAGCTGGTCTCCTCCAACCTCTTGCCATTCCAGAATGGAAGTTTGACCATATTGAGATGGACTTCGTGACTGGGTTTCCAAAGTCCAAGCGTGGCAATGATGCTATCTTCGTTGTCATCGACAAACTCACTAAAGTGGCTCATTTTCTTCCTATCAAAGAATCTATCACAGTAGCTCAATTGGCAGAGCTATATACCTCCCGGATTGTCTCTCTGCACGGCATTCCGCAGTTGATTTCTTCAGATCGTGGCAGCATCTTCACCTCCAAGTTTTGGGATTCTTTTTAGAAGGCCATGGGCACCAACATCCGTTTCAGCACAGCTTTTCATCCTCAAACTAGTGGCCAAGTCGAGCGAGTAAATCAAATTCTTGAAGATATGCTCAGGGCTTGCGTCATCTCCTTCGGTATGAAGTGGGAAGATTGTCTTCCATATGCCGAGTTCTCCTACAACAACAGCTTCCAAGCGAGTTCGGGCAAGGCCCCATTTGAAATTCTCTATGGCAGGAACTATCGTACTCCTCTTAACTGGTCATAGACTGATGAACGTCAACTTCTTGGAAATGACTTGATCACAGAGGCAGAAGAGATGTGCAAAGTCATTCGCGATAATCTCAAAGCCGCGCAATCGCGCCAGAAGAGCTACTATGATAGTAAGCATCGGGACTTGGCTTTCGAGATAGGAGACCATGTCTACCTCTGCGTCTCTCGAATGAAAGGTTTTTGTCGCTTCGGTATCAAAGGGAAGCTTGCCCCTAGATACGTGGGTCCTTTCAAGATCGTCAGCAAGAGAGGCGATCTCGCCTATCAACTTGAGCTTCCCTCCAACTTTGCAAACGTGCACGACGTGTTCCATGTCTCTCAGCTCCGCAAGTGCTTCAAGACTCCTGACTGCACCATCAACTTTGAAGACATTGATCTCCAAGAAGACCTGTCTTATCATGAGCACCCAGTCGCTATTCTTGAAGAAACTGAGTGCAAGACTCGCAACAAGTCTATCAAATTCCTGAAAGTCAAGTGGTCACATCATTTCGACCATGAATCCACCTGGGAATGCGAGGACCACCTCCGTTCTGAGTACCCGGAGTTTTTCCAGTCCTAGATCTCGGGACGAGATCCTTTCGTAGTGGTGGAGTGTTGTAACACCTCGGATGTAATTCACCTTATATGTATCCCAACTCTTGTCGTTTCCGGCCCTAAGTTATTCTATTTCCTCGTTGTTGGGTTTTTGTCTCCGTGTTGTTTTGTCTTTGTCATGCATCTCATATCATGTCATCATGTGCATTGCATTTGCATACGTGTTCGTCTCGTGCATCTGAGCATTTTCCCCGTTGTCCGTTTTGCATTCTGGCGCTCCTATGTCCTCCGGTGGTCCTTTCTAACTCTTTTCGTGTGTGGGTGCTAAACGTTTTTGGATTGGACCGAGACTTGTCATGCGGCCTTGGTTTACTACTGGTAGACCGCCTGTCAAGTTTCGTGTCATTTGGACTTCGTTTGATACTCCAACGGTTAACCGAGGGACCGAAAAGGCCTCATGTGTGTTGCAGCCCAACACCCCTCCAAAGTGGCCCAAAACCCACCTAAACCTCATCCATCATCTAGAGCATTCGATTGTGATCGCGTGGCCGAAAACCGCATCTCATTTGGAGCTTCCTAGGTCCCTCTACCTCTATATATAGACCCCCTCCCGAAAATCCCGGGTCTCCTCTCCCCCCTAATCCTAAAATCCACTCGCGCCGCCGCTGGACTATGTCCGCCCGCGCCGGACGAACCCCGCCACCAACCGCCGGGCGACACGTGGCGCACCACGCCTCCACCGCCATCGCGGCCCGTCCGGGCCCAGGGCGAGCCCTCCTCGCCGTCGAACCGGGCCGCGCGCCCCGCGCCTGCGCCCGATCCCCGCCGCCTTCCTCCCCGTCGACGACGTGCCCGACCCCGTCGCCGGCGACCTCCGCAGCGGCTGCCCCTCGCCGGCGACCGCCGCCCTTCGACACCCGCCGTCTCGCCGCCCTCCGCCGCATCTGCCGCGCCCGACGCGGCCACCTCCACATCGGATCCTTCCCCTCCCCGCTCCGGTGGCTCCAAGTCCGGCGACGTCCGACTCCAGTGAACAGTGCAATGGCGATGAACCTCGACTTCCGCGCCTCAGATCTGAGATCTGTTTTTTTAGGGTTGACTTCGCTCCTGTTTTGCATATTATTTTGCATTCTTCCTCATGCCATAACTTCCTCATCGTAGTTTCGATTCTTGCGTGTAGCATATCAAAATGTCCGTCTCGACGAGTACATCGTTTCATCTCATTGCATCATTTCCATTTGAGCTCATATTAATGCCCGAAATGCTGTTGGAAGAGGGCTATGTGAGGATTATTTCAGATCTGTTTCAGCAAATGCACTTTTGTCATTTTTGCCACGATTAATGTGTGCATGCTATGATCCTGAGCTCTACATGTGTTTTGTAGAATGCCATGTTATCTTTACAGGGGTGTATGCCATGTATTTTTGTGATCTTTGTGGTGACTAGCACAAGCATGCAAAGTAGCTTACTCAATGATGCTGATTTCAGGGACTTAGAATTTCACTAAGTCCTTGCCCTGTCATTATTTTTAGGCCATATGTTCATGTTGTTGCCTAGTGATCCGTGCCTCTTTTGAGCATGATCAGTAAGGATGTTTTGTAGATAATGTTGTGCTCTATCCATCCATGTCTTTGTTTGCAATTATGGAGCACCCTAGCTTGAGTCAATTGAGCTCTAATTTTGCTATAAAATGTTCCTGGCAGATTGTTAACATGTTTAGCGTTCTTGCAAAGCTTATTGTTGTTGATCCATGCATACTATGTTGTTGTTATTGCCATGTCTAGCTTCTATGCTATGTCTATTTGCTGGGTGTATGCTTAGCTTGTCATGCAATGCCTCGTAGTGAGTGCATCGAGCTCGTAAACATGCCTACTCGTTATCTGTTTTGCCATGCTCCAGTTTTTCATTAAGTCTGAATCTGTTTATGTTTTTGCTATGTCCACATGCTTGCAATTATATTTTATGATCCCTTTTGGCTCATGGTCACTAAGGGATTTTTGTTATATGCTTTGAGTAGCTTCATGCCATGCCTTGCTTTGCCATGATATGTTCATGTAGCATGTAGTTTTCATGCTCTAAAGATTGCTTCCTGATGATAAATTCCTGACATGTTGTTAATTTCACCAAGTCTGAAACCTGTTGCCTTTTGCACTTTTGCCATGCTTGTTTGAACTTGTCAATGATTGAATTAGCCGTAGCTCAGTGTTTATCTTTTGTCAAGCATCATGAGAGGATACCTGCCATATATTTTGTTGTCTTGTTTGAGTGATGTAGCTTATTTATCTTGATGCATTTAGATGGCTACTTGCTGTTAATCGCAGACCGGTGCCATATTTGTTTTGCTTGCCATTTCCAAATCATGCATCTGATTTTGGTGATCTTTATCGATTTCAACCGAAATCACCTCACCTTTCCAGTGGCACTCTTGGATTTCCAAGATGAGGCCAGGTTCAATCATTCCTTGCCAAATCTTGCATATGCATCACATATCGCATCCCGCATATCATACCATGTTTGCGTCATGTTGATTGAGCATTGCACGTGGTTGATTGTGTTCCTTTTGCTTGTTGTTCTTGCTTGGGTAGAGCCGGGAGATGAGTATGTGAATGAGGAGCCCGTTGAGTACACTTTCGAGGATCAAGGCAGCTCTGAGAACTTTGCAGGCAAGATGACCATACCGAGAAAAAGCTTTCAGGAGTTTGAGCAAGAGTCTCAAGAGGCCATCCCGTCGAGCAAATCTACAATGATATCCAAACCAGGAGAATCACTCGCTCGAAATATCGTTTGGCTAATTTTTGTGAACATTATTCATTCATCTCTAGCATTGAACCTATGAAGGTTGAAGAAGCATTAGAAGATCCGGATTAGATAAATGCCATGCATGAAGAACTACACAACTTTGAGAGAAATCAAGTGTGGACATTGGTCGAGAAGCCCGACAACACCCACAACATCATTGGTACCAAATGGGTGTTTCGCAACAAGCAAGACGAAGATGGTCAAGTCGTCCGTAACAAAGCATGTCTCGTCGCCCAAGGCTACACTCAAGTCGAAGGTATGGACTACGGTGAGACATATGCCCCTGTTGCTAGACTTGAGTCCATCCGCATCTTACTTGCCTATGTTAATCACCGTGATATCACCTTGTACCAAATGGATATTAAAAGTGCTTTATTAAATGGTGAAATTGAGGAGAAAGTTTATGTTAAGCAACCTCCCGGCTTTGTCAATCCTAAGAAACCTGACCATGTTTACAAACTTCACAAATCTCTTTATGGTCTTAAACAAGCTCCTAGAGCGTGGTATAAATGCTTGACCAAGTTCCTTATCGAAAAAGGCTTTGAAATTGGAAAAATAGATTCTACTCTTTTTACTAAAAGGGTTAATGGTGAATTATTTGTGTGCTCCGACCCAGCCACCATAGTATCCGACGCAGGCTCCGGCCCCGTCGGAGTGGTAGACAGGGCGCCCGAGACGGAGTCGAGGACGGGAGGCGGTGCATGCGTATGGACCGACCGATCTTCGTGCACCACGGGCGGCGTAGGGGGTCCGTCAGGTAGAAGTTCCAGGCGAGCTCCATGTTCAGTTCCTGCACCATGATTAGGTAACAACATAGGCAAAAATGCAACATCTTCAAATTGGCTAGGCATGAGAGGAGATGAATGCATAGATGGTGATGTGATAGATGACTGAGGCATGGCAGAAAACGGGAAGACATTCTCATCGAAAACAACATCTCGAGATATGTAGACTCGATTTGTTGGGACATGGAGACATTTGTAGCCTTTGTGGAGAGAACTATACCCTAAGAACACACACTTTTTGGAGCGAAACTCAAGTTTGCGATCATTATAAGGACGAAGATGAGGCCAACAGGCACACCCAAACACCTTGAAAAAGGTATAGTCAGGAGTTTCACCCAAGAGAAGCTCAATAGGAGTTTTCATATTAAGAACATGCATAGGTAATCTGTGAATGAGAAAACACGCGGTGGCAAAAGCATCACTCCAAAAGCGAAAAGGTACAGAAGCATGAGCAAGAAGTGTGAGTCCGGTTTCAACTATATGGTGATGTTTGCGCTCAACAGCGCCATTCTGGTGATGTGTATGTGGGCATGACAAACGATGAGAGATCCCAAGCTTATTAAAGAAGGTGTTGAGGTTGCGATATTCGCCCCCCCCCCCCTAATCTGACTGAACATGGATAATTTTATGCTTGAGTAAATGTTCAACATGCAATTGAAACTGAATGAATATATCAAACACATCAGATTTGTGCTTAAGAAGATAAAGCCATGTGAAACGATTATAGGCATCAACAAAACTGACATAGTAGCTATGATCATTAACAGATGTTTGTGCCGGACCCCACACATCAGAAAACACAATTTCAAGAGGACTCTTTACTTCTCTAGTAGATGAAATAAAAGGTAGTTGATGACTTTTGCCTTGTTGACATGCATCACACACGGACATCTCTTTATTGCTAGACTCTAAAGGCAGCTCATGGAGGTGGAGTATGTGGCTAACGATGGGTGTGGCGGGATGACCAAAGCGAGAGTGCCACTGGGAAGGCGACATACCAACACCGCTGGGAAGACGACAAATGGTACAAGCCTTGGCTCAAGCGGCCACTAAGCAAAACGTCCCGGGTTGCTCGGTCCTTAACAAAAAGATTAAACGGGTGAAATTCACATAGGACATGATTATCAAGGGTGAGCTTAGGGACAGATAAAAGAATACGAGTCATCGAGGGAACCCGCAAAACATTACGAAGATGAAGTTGCCTAGAAGGATGACTAGTTAAAAGAGATGCTTGGCTAATGTGAGAGATGGGCATACCTACACCATTGGCGGTGTGAACCTGATCGTGCCTGCAGTAGGGCTGGTAGGTGGAGAGTTTGTTGAGCTGATTCGTCATGTGATCCGTGGCGCCGATGTCCATGTACCAGGCAGGATCAACAGGATAGGACGGTGTATACCCCTGGTCGATGCGCGGGTCCTTGCCCTTGGCGGCAATGTGGGCAGCAGGGGCGGTAGCGAGGTGGGCAACCGGAGTGGCCGGGGGGGGGCCCAAAGTCTGCCATGGAAAACTAGCGCTTGTTGCCCTTGCCGTCATTGCCGATGCCAAGGAAGCTCCTCTGAAAGCGATGGTGACACTTGGAGGCGATGTGGCGTTCACGACCACATAGCTGGCACACCACCTGAGAGTTTGGACCCCCACCCAGGGTTAATGCAGGGGGTGGGGCGGCCTTGCCCGATGACGGGGCAGGGGAGCGCTGCCCGCGAGAAGCCCAGAAGGCCGCCGGCTGCACGGTGATGGTGGCGGAGGTGCGACAAGCCTCAATGCATTGCTCGGTGAAGAGGAGGCCTAAGTAGAGCTCGTGCGGGGGCATCGCTGGCTTGGCGTTGTGAACAGCCTCGGTGAGATTGTCATAGTCGGTGTCGAGACCTTTGATGACAAAGCCAGCGAACTCCTCGTCACTAAGAGGCCGGCCGATGGAGGTGAGTGTGTCCGCTAACACCTTCATCTTGTTGAAGTAGGTCGTGGTGGAGGTGTCCAGCTTCTTGATGTTGGCGAGCTCGATGCGAAGGGCCATCGAGCGGGAGGTAGAGACCTGGGCAAAGGCATGCTCCAGCATCATCCATGTTGGAAATATGCCCTAGAGGCAATAATAAATTAGTTATTATTATATTTCCTTGTTCATGATAATCATTTATTATCCATGCTAGAATTGTATTGATAGGAAACTCAGATACATGTGTGGATACATAGACAACACCATGTCCCTAGTAAACCTCTAGTTGACTAGCTCGTTGATCAATAGATGGTTACGGTTTCCTGACCATGGACATTGGATGTCATTGATAACGGGATCACATCATTGGGAGAATGATGTGATGGACAAGACCCAATCCTAAGCCTAGCACAAAGATCGTGTAGTTCGTATGCTAAAGCTTTTCTAATGTCAAGTATCATTTCCTTAGACCATGAGATTGTGCAACTCCCGGATACCGTAGAAGTGCTTTGGGTGTGCCAAATGTCACAACGTAACTGGGTGGCTATAAAGGTACACTACAGGTATCTCCGAAAGTGTCTGTTGGGTTGGCACGAATCGAGACTGGGATTTGTCACTCCGTGTAAACGGAGAGGTATCTCTGGGCCCACTCGGTAGGACATCATCATAATGTGCACAATGTGATCAAGGAGTTGATCACGGGATGATGTGTTACGAAACGAGTAAAGAGACTTGCCGGTAACGAGATTGAACAAGGTATCGGGATACCGACGATCGAATCTCGGGCAAGTATCGTACCGCTAGACAAAGGGAATTGTATACGGGATTGATTAAGTCCTTGACATCGTGGTTCATCCGATGAGATCATCGTGGAACATGTGGGAGCCAACATGGGTATCCAGATCCCGCTGTTGGTTATTGACCGGAGAGTCATCTCGGTCATGTCTGCATGTCTCCCGAACCCGTAGGGTCTACACACTTAAGGTTCGGTGACGCTAGGGTTATACAGATATTAGTATGCGGTAACCCGAAAGTTGTTCGGAGTCCCGGATGAGATCCCGGACGTCACGAGGAGTTCCGGAATGGTCCGGAGGTAAAGAATTATATATAGGAAGTGCTATTTCGGCCATCGGGACAAGTTTCGGGGTCACCGGTATTGTACCGGGACCACCGGAAGGGTCCCGGGGGTCCACCGGGTGGGGCCACCTCCCCCGGGGGGGCACATGGGCTGTAGGGGTGTGCGCCTTGGCCTGTATGGGCCAAGGGCACCAGCCCCAAGAGGCCCATGCGCCAAGAGATGAGGGAAAGGAAGAGTCCTAAAGGGGGAAGGCACCTCCTAGGTGCCTTGGGGAGGTGGGACTCCTCCCTGGCCGCACCCTTCCTTGGAGGAAGGGCCAAGGCTGTGCCCCCCCCTCTCCCTTGGCCCTATATATAGTGGGGGGAAGGGAGGGCAACCATACCTAAGCCCTGGCGCCTCCCTCTCCCTCCCATGACACATCTCCCTCCTCCCGCAGCGCTTGGCGAAGCCCTGTTGGAATCCCGCTACTTCCACCACCACGCCGTCGTGCTGCTGGATCTCCATCAAACTCTCCTCCCCCCTTGCTGGATCAAGATGGAGGAGACGTCGCTGCTCCGTACGTGTGTTGAACGCGGAGGTGCCGTCCGTTCGGCGCTAGGATCATCGGTGATTTGGATCACGACGAGTACGACTCCATCAACCCCGTTCTCTTGAACGCTTCCGCGCGCAATCTACAAGGGTATGTAGATCCACTCCTCCCTCGTTGCTAGATGACTCCATAGATTGATCTTGGTGACACGTAGGAAAATTTTGAATTATTGCTACGTTCCCCAACAGTGGCATCATGAGCTAGGTCTATGCGTAGTTTCTATGCACAAGTAGAACACAAAGTAGTTGTGGGCGTTGATTTTGTTCAATATGCTTACCGTTACTAGTCCAATCTTGATTCGGTGGCATTGTGGGATGAAGCGGCCCGGACCGACCTTACACGTACTCTTACGTGAGACTGGTTCCATCGACTGACATGCACTAGTTGCATAAGGTGGCTAGCGGGTGTCTGTCTCTCCCACTTTAGTCGGATCGGATTCGATGAAAAGGGTACTTATGAAGGGTAAATAGCAATTGGCATATCACGTTGTGGTTTTTGCGTAGGTAAGAAACGTTCTTGCTAGAAACCCATAGCAGCCACGTAAAACATGCAAACAACAATTAGAGGACGTCTAACTTGTTTTTGCAGGGTATGCTATGTGATGTGATATGGTCAAAGGATGTGATGAATGATATATGTGATGTATGAGATGATCATGTTCTTGTAATAGGAATCACGACTTGCATGTCGATGAGTATGACAACCGGCAGGAGCCATAGGAGTTGTCTTTATTTATTATATGACCTGCGTGTCATTGAACAACGCCATGTAATTACTTTACTTTATTGCTAACCGTTAGCTGTAGTAGTAGAAGTAATAGTTGGCAAGACAACTTCATGGAGACACGATGATGGAGATCATGATGATGGAGATCATGGTGTCATGCCGGTGACAACGATGATCATGGAGCCCCGAAGATGGAGATCAAAAGGAGCAAAATGATATTGGCCATATGATGTCACTAATTGATTGCATGTGATGTTTATCATGTTTATACATCTTATTTGCTTAGAACGACGGTAGTAAATAAGATGATCCCTCATTAAAATTTCAAGAAAGTGTTTCCCCTAACTGTGCACCGTTGTGAAAGTTCGTCGTTTCGAAGCACCATGTGATGATCGGGTGTATAGATTCTTACGTTCGAATACAACGGGTGTTGACGAGCCTAGCATGTACAGACATGGCCTCGGTACACATGCGAAACACTTAGGTTAACTTGACGAGCCTAGCATGTACAGACATGGCCTCGGAACACAAGAGACCGAAAGGTCGAGCATGAGTCGTATGGTAGATACGATCAACATGAAGATGTTCACTGATGTTGACTAGTTCGTCTCACGTGATGATCGGACACGACCTAGTTGACTCGGATCATGTAATCACTTAGATGACTGGAGGGATGTCTATCTGAGTGGGAGTTCATAAGATGAACTTAATTATCCTGAACATAGTCAAAAGGTCTTCGCAAATTATGTCGTAGCTCGCGCTTCAGTTCTACTGTTTAGATATGTTCCTAGAGAAAAATTAGTTGAAAGTTGATAGTAGCAATTATGCGGACTAGGTCCGTAAACTGAGGATTGTCCTCATTGCTTCATAGAAGGCTTATGTCCTTAATGCACTGCTCAGTGTGCTGAACCTCGAACGTCGTCTGTGGATGTTGCGAACATCTGACATACACGTTTTGATGACTACATGATAGTTCAGTGCATAATGCTAAATGGTTTAGAATTGAGGCACCGAAGACGTTTTTGAAACATCGCAGAACATATGAGATGTTCCAAGGACTGAAATTGGGATTTCAGGCTCGTGCCCACGTCAAGAGGTATAAGACCTCCGACAATTTTTCTTAGCCTACAAACTAAGGGAGAAAAGCTCAATTGTTGAGCTTGTGCTCAGATTGTCTGAGTACAACAATCGCTTGAATTGAGTGGGAGTTGATCTTCCAGACAAAATAGTGATGGTTCTCCGAAGTCATTACCACCAAGCTGCTTGAGCTTTGATGAACTATAATATATCAGGGACATATATGATGATCCTTGAGATATTCGCGATGTTTGACACCACAAAAGTAGAGATCAAGAAGGAGCATCAATTGTTGATGGTTTATGAAACCACTAGTTTCAAGAAGGGCAAGGGCAAAAAGGGATACTTCATGAAACGGCAAATCAGCTGCTGCTCTAGTGAAGAAACCCAAGGTTGAACCCAAACCCGAGACTAAGTGCTTCTGTAATAAGGGGAACAGCCACTGGAGCAGAATTACCCTAGATACTTGGTAGATGAGAAGGCTGGCAAGGTCGATAGAAGTATATTGGATATAAATTGTGTTGATGTGTACTTTACTAGTACTCCTAGTAGCACCAGGGTATTAGATATTGGTTCGGTTGCTAAGTGTTAGTAACTCGAAATAAAAGCTACGGAATAAACGGAGACTAGCTAAAGGTGAGCTGACGATATGTGTTGGAAGTGTTTCCAATGTTGATGTGATCAAGCATCGCATGCTCCCTCTACCATCGAGATTGGTGTTTGCGTTGAGTATAGACATGATTGGATTATGTCTATCGCAATACGGTTATTCATTTAAGGAGAATAACGGTTACTCTGTTTATTTGAATAATACCTTCAATGGTCTTGCACCTAAAATGAATGGTTCATTGAATCTCGATCATAGTGATACACATGTTCATGCCAAAAGATATAAGATAGTAATGATAGTACCACCTACTTGTGGCACTGCCACTTAAGTCATATCGGTATAAAACGCATGAAGAAGCTCCATGTTGATGGATCTTTGGACTCACTCGTTTTTGAAAAGTTTGAGACATGCGAACCATGTCTATTGGTGTATATGCATGAAGAAACTCCATGCAAAGGGATCGTTTGGACTCACTTGATTTTGAATCACTTGAGACATGCAAATCATACCACATGGGCAAGATGACTGAAAGCCTCGTTTTCAGTAAAATGGAACTAGAAAGCAACTTGTTGGAAGTAATACATTTTGATGTGTGCAGTCCAATGAGTGCTAAGGCATGTAGTGGATATCGTTATGTTCTTACTTCACAGATGATTTGAGTAGATGTTGAGTATATTTACTTGATGAATCACGAGTCTGAATTATTGAAAGGTTCAAGTAATTTTAGGGTGAAGTTGAAAGATTGTCGTGACAAGAGGATAAAATATCTATGATATGATCATAGAGATGAATATCTGAATTACGAGTTTGGCACAGAATTAAGACATTGTGGAAAGTGTTTCACAACTAATACAACCTGGAACACCATAGTGTGATGGTGTGTCCGAACATCATAACTGCACCCTATTGGATATGATGCATACCATCATGTCTCTTATCGAATTACCACGATAGTTTATGGGTTAGGCATTAAAGACAACCACATTCACTTTAAATAGGGCACCACGTAATTCCGATGAGATGACACCGTATGAACTATGGTTTAGAGAAACCTAAGCTGTCATTTCTTAAAAGTTTGGGGCTGCGATGCTTATGTGAAAAGTTTCAGGCTGATAAGCTCAAACCCAAAGCGGATAAATGCATCTTCATAGGACACCCAAAACAGTTGGGTATACCTCCTGTCTCAGATTCGAAAGCAATAAGGGATTGTTTCTAGAATTGGGTCCTTTCTCGAGGAAAAGTTTCTCTCGAAAGAATTGAGTGGGAGGATGGTGGAGACTTGATGAGGTTATTGAACCGTCTCTTCAACTACTGTGTGACAGGGCACAGGGAGTTGTTCCTGTGGCACGTACACCAATTGAAGTGGAAGCTTATGATAGTGGTCATGAAACTTCAGATCAAGTCACTACCAAACCTCGTGGGATGACAAGGATGCGTACTACTTCAGAGTGGTACGTGATCCTGTCTTGGAAGTCATGTTGCTAGACAACAATGAACCTACGAGCCATGGAGAAGCGATGGTGGGCCCGGATTCCGATAAATGGCTCGAGGCCATAAAATCCGAGATAGGATCCATGTATGAAAACAAAGTGTAGACTTTGGAAGAACTACTTGATGGTCGTAAGGCTGTTAGGTACATATGGATTTTAAAAGGAAGACGGACAATGATGGTAAATGTCACCATTAAGAAAGCTCGACTTGTCGTTAAGATGTTTTCCGACAAGTTCAAGGAGTTGACTACGATGAGACTTTGTCACTCGTAGCGATGCTAAGAGTCTGTTGGAATTATATTAGCGATTACTGCATTATTTATGAAATCTTGCAGATAGGATGTCAAAACATTGTTTCCTCGACGATTTTCTTGAGGAAAGGTTGTATGTGATACAACCGGAAGGTTTTGTCAATCCTGAAAGATGCTAATAAGTATGCAAAGCTTCAGCAATCCTTCTAAGGACTGGAGTAAGCATCTCGGAGTTGGAATGTATGCTTTGATGAGATGATCAAAGATTTTGGGTGTATACAAAGTTTATGAGAAACTTGTATTTCCAAAGAAGTGAGTGGGAGCACTATAGAATTTCCGATGAGTATGTGTTATTGACATATTGTTGATCAGAAATGACGTAGAATTTCTGGAAAGCATATAGGGTTATTTGAAAAGTGTTTTTCAATGGAAAACCTGGATTAGGCTACTTGAGTATTGAGCATTAAGATCTATAAGGATAGATCAAAACGCTTAATAGTACTTTCAAATGAGCACATACCTTGACATGATCTTGAAGGTGTTCAAGATGGATCAGTCAAAGAAGGAGTTCTTGCCTGAGTTGTAAGGTATGAAGTTAAGACTTAAAACTCGACCACGGCAGAAGAAAGAGGAAGGACGAAGGTCGTCCCCTATGCTTTTATCATAGGCTCTCTACAGTATGCTATGCTGTGTACCGCACCTGAAGTGTGCCTTGCCATGAGTCAGTCAAGGGGTACAAGAGTGATCCAAGAAAGGATCACAGGACAGCGGTCAAAGTTATCCTTAGTAAATAGTGGACTAAGGAATTTTCTCGATTATGGAGGTGGTAAAAGAGTTCGTCGTAAAGGGTTACGCCGATGCAAACTTTGACACTAATCCAGATTATGCTGAGTAGTAAACTGGATTCGTATAGTAGAACAGTTATTCGGAATAGTTCCAAATAGAACGTGGTAGCTGCATCTGGGAGATGACATAGAGATTTGTAAAGCACACACGGATCTGAAAGATTCAGATCCGTTGACTATAACATCTCTCACAAGCATAACATGATCAAACCCAGAACTCATCGAGTGTTAATCACATGGTAATGTGAACTAGATTATTGACTCTAGTAGACTCTTTGGGTGTTAGTCACATGGGGATGTGACCTTGAGTGTTAATCACATATCGATGTGAACTGGATTATTGACTCTAGTGCAAGTGGGAGACTGTTGGAAATATGCCCTAGAGGCAATAATAAATTAGTTATTATTATATTTCCTTGTTCATGATAATCATTTATTATCCATGCTAGAATTGTATTGATAGGAAACTCAGATACATGTGTGGATACATAGACAACACCATGTCCCTAGTAAACCTCTAGTTGACTAGCTCGTTGATCAATAGATGGTTACGGTTTCCTGACCATGGACATTGGATGTCATTGATAACGGGATCACATCATTGGGAGAATGATGTGATGGACAAGACCCAATCCTAAGCCTAGCACAAAGATCGTGTAGTTCGTATGCTAAAGCTTTTCTAATGTCAAGTATCATTTCCTTAGACCATGAGATTGCGCAACTCCCGGATACCGTAGAAGTGCTTTGGGTGTGCCAAACGTCACAACGTAACTGGGTGGCTATAAAGGTACACTACAGGTATCTCCGAAAGTGTCTGTTGGGTTGGCACGAATCGAGACTGGGATTTGTCACTCCGTGTAAACGGAGAGGTATCTCTGGGCCCACTCGGTAGGACATCATCATAATGTGCACAATGCGATCAAGGAGTTGATCACGGGATGATGTGTTACGAAACGAGTAAAGAGACTTGCCGGTAACGAGATTGAACAAGGTATCGGGATACCGACGATCGAATCTCGGGCAAGTATCGTACCGCTAGACAAAGGGAATTGTATACGGGATTGATTAAGTCCTTGACATCGTGGTTCATCCGATGAGATCATCGTGGAACATGTGGGAGCCAACATGGGTATCCAGATCCCGCTGTTGGTTATTGACCGGAGAGTCATCTCAGTCATGTCTGCATGTCTCCCGAACCCGTAGGGTCTACACACTTAAGGTTCGGTGACGCTAGGGTTATACAGATATTAGTATGCGGTAACCCGAAAGTTGTTCGGAGTCCCGGATGAGATCCCGGACGTCACGAGGAGTTCCGGAATGGTCCGGAGGTAAAGAATTATATATAGGAAGTGCTATTTCGGCCATCGGGACAAGTTTCGGGGTCACCGGTATTGTACCGGGACCACCGGAAGGGTCCCGGGGGTCCACCGGGTGGGGCCACCTCCCCCGGGGGGGGCACATGGGCTGTAGGGGTGTGCGCCTTGGCCTGTATGGGCCAAGGGCACCAGCCCCAAGAGGCCCATGCGCCAAGAGATGAGGGAAAGGAAGAGTCCTAAAGGGGGAAGGCACCTCCTAGGTGCCTTGGGGAGGTGGGACTCCTCCCTGGCCGCACCCTTCCTTGGAGGAAGGGCCAAGGCTGTGCCCCCCCCCCCTCTCCCTTGGCCCTATATATAGTGGGGGGAAGGGAGGGCAACCATACCTAAGCCCTGGCGCCTCCCTCTCCCTCCCATGACACATCTCCCTCCTCCCGCAGCGCTTGGCGAAGCCCTGTTGGAATCCCGCTACTTCCACCACCACGCCGTCGTGCTGCTGGATCTCCATCAAACTCTCCTCCCCCCTTGCT
Organism: Triticum urartu; assembly: GCF_056163025.1. Classification (NCBI taxonomy): domain Eukaryota; kingdom Viridiplantae; phylum Streptophyta; class Magnoliopsida; order Poales; family Poaceae; genus Triticum; species Triticum urartu. Next base: position 50,122,778 of record NC_141874.1, on the reverse strand, counting down.
GGATAAGGAAGGAGGAGACGTCGCTGCTCCGTACGTGTGTTGAACGCGGAGGTGCCGTCCGTTCGGCGCTAGGATCATCGGTGATTTGGATCACGACGAGTACGACTCCATCAACCCCGTTCTCTTGAACGCTTCCGCGCGCGATCTACAAGGGTATGTAGATCCACTCCTCCCTCGTTGCTAGATGACTCCATAGATTGATCTTGGTGACACGTAGGAAAATTTTGAATTATTGCTACGTTCCCCAACAATCCAGGCGTCCATAGAGGTGGCGGCGAAGAGGCAGAGGCCGGCGACCCCGTCGCCGAGGGAACCCTGGATGGCAGAAAGAATCGCCTGGTCCTGCTGCACCCACATATGGTGTTCCGGGTTGATGGCCGGACCGTGGACGGTAGGGATGACCTGCGGAGGACACGGTAGCGAACCATCGACAAACCCTAGGAGAGACCGACTGCGGAGCAGCGGTAAGACCTTGGCGCGCCAGAACAAGTAGTTGTCCGACGTGAGGCGGATGGCGATCAAATTGTCGAAGTGGAATAGTCCGGTGGGCGTAATGACGCCAGCAGCAGGGGCGATGGACGGCGGAGCAGTGACAGGGACCACGGCAGCGACCGATGCCGCGGGTGACGATGAGGCCGCAAGTGGCATCGCAGCTGCGGGCGGGGCCGGGAACGAGGCCGCGGGTGGCACCGCGGGAAGTACCTCCCTCGAGGCCGCCGGGATGACGGCGAGTGTCGAGGAGGAGTCAGTGGAGGCCGCGGGTTGCGCGGGAAGAACCGTCGTCGCGGCACCGGAGGTTGCGGGCGACAGCGGCGGGATCGGCGCCGAAAACATGGAGCCAACAGCAGTGGTGCTGAAGAACTGGGGCACCGACGGAGCCAGGGGATGGGGTGGTAGGTTGAGGAGGGCGGCAAACGACGCGGGGATCGACCTGGAGCTGGCAGTGCCCGAGGCAGAAGCAGTCATGGCGCAGGCGGCGCAGCCCTCGGGTTTAGGGTTTCGACGGCGGCGGCGGTGGGGTGGGGTGTAGGACCTAGGTTAGACTCGATACCATGTAAGACAAAGGTTTTGGAGGAACTGGCTCAACCCTCTATGGGGTGGCCTATCACATATATATATAATGATGTCATACAAGTCATATACCAATACGGTATGAATTACACAATAAGACTATAATACGAAGTCTAACACGCTTGCTGCACAAGATTTCATGAACGGTGGCACCAGTCAATGCTTATGAATTGTTGTAGCAAAAAACTTCGCCAATCGCAGCAAAAAAGGCGACAGTTGCAGCAAAAAACAACGGTTTGCACCATCCCATTCCTCTGGCTGACGTGGATGTAGCTTCATACATGTACGGTTGTACCATTTACATCTGCCAGTTGTAGCTTCTTGGTCGTAGGTTGAAGCTGCCTACGGTCGCCAGCCAAAAGTTCACAGTCGTTGGATGCAACATGTCAGTCCGCCCGCCGAAACATTTTTGCTACCGGTCGTAGCTTTTTTATAGTGCGGTCGCAGCTTCCGGATCTCCCCAGCTGCATTCATTTGTCGTCGCCGGCCACAAAACTACACAGCTGCGTAGCAAAAAAGCGATGGAGTTATAGCAAAAACCAGAGATGGTTCCAGCTCGCTTATTGATTGAAGCGAAAACCAACCGTGGTTCCAGCTTTGGCTTCGGTCAGTTGTAGCAAAAACAAATGATGGCTTCGTTGTCCGCTCGCCCATGGTGCTCGACAACAAGTATCACCGGAACCTGCTGAAAGGCCGGGGCCTCCTGCTCGTAGACCAGCGGCTGGCCTCCCACCCGCGCACCGCGCCGTTTCGTGAAGAAGATGGCCGGTGATAACGGGTACTTTCGTGAGACGTTCGCGGCGGCGCTGGTGAGGATGTCGGAGAACGGGCCGCTCACCGCGGGCAGGGGGAGGTCGGGAAGGACTGCAGGTCCGTCAACACCAAGTAAGTGCTGAGCTTAGTGAGCTAGTCAGTGACGTATGTGTATGTATGCGCTCGTGGCGTGGGCCGTGGAGCACAAATAATTCAGAAGAAGTGTAGGCCCATGTATCATGTACTGTACGTATGAGCATGCATGCTGCCTGTCTGTCTGTACCTACCCGATGGAGAAGCGTTATCCGAATTCGCTCTAGTTTTCAACGACTGGAGCACTGAGATCTCAATGGAATTCTGCCGACCTACCTAGAAACAAGCAGCACGATAGCATGGCAGGCATTGATGAAGTAGTTTCGCGAAAAAAAGGCATTGATGAAGTAAACTCATCTGTTCCAGCGTTGCGCGCCATATGCATTCTAGTAGAACAGTTCGATAATCCAACTGCAAACCCATATCCACATGGACGCACCGTGTCATTTGTCAGGCCAACTCCACCACGCGACCCCAAACGGACGCCGTTTTGTCCGGATTCTATTTGTTTGGGTAGGAATTTGGGATCGTGTCCGGGCGTGACCTGGGATGTGGTGGCCGTGCGCCCAGCGCGCGGACGCATCCCGGCCGCATCCTGTCCGCGTGCATTTTTCTTTACAAGTCCTTAACTTTTTTTATCATTCATTTTTGATACATGACAATACATCATCACATTTTGACTAGTAAAGTAAGGCCAAAGAAAATAAGAACAACAAGAATACATTTTAGAAGATAGCCAACTTCCATAACTGCCCCCTTGAGTTGGGTTAGGGCCTTCTCGATGCACTCATTGCTGATCTGTGGAGGAGGTTCGATCTGGCATCCTCCTTTCTTCTTCAAGCCAGAAGTAGATGTTGCTTTCTCAGACCTAGTCTCGTGTCTAGCCTCTAATCTAGCTTCCTCAGACCTAGTCTCGTGTCTAGCCTCTAATCTAACAACAAGTGCACTTATCTCATTTATAGCCTCTATGCTAGCTAAAAGTGCACGAACATGTACTAAATTTCGCTCTATCAATATATCGATATACTCTTCTTCCCAATACCAAAACTTGCATTCATTCTACACAACAAAATTTGAAGTTAGCACAACTAGTCAAATATAGAGCACAGACCGAAGCTAAAAAAGCGCATACCCCGTCGTTTAAGCACTTGATGAACACTCATCCGGGATGTTCCGGCGTTGTAGACACACGGCGCACGGCCATCCTTGGGCAGTGGTCGCACTTAATGAGTGGCAACGGTGCGCCGGCGAGCTATTGGGAAGCACCGAGCCCGGCCGACCGCCATTCGTGTATCTGCCGGTGGACCACCGACGGTGCAGATCCGAGCGGCTAGAGGAGGAGCCACTGCCTGCATGTGGCCTTGCGGCCCTGCCAGGGCCTTCCGGCGAGGTGCCCGACCAATCCATGGCGCGGCCTGGCCTCCCGCAGCCGGCCGAGCTCAAGACCGACCGGATCCGCCCCAAATCCGGCCGGCGGGTGCACACACCAGGTGGTCGTGGTTGGGTAGCTCGGTGGCGCCGAGGGGAAGGGGCTGGGCGAGCTCGCGTCCGAACTGCACGGTTGCAATGGCAGCGGCGGCAGCAAGGGGAAGAGTGGGGAAGAGTGGAGGGGGTGCGGCCGGAGGGAGGGAGGGGGCGGATAGAAAAAGGCCCGCCCTGTGCCACCGACGGGCGGGCCAGGGGAGGACACGCACAGACGACTCGCGCGTCCGCGTGGTGTCCGTTTCACCCCAAAAGCGGCGCAAACTTGGGCCGCGAATGGGTCGAAAGCGGACACAAAACGGGCAAAAGTCCGTTTGCTCCCGCGCGCTGGGCCGCCTCGTTTGTCCGTTTTACCCCAAATGGACGGGGTCGGACAGGATAGGGTCGCTCGGTGGAGTTGGCCTAAGGCTCTCGAGGCATTATTAGCAAACCAATAATCATAGGAAAACGCTTGCAGACGGCGCGCCGGCCGAAACTTCGCCCGGCCCTCACGCGCAGCGATTCCATCCCACCACAATCGTACGTTCCGCACTGCACGCCCAGTTTTTTCTCTCCCTCTCTGTCTTATCTTCTTCTTCCACCTCCCTCCCTTATCCTCTTCCTCCCGTCACTCCCATCCCCTCCATCTCTCTTTCTCTTTCTGTAGCGAGAGAAATCCCCCTCCATGAGATTCAAACACCGGCAGCTGCTACTAGCCATGGCCGCTCACCCAACCCCCTCGCCCCTCCCATCCTTACCGTTTTTGCTGCAAAAGAGAGCGAGATGAGTTGCCATGGTGGCTGCGCCGCGTCGACGGTGGGCTGCATCGACGGTGACTGCGCCGTGCAGCTCTGTGGTGCTACAAACCGCGGTTACAAATGCTGGAACCGTGGCTTCCAGACGCTGGAAACATGGCGGAAAATCCTGGAAGTCCGCATCTGCTAGTGGTGAACATGCGGGGTGCTACAACCGGTTTGCCAGATGCTGGAACCACGATGTCCTTTTGCTGCAATCGGGGAAGCCCAGAGTTGGAATCAGCATCAGTAATTTTGCTGCCTGACATGCGATGTGCTGGAACTGACGCGCCCTCGCCGTCGACGACAACTTTTTTTGTTGGAACCAGTCTGTGTTTTTGCTGAAACCAGCTATTTTTTTGCTACAATCGCCCACTGGGAGCTTTTCCTGCTGACTTTGTTTTGCTGGAACCAGCTTTAGTTTTTGCTGGAACCTAGTAATTTTTTGCTTCAACCGACAAATGAAAGTTTTTTATTGCTTGGCACCCCGACCTGCGGCAAAGTGTGGTCACCGCAGGCTGGAACCGGCCGGTGTCAGAGCTGCAACCATGGCGAGCGCTACTCTGTTTTCTACTGCATTTGGCGATGAACGGCGACGACGATGATCTTTTGCTGCAACTGCCTTCTCTTTTGCTATGACCGTTTTTCTTGCTACATGCCATTCATGATGTGACCTGTGGCCGTTGTTGGCGGAAACTCCCTCGTCGATGGCGAGGGCCGGCGGGCGGCGCACCATAGCGCTGCAACCATGGAGCATCAACGACCGGAGTTGCAATCGGTCGAGGGGGAAGTTTTGCCCAGGGGGTCATCGATGGGATCTCCAACTGAAATCGACGACGAGGGGAGGTTCTTCAGCGAGCACCGTCGCCGGAGACGACAGGCAGCCCTGCCGTCGTGAGTGGGGCGCCATGGACGGCGCCTTTTTTTGGTTCCTGCGACGAGCGGGGCGCCATGAACGCTTGTGCTGGCTCCGCGTTCTCTTTTGTGTATGCAAGGACGAGAGAAAGAAGATGATGATGTGAAGCATCGAATGGCTGCTGCATGCTGGATCGTACGGCTGCGTGCAGACCGGCCCAAATTTGGGCCGGCGCACCGGCGCGTAGTGCTGCCCATAATCATACACCTACGTACTCATCTAGGTAAAGCTAGGTGAACTTCCTAATCTACTTCTCTTCCCCCCGATTTTTATAGGATGGGGCCGGGCTATTCTTTCCCTTTCAATCAAATCATCCCAAATCAGTTTTTACGTAGCTTTACCTAAAATAGTTACGTAGATGTAGCAAAGCCATGACGACGAAAACCAACACGCACGACAAATGGATTCATATGGTCAAGCTCGATTAGAAGCAAGTGGACGGATACCCAAGTTTCAGAAAATCTTCAGTTTGGTTTCGTCAGAGTGAACCTGCCGATGGCATGAAAAAACACCACTTTGTGCCTGATCTGATCCGTGTCCCAAACTTAGTTTAATGTGATCACTTTATAGTTACTAAAAGAGCGGAGCGGTCAATTAGGTCACTGAAGGTCTGTTCGAACTCACTCCCACTCCGCAGCTCCGCTCCGGAGCACACTGGCATGCAACTATAATGATGAACGTATATATCCACCGGCAGTGCTCCATGCCTCGTGGTGAAATGGATCAGTGTTCAGGCACCACAGGCACCACATGCTTCACGCCAATCATCTACTCCCTAACGTTCAAATTATAAGATGTTCTAACTTTTTCTTTCTAAAATCAAATGTATATAGCTCAGACTGACGAAGTTGTGCTATTTTCATGACGAGCAAATTTTCAAGTTGGGCTGTCAATTCTTCTAAAGCCCAGCAAGCGCTCGTTGCACCAACTTGCCGGGCCCAACAGCACGTCGCTGTTTTTTCTCTTCCTTGTGCACGAAAAAAAAATGAGACTAACCCAAAGGCTAACCCTCGTTGGTTTTTCTTTATAGGAGAAACTCCGTGAGCACCGCGCGTCTGATGAAGTTGTGCTATTTTCATGACGAGCAAATTTTCAAGTTGGGCTGTCGATTCTTCTAGAGCCCAGCAAGCGCTCGTTGCACCAACTTGCCGGGCCCAACAGCACGTCGCTGTTTTTTCTCTTCCTTGTGCACAAAAAAAAAAAATGAGACCAACCCAAAGGCTAACTCTCGTTGGCTTTTCTTTATAGGAGAAACTCCGTGAGCACCGCGCGTCTGATGAAGTTGTGCTATTTTCATGACGAGTAAATTTTCAAGTTGGGTTGTCGATTCTTCTAGAGGCCAGCAAGCGCTCGTTGCACCAACTTGCCGGGCCCAACAACACGTCGCTGTTTTTTCTCTTCCTTGTGCACGAAAAAAAAATGAGACCAACCCAAAGGCTAATCCTCGTTGGCTTTTCTTTATAGGAGAAACTCCATGAGCACCGCGCGTCCGTGTCAGGACTCGAACTCGGATGGACTAGCAGCAACCTCAGCTGCCCAGCCAACGGGTCGACGCCCCATCCTCTTGTGCACGAAAAGAAGAAGCGGTTGTTCTCGGAAAAGAAGAAGAAGCGGTTCCAGAAAAAAAGCACTCTAGTTCCCACGAGCGAGAGCGGGAGCCAGGCGCCAACCGCCAACCGCCAATGACCCGACGCCGATGCCGACGCCGCCGCCGCGGCTCGCCGCCGGCACCTCCGCCTCCGCTCGAAAACGACGACGTCCTCCGCGAGATCCTGCTCCGCATCCCTCCGCAGCCCTCCTCCCTTCCCGGCGCCTCCGCGGTCTGCAAGCGGTGGCGCTGCGTCGCCGTCGACCCCAAGTTCACCGCCAGCTTCCGCGCCCACCACGGGAACCCACCCCTCCTAGGCTTCTTCCAGCGCCGCGACGAGGGCATCGTGTTCGCCCCTGTCCTGGATGCCCCCGATCGCGTCCCTCCCGAGCGCTTCGACCTGCGAATCCGCGTCACCGACTCTAAGGCCCATCTCCTCGGGTGATTGTTCATCCTTGGTCCTCATATTGTAGGAGTAACCTAATCTGGTTATGTCTTGTACATGGTTGCTCGAATACCTTTGTTTCAGTTTGTAGATGTTCAGTTATTCACTAAAAACTTAAAATTAGCTGCCGATTGTCCCTTTCCTAGATAGATGAACTTATAGCTGTACTGTTACGTGTATGTTATCGATCAATATAGACAAGCTTATGGCCTTTTTCGTGTCATGATTCGATGTAGTTGTGTTCATCCTTGGGACATAGCAAATCAAATATGAAGTGAGTAATAATGTAAAGGCAAATGTCAAATGATCAACACCTTTTTTCCCCGAAGTAGTTTTCTCTAACCAGGCTTCATTTATTTAAATCTGAATACCCAAGATCACTTCTGGTGGTAGTGTTGCATTTTTGCATGTTTTAATTTTGTCTTCTTGGCATGATGAGAGATGACTTTGCATGAGATAAATTCTAGAGACCATGAGATAGAACCAGCAATAGGATATATTGTGTTGCCGGTATTTCCATGAGATATAACCAGGAATAGGATATTCGATATCTATTACACAGCTCTTCCTTATGTTGCCGAGCTGGTCCTGAATTTGTACACCCAATTTTGTTTATACAGAGTTATTTATCCAAAACCACCACACTTGGGGCTAGGGTAACCGGTCAGTACCACATTTAAGCCATGTCACAAAAAACCACCAACTGTGGGACTAATTGGTACCGCGGAGCACTGACTGGCCGTTTTAGCCGCGGAAACAGCGAAACCGACAGGTCGGGCCCACCTGTCGGGTCAACGTGGCGCGGGCTGACGGACGCCGTTAGACGGAGGGGGACGGCCGTTTCCGCGCCCTGTATTAGGTCACGCCCCTGCCGTTTCGTCCTCCAATCCCCGATTCAGTTTCCCTCCCGCGCGTTCCTCCCGCTCTGCTCATGGCGACCAGCTCCGGCGGCGGCTATGGCGGAGAAGGTCTCGACGGCTCCGGCGGTGATGGTCGTTCTTCCGGTGGCCGCCGCCCGCAATGCGACCCCGTTGGCAAGTTGGGCCCCAACCCCGATGGTGATTCGCACTCGACGGCGGATAGGGGAAAAGTTGTCCTGCCGCCACCGTCGCAGCATGCGGAGGAGGCAGAGAAGGATGTTGCGGACGCGGAGAAGGCGTCAGCGGCGGCTGATTCGTTGGGGGGAGGAAGTACCCCCCGGGCATCCATCTCCACCCAGGTAAATCTCAGTGCAAAAACCTAGGGTTAGGGTTCTAGCAATACTGCTTAGTTAGAGTACTCACTTAGTTAGGATGCCTAGGGTTACTTCTAGCAATACTGCTTCGTTGGGGGAGGAAGCTCCTATGCCTAGATGAAGTTTTTTCTTTGTTTTTTTTCTGAATTACTAAATGTATCATAGTTTATTCTGCATTTGTTGGCTCTTGTGGCATAGATCTTATTGTTGTTACTTTGTTTTATATGTGAATATGTCATAGTTTTTATTGTGGCACTCAAAATGTCATGGTCATGAATTTGATTTGTGTTCTGTAGGCTTGAAAATGTTACTGAAAATGTCATGGTCATTAATATGTTTTGTGTTCTGTAGGCCTGAGGAGCCATGGTCATTATATTTTCAGTTTCCTTCTAAAGATGCTGCCAAAAAATATGCCCTTGTGAAGATGTATGAGAGAGACATCACTTATGGCAGTTTGCTTAATGTGATGGTCAGAAATGGATATGGAAGTGATGACAGTATTTGCTACTTGAGGAAGGATTGCACAGGGCTGCAAGGGATTACTTTCGTCAGAAACAACACTGAAGTGGATGAGATGATAAAGCAGTTTAAAAGCAGTCAGACACTGTGTTTGTATGTTAAAGAGGGGGATTAGATATCAGGCAAGCACCAGTTAACAAAAGTGCAGAAGATGAAGAAGTGGACCCAGATGAAACAATTGAAGATTTAACAATGGACCCACCAGTTGTATTTGTTGTTAATGAGTCAGGTGTTGTGCACAAAACAAACACTGATCATGTTGGCTCATCATATTTTGTTGGTACACAAGAAAGTGTGAACTATATGCCAATAAAATCAGTTCCTCCACCATGCCAGTTACTGCCTGGGACACAAGATCACCCAATTGAGCCAGAGATGGTAGATGCAGATGAGGAAAATAATGCATTGCAGCAGGTTAACACTCAAGTTAGTGTCAATTATGCAGATTTCCAGTTTGATACAGATGAGGAGGAGCATGCAGGAAATGAGGACACATCTGATGAAGATGATGACTCAATATTTGATGAAGACTTTGTAGCTCATGAAGATCTCCCAGATGCAGATTCAGATTCCATGGACTATGAAGAAGAAGATGTTGGGTTTTGTAGTAATTTCAAAAAATTTCCTAGTAGCTCAATATTTGATGTCACCCACAAGCCACCTCTGTGCAAAGCACGTCAGGAGAACCGGTCTCGCGTAAGCGTACGCGTAATGTCGGTCTGGGCCGCTTCATCCAACAATACCGCCGAACCAAAGTATGACATGCTGGTAAGCAGTATGACTTATATCGCCCACAACTCACTTGTGTTCTACTCGTGCATATAACATCAACATATAAAAACCTAGGTTCGGATGCCATTGTGGGGTTTCGTAGTAATTTCAAAAAATTTCCTACGCACACGCAAGATCATGGTGATGCATAGCAACGAGAGGGGGAGTATGATCTACATACCTAGTAGATCGACAACGGAAGCGTTTGGTTGATGTAGTCGTACGTCTCCACGATCCGACCGATCAAGCACCGAAACTACGGCACCTCCGAGTTCTAGCACACGTTCAGCTCGATAACGATCCCTGGACTCCGATCCAGCAAAGTGTCGGGGAAGAGTTTCGTCGGCACGACGGCGTGGTGACGATCTTTATGTACTACCGCTACAGGGCTTCGCCTAAGCACCGCTACAATATTATCGAGGACTATGGTGGCTGGGGCACCGCACACGGCTAAGGAATAGATCATGTGGATCAACTTGTGTGTCTCTGGGGTGCCCCTGCCTCCGTATATAAAGGACTAGAAGGGGGGAGGCCGGCCGGCCATGAGGGGCGCGCCAGGAGGAGTCCTACTCCCTCCGGGAGTAGGACTTCTCCCCCAATCCTAGTTGGAATAGGATTCATGAGATGGAAAAGAGAGAGAGAGAGAAGGATGAGGGCGCCGGCCCCCTCTCTCCTTGTCCTATTCGGACTAGGGGGGAGGGGCGCGCGGCCCAAGCCCTGGCTGCCTCTCCTCTTCTTCCACTATGGCCCATTAAGGCCCATATAGCTCCCGGGGGGTTCCGGTAACCTCCCGGTACTCCGGTAAAATCCCGATTTCACCCGGAACACTTCCGATATCCAAACATAGGCTTCCAACATATCAATCTTTATGTCTCGACCATTTCGAGACTCCTCATCATGTCCGTGATCACATCCGGGACTCCGAACAACCTTCGGTACATCAAAATGCATAAACTCATAATATAACTGTCATCGTAACGTTAAGCGTGCGGACCCTACGGGTTCGAGAACAATGTAGACATGACCGAGACATGTCTCTGGTCAATAACCAATAGCGGAACCTGGATGCTCATATTGGCTCCTACATATTCTACGAAGATCTTTATCGGTCAGACCGCATAACAACATACGTTGTTCCCTTTGTCATCGGTATGTTACTTGCCCGAGATTCGATTGTCGGTATTCCAAATACCTAGTTCAATCTTGTTACCGGCAAGTCTCTTTACTCGTTCTGTAATACATCATCCCGCAACTAACTGCATTAGTTGCAATGCTTGCAAGGTTAAGTGATGTGCATTACCGAGAGGGCCCAGAGATACCTCTCCGACAATCGGAGTGACAAAACCTAATCTCGAAATACGCCAACCCAACATGTACCTTTGGAGACACCTGTAGTACTCCTTTATAATCACCCAGTTACGTTGTGACGTTTGGTAGCACCCAAAGTGTTCCTCCGGTAAACGGGAGTTGCATAATCTCATAGTTATAGGAACATGTATAAGTCATGAAGAAAGCAATAGCAACATACTAAACGATCGGGTGTTAAGCTAATGAAATGGGTCATGTCAATCAGATCATTCACTTAATGATGTGATCCCGTTAATCAAATAAAAACTACTTGTTCATGGTTAGGAAACAAAACCATCTTTGATTAACGAGCTAGTCAAGTAGAGGCATACTAGTGACACTTTGTTTGTCTATGTATTCACACATGTATTATGTTTCCGGTTAATACAATTCTAGCATGAATAATAAACATTTATCATGATATAAGGAAATAAATAATAACTTTATTATTGCCTCTAGGGCATATTTCCTACAGTCTCCCACTTGCACTGGAGTCAATAATCTAGATTACACAGTAATGATTCTAACACCCATGGAGCCTTGGTGCTTATCATGTTTTGCTCGTGGAAGAGGCTTAGTCAACGGGTCTGCAACATTCAGATCCGTATGTATCTTGCAAATTTCTATGTCTCCCACCTGGACTAGATCCCGGATGGAATTGAAGCGTCTCTTGATGTGCTTGGTTCTCTTGTGAAATTTGGATTCCTTTGCCAAGGCAATTGCACCAGTATTGTCACAAAAGATTTTCATTGGACCCGATGCACTAGGTATGACACCTAGATCGGATATGAACTCCTTCATATAGACTCCTTCATTTGCTGCTTCCGAAGCAGCTATGTACTCCGCTTCACATGTAGATCCCGCTACAACGCTTTGTTTAGAACTGCACCAACTTACAGCCCCACCGTTTAATGTAAACACGTATCCGGTTTGCGATTTAGAATCGTCCGGATCAGTGTCAAAGCTTGCATCAATGTAACCTTTTACGATGAGCTCTTTGTCACCTCCATATACGAGAAGCATATCCTTAGTCCTTTTCAGGTATTTCAGGATGTTCTTGACCGCTGTCCAGTGATCCACTCCTGGATTACTTTGGTACCTCCCTGCTAGACCTATAGCAAGGCACACATCAGGTCTGGTACACAGCATTGCATACATGATAGATCCTATGGCTGATGCATAGGGAACATCTTTCATATTCTCTCTATCTTCTGCAGTGGTCGGGCATTGAGTCTTACTCAACTTCACACCTTGTAACACAGGCAAGAACCCTTTCTTTGCTTGATCCATTTTGAACTTCTTCAAAACTTTGTCAAGGTATGTGGTTTGTGAAAGTCCAATTAAGCGTCTTGATCTATCTCTATAGATCTTAATGCCTAATATGTAAGCAGCTTCACCGAGGTCTTTCATTGAAAAACTCTTATTCAAGTATCCCTTTATGCTATCCAGAAATTCTACATCATTTCCAATTAGTAATATGTCATCCACATATAATATCAGAAATGCTATAGAGCTCCCACTCACTTTCTTGTAAATACAGGCTTCTCCAAAAGTCTGTATAAAACCAAATGCTTTGATCACACTATCAAAACGTTTATTCCAACTCCGAGAGGCTTGCACCAGTCCATAAATGGATCGCTGGAGCTTGCACACTTTGTTAGCTCCCTTTGGATCGACAAAACCTTCTGGTTGCATCATATACAACTCTTCTTCCAGAAATCCATTTAGGAATGCAGTTTTGACATCCATCTGCCAAATTTCATAATCATAAAATGCGGCAATTGCTAACATGATTCGGACAGACTTAAGCATCGCTACGGGTGAGAAGGTCTCATCGTAGTCAATCCCTTGAACTTGCCGAAAACCTTTTGCGACAAGTCGAGCTTTGTAGACAGTAATATTACCGTCAGCGTCAGTCTTCTTCTTGAAGATCCATTTATTCTCAATTGCTCGCTGATCATCGGGCAAGTCAACCAAAGTCCATACTTTGTTCTCATACATGGATCCCATCTCAGATTTCATGGCTTCAAGCCACTTTGCGGAATCTGGGCTCACCATCGCTTCTTCATAGTTTGTAGGTTCATCATGATCTAGTAGCATGACTTCCAGAACGGGATTACCATACCACTCTGGCGCGGATCTTACTCTGGTTGATCTACGAGGTTCAGTAGTATCTTGTTCTGAAGTTTCATGATCATTATCATTAGCTTCCTCACTAACTGGTGTAGGTGTCACAGAAACAGTTTTTTGTGATGTACTACTTTCCAATAAGGGAGCAGGTACAGTTACCTCATCAAGTTCTACTTTCCTCCCACTCACTTCTTTCGAGAGAAACTCCTTCTCTAGAAAGTTTCCGAATTTAGCAACAAAAGTCTTGCCTTCGGATCTGTGATAGAAGGTGTATCCAATAGTCTCCTTTGGATATCCTATGAAGACACATTTCTCCGATTTGGGTTCGAGCTTATCAGGTTGAAGCTTTTTCACATAAGCATCGCAGCCCCAAACTTTCAGAAATGACAACTTTGGTTTCTTGCCAAACCATAGTTCATAAGGCGTCGTCTCAACGGATTTTGATGATGCCCTATTTAACGTGAATGCGGCCGTCTCTAGAGCGTATCCCCAAAACGATAGCGCTAAATCAGTAAGAGACATCATAGATCGCACCATATCCAGTAAAGTACGATTACGACGTTCGGACACACCATTACGCTGTGGTGTTCCGGGTGGTGTGAGTTGCGAAACTATTCCATAATTTTTCAAATGTACACCAAACTCGTAACTCAAATATTCTCCTCCATGATCAGATCGTAGAAACTTTATTTTCTTGTTACGATGATTTTCAACTTCACTCTGAAATTCCTTGAACTTTTCAAATGTTTCAGACTTATGTTTCATTAAGTAGATATACCCATATCTGCTTAAATCATTTGTGAAGGTGAGAAAATAACGATATCCGCCACGAGCCTCAATATTCATCGGACCACATACATCTGTATGTATGATTTCCAACAAATCTGTTGCTCTCTCCATAGTACCGGAGAACGGTGTTTTAGTCATCTTGCCCATGAGGCACGGTTCGCAAGTACCAAGTGATTCATAATCAAGTGGTTCCAAAAGTCCATCAGTATGGAGTTTCTTCATGCGCTTTACACCGATATGACCTAAACGGCAGTGCCACAAATAAGTTGCACCATCATTATTAACTCTGCATCTTTTGGCTTCAACATTATGAATATGTGTGTTACTACTATCGAGATTTAACAAGAATAGACCACTCTTCAAGGGTGCATGACCATAAAAGATATTACTCATATAAATAGAACAACCATTATTCTCTGATTTAAATGAATAACCGTCTCGCATCAAACAAGATCCAGAAATAATGTTCATGCTTAACGCTGGCACCAAATAATAATTATTTAGGTCTAATATTAATCCCGAAGGTAGATGTAGAGGTAGCATGCTGACTGCGATCACATCGACTTTGGAACCGTTTCCCACGCGCATCGTCACCTCGTCCTTAACCAATCTTCGCTTGATCTGTAGTCCCTATTTCGAGTTGCAAATATTAGCAACAGAACCAGTATCAAATACCCAGGTGCTACTGCGAGCATTAGTAAGGTACACATCAATAACATGTATATCACATATACCTTTGTTCACCTTGCCATCCTTCTTATCCGTCAAATACTTGGGGCAGTTCCGCTTCCAGTGACCAGTCTGCTTGCAATAGAAGCACTCAGTTTCAGGCTTAGGTCCAGGTTTGGGTTTCTTCTCTTGAGTAGAAACTTGCTTGCCGTTCTTTTTGAAGTTCCCCTTCTTCTTTCCTTTGCCCTTTTTCTTGAAACTAGTGGTCTTGTTGACCATCAACACTTGATGCTCCTTCTTGATTTCTACCTCCGCAGCTTTCAGCATTGCGAAGAGCTCGGGAATAGTCTTATTCATCCCTTGCATATTATAGTTCATCATGAAGCTCTTGTAGCTTGGTGGCAGTGATTGGAGAATTCTGTCAATGACGCAATCATTTGGAAGATTAACTCCCAATTGAATCAAGTGATTGTTATACCCAGACATTTTGAGTATATGCTCACTAACAGAACTGTTCTCCTCCATCTTGCAGCTATAGAACTTATTGGAGACTTCATATCTCTCAATCCGGGCATTTGCTTGAAATATTAACTTCAACTCCTGGAACATCTCATATGCTCCATGACGTTCAAAACGTCGTTGAAGTCCCGATTCTAAGCCGTAAAGCATGGCACACTGAACTATCGAGTAGTCATTAGCTTTACTCTGCCAGACGTTCATAACATCCGGCGTTGCTCCTGCAGCAGGTCTGGCACCCAGCGGTGCTTCCAGGACGTAATTCTTCTGTGCAGCAATGAGGATAATCCTCAAGTTACGGACCCAGTCCGTGTAATTGCTACCATCATCTTTCAACTTTGCTTTCTCAAGGAACGCATTAAAATTCAACGGAACAACAGCACGAGCCATCTATCTACAATCAAACATAAACAAGCAAGATACTAATCAGGTACTAAGTTTCATGATAAATTTAAGTTCAGTTAATTTACTTAAAGAACTCCCACTTAGATAGACATCCCTCTAATCCTCTAAGTGATTACGTGATCCAAATCAACTAAACCATGTCCGATCATCACGTGAGATGGAGTAGTTTCATTGGTGAACATCATTATGTTGATCATATCTACTATATGATTCACGCTCGACCTTTCGGTCTCCGTGTTCCGAGGCCATATCTGTATATGATTGGCTCGTCAAGTATAACCTGAGTATTCCGCGTGTGCAACTGTTTTGCACCCGTTGTATTTGAACGTAGAACCTATCACACCCGATCATCACGTGGTGTCTCAGCACGAAGAACTTTCGCAACGGTGCATACTCAGGGAGAACACTTCTTGATAATTAGTGAGAGATCATCTTATAATGCTACCGTCAATCAAAGCAAGATAAGATGCATAAAAGATAAACATCACATGCAATCAATATAAGTGATATGATATGGCCATCATCATCTTGTGCTTGTGATCTTCATCTCCGAAGCACCGTCGTGATCACCATCGTCACCGGCGTGACACCTTGATCTCCATCGTAGCATCGTTGTCGTCTCGCCAAGCTTGTGCTTCTACGACTATCGCTACCGTTTAGTGATAAAGTAAAGCATTACATCGCGATTGCATTGCATACAATAAAGCGACAACCATATGGCTCCTCCCAGTTGTCGATAACTCGGTTACAAAACATGATCATCTCATACAATAAAATTCAGCATCATGTCTTGACCATATCACATCACAACATGCCCTGCAAAAACAAGTTAGACGTCCTCTACTTTGTTGTTGCAAGTTTTACGTGGCTGCTATGGGCTTAAGCAAGAACTAATCTTACCTACGCATCAGAACCACAATGATAGTTTGTCAAGTTGGTGCTGTTTTAACCTTCGCAAGGACCGGGCGTAGCCACACTTGGTTCAACTAAAGTTGGAGAAACTGTCACCCACAAGCCACCTCTGTGCAAAGCACGTCAGGAGAACCGGTCTCGCGTAAGCGTATGCGTAATGTCGGTCTGGGCCGCTTCATCCAACAATACCGCCGAACCAAAGTATGACATGCTGGTAAGCAGTATGACTTATATCGCCCACAACTCACTTGTGTTCTACTCGTGCATATAACATCAACATATAAAAACCTAGGTTCGGATGCCATTGTTGGGTTTCGTAGTAATTTCAAAAAAATTCCTACGCACACGCAAGATCATGGTGATGCATAGCAACGAGAGGGGGAGTATGATCTACATACCTAGTAGATCGACAACGGAAGCGTTTGGTTGATGTAGTCGTACGTCTCCATGATCCGACCGATCAAGCATCGAAACTACGGCACCTCCGAGTTCTAGCACACGTTCAGCTCGATGACGATCCCCGGACTCCGATCCAGCAATGTGTCGGGGAAGAGTTTCGTCAGCACGACGGCGTGGTGACGATCTTGATGTACTACCGCTGCAGGGCTTCGCCTAAGCACCGCTACAATATTATCGAGGACTATGGTGGCTGGGGCGCCGCACACGGCTAAGGAATAGATCACGTGGATCAACTTGTGTGTCTCTGGGGTGCCCCTGCCTCCATATATAAAGGACTAGAAGGGGGGAGGCCGGCCGGCCATGAGGGGCGTGCCAGGAGGAGTCCTACTCCCTCCGGGAGTAGGACTTCTCCCCCAATCCTAGTTGGAATAGGATTCATGAGGTGGAAAAGAGAGAGAGAGAAGGATGAGGGCGCCGGCCCCCTCTCTCCTTGTCCTATTCGGACTAGGGGGGAGGGGCGCGCGGCCCAAGCCCTGGCTGCCTCTCCTCTTCTTCCACTATGGCCCATTAAGGCCCATATAGCTCCCGGGGGGTTCCGGTAACCTCCCGGTACTCCGGTAAAATCCCGATTTCACCCGGAACACTTCCGATATCCAAACATAGGCTTCCAATATATCAATCTTTATGTCTCGACCATTTCGAGACTCCTCGTCATGTCCGTGATCACATCCGGGACTCCGAACAACCTTCGGTACATCAAAATGCATAAACTCATAATATAACTGTCATCGTAACCTTAAGCGTGCGGACCCTACGGGTTCGAGAACAATGTAGACATGACCGAGACATGTCTCTGGTCAATAACCAATAGCGGAACCTGGATGCTCATATTGGCTCCTACATATTCTACGAAGATCTTTATCGGTCAGACCGCATAACAACATACGTTGTTCCCTTTGTCATCGGTATGTTACTTGCCCGAGATTCGATCGTCGGTATTCCAAATACCTAGTTCAATCTTGTTACCGGCAAGTCTCTTTACTCGTTCTGCAATACATCATCACGCAACTAACTGCATTAGTTGCAATGCTTGCAAGGCTTAAGTGATGTGCATTACCGAGAGGGCCCAGAGATACCTCTCCGACAATCGGAGTGACAAAACCTAATCTCAAAATACGCCGACCCAACATGTACCTTTGGAGACACCTGTCGTACTCCTTTATAATCACTCACTTACGTTGTGACGTTTGGTAGCACCCAAAGTGTTCCTCCGGTAAACAGGAGTTGCATAATCTCATAGTTATAGGAACATGTATAAGTCATGAAGAAAGCAATAGCAACATACTAAACGATCGGGTGCTAAGCTAATGGAATGGGTCATGTCAATCAGATCATTCACTTAATGATGTGATCCCGTTAATCAAATAACAACTACTTGTTCATGGTTAGGAAACAAAACCATCTTTGATTAACGAGCTAGTCAAGTAGAGGCATACTAGTGACACTTTGTTTGTCTATGTATTCACACATGTATTATGTTTCCGGTTAATACAATTCTAGCATGAATAATAAACATTTATCATGATATAAGGAAATAAATAATAACTTTATTATTGCCTCTAGGGCATATTTCCTTCAGAAGATAATGTAGCTAGAGAAGAAGAACAGAGGAGGAAAGTGGACAGTGATCTGAAAGACACAATTGCTGACATTAAGAGGAAGAGAGCTCAATACATGAGCAGTACACATTGTGAAGGAGACACAGACCCTGAAGATTTATATGACATAGACTTGGAGGAAGAGGATGATGACTGTCAAGAGATAGCAGTTCCTGAGCCTGTTGAGAAGAAGATAAAGAGGCCTGGGCCTACTAGTAGGTCCCACTCTAGTGCTAACAGAAGCATGAATGAGGACTGGTATCCATCTTCAGAAGAGGATGATACAGGCTTTGAAGCTGATGATGATGGCAATGAACCTATGTCTTTTATAATCCCCTCTAGTAGAAAGAGCAGAGCTAAGAAAAGACCACCTAGGGTCTGGTATGATGAGGGCAGGCTGCATCCAGAGCAGCAATTCCAGCTTAGGCTTTGTTTCAGAGATGTGTACCAATTTAGAGAGGCTCTTGTGAATTTTCTTGTGAAACAACTTAGAAGATACAAATATCACAGAAACTGCAGTGATAGGGTAATAGTGTGTTGTGATGGAGAGGGTTGTCAGTTCCACATGGTTGCAGCAAAGATCGGTAATGAGCCCACTTTTTGCATTAAGAAGATGGTATTGGAGCACACATGTCCCACCCAATCTGAGAAGAAAAGGATCAGCTCCAAGTGGCTTGGCAACAAAATACATGAAACTATCAGATCAGACCCCAACACTACTGTACCTGCTATAGTTGACAAGGTAAAGAGGCAGTTTGGTGTTGAGGTGCCCAAGATGATGGCATGGAGAGCAAAGAGGAAAGCAAAGGAGAATGTGCTTGGAGATCACAAGAGGATGGGAGATTTTTTGGAGACTGTGAAGGCTACAAATCCTGGATCAAGATGCATTGTCAGTACTGTGAGTGGAAAAACAAGAGAAAACCCAACTGCAGGACCAATGTTTCATGGTCTTTTTTTCTGTTTGAATGCATGTGTTGAGGGATTTTTGAATGGATGTAGGCCATTCATAGGCCTAGATGGTTGTTTCATTAAGTTAACTAGTGGGGCACAAATACTAGCTGCTACTGGAAGGGATGCAAACAACAATATGTACCCCATAGCATTTGGAGTGGTTGGAGTTGAAGACACACCAAATTGGTCATGGTTTTTGACTCAACTCAAGTATGCCCTAGGAGGGACTGAAGAGGGAAAATTTGGGAAGTACACATTCATGTCTGATAGACAGAAGGTGAGTTCATCTACATCTTCACTTGTCCCTAAATTAGTACTCTAATTAGTTCATTAATTTGTTTAATTAGTTGTGTATTTAGTCTAATTAGTTCTGCATTTAGTGTATTTAGTTCATTAATTTGTTGAACACTTACCCTAGTTGGCATGTGTATAGTGGTAATGCATCTTGTCGACAATTAGGTCAAGAGGGCCTAGGGTGGCCCAAAAGGGCCACCATAGCCTAAACAACCTTTCTTTTAAACCACCTACCCTAGTTGGCATGTGTCGAGTGGTAAGGCATCTTGTCGATACTTCGGTCAAGATAGCCTAGGGTGACCCTTATGGGCCACCATAGCCCAACCAACCTCCCAACTACCCTAGTTGGCATGTGTCGAGTGGTAACGCATCTTGTCGATGCTTCGGTCAAGATAGCCTAGGGTGACCCTTATGGGCCACCATAGCCCAACCAACCTCCCACCTACCCTAGTTGGCATGTGTCGAGTGGTAACGCATCTTGTCGACACTTCGGTCAAGATAGCCTAGGGTGACCCTTATGGGCCACCATAGCCCAACCAACCTCCCACCTACCCTAGTTGGCATGTGTCGAGTGGTAACGCATCTTGTCGATACTTCGGTCAAGATAGCCTAGGGTGACCCTTATGGGCCACCATAGCCCAACCAACCTCCCACCTACCCTAGTTGGCATGTGTCGAGTGATAACGCATCTTGTCGATACTTCGGTCAAGATAGCCTAGGGTGACCCTTATGGGCCACCATAGCCCAACCAACCTCCCACCTACCCTACTTGGCATGTGTCGAGTGGTAACGCATCTTGTCGACACTTCGGTCAAGATAGCCTAGGGTGACCCTTATGGGCCACCATAGCCCAACCAACCTCCCACCTACCCTAGTTGGCATGTGTCGAGTGGTAACCCATCTTGTCAACACTTCGGTCAAGGTAGCCTAGGGTGACCCTTATGGGCCACCATAGCCCAACCAACCTCCCACCTACCCTAGTTGGCATGTGTCGAGTGGTAATGCATCTTGTCGACACTTCGGTCAAGGTAGCCTAGGGTGACCCTTATGAGCCACCATAGCCCAACCAACTTCCCACCTACCCTAGTTGGCATGTGTCGAGTGGTAACGCATCTTGTCGACACTTCGGCCAAGGTAGCCTAGGGTGACCCTTATGGGCCAACATAGGACAAGCTACAACAATTAAATTGAATTAAATCAATGTAATACTAAATCAATATAATATTACTACAACAATTAAATTGAATTAAATCAACATAATATTAAATCAACATAATATTATATCAATATAATATTACTACAACAATTATATTGAATTTAATCAACATAATATTAAATCAATATAATATTACTACAACAATTAAATTGAATTAAAATTTGTTTTGATAATTTATTTCATTTTAACAAATTCAAAATCCTTTGCAGGGTTTGTTGAATGCAGTCATAGCAGTCTTTCCCAACTGCCCTCATAGGTACTGCTTGAGGCACATTTATGCCAACTTTTAGAGAGCAGGATTCAGAGGAGAAGACTTGAAGAAATGCATGGATGCAGCTGCATATGCTTACACTGAACATGACTTTCAGTTGGCAATGGAGAGCATGAAGGCTGAGTGCAAGGCTGCTTGGGAGTGGATGTCAAGGATTCCTCCAAAAGCTTCGTGAAGACATGCAATGGATACTAACTGCAAAACTGATCTGGTTGTCAATAACTTAAGTGAAGTTTTTAATAAGTACATACTTGATGTAAGGAACAAGCCGATTGTCACCATGATCAATGGGATCAAGGACAAACTTCTGGTAAGGTATCAGCAAAAGAGAGAGGGTAGACTAGTTTCAAGATGGGAAATTGCACCAACTTATGTTAAGAGGTTAGAGATGAACAAGAGATATGCAAGGGACTGCAAATCATTGATAGCTGGACCAGGTCTTTTCCAAGTGAGTAGTGGGGATAAGACCTACTCTGTTGACACTAATCTGAAAACATGTGGTTGTAAGAAGTGGGACATCTCTGGAATTCCTTGCAACCATGGTTGTTCTGCCATCTACAGGTCCAAACAACTACCAGAGGACCATGTAAATATTTTCTTCAAAAAGGCTATGTACTTAGAGTCATACAAGCCTATCATTTACCCAGTTCCTGGTCCTGATTGTTGGGTGAAAACTGCAACTCCTGACATTGACCCACCTCAGTTCAAAGAAGACAAGAAGGGACCAGCAGAAGAGAAAAGGAAGAAAGGCAGGTTTGAGCCTCCTCAAGCAAAGCAGACATCAAGGATGGCTACAATAACTTGTAGTAACTGCAAGTTGCAGGGCCACAAATACACAAGTTGTGCAAAGCCATTGAGGCCAGATCTGCAAATCAGGAAGAACAAGCACACGGTATGTTATATTTGGAGTATTTGACAGAAAACTACCACATTAGGGGTTGCCGTCCCACAGAACTACCACATTCAAAAAAGTGACTGATAACTACCAAAAAAATTTAATTTTGTGACTAAAAACTACCACTTTTGAAAAATGGTCAGTTTAGATGATTTGAGCACGTTTATGACATGCGGGACCCATCTGTCAAGGCTGACGTGGCGGCAAAGTCAACTCCGTTCATTTTGACCGTTGAGCTGACCGTTATGACAGGTGGGCCCACACGTCATTCTTCTTCTTCCTCTCTCTATCTCGCTGCCGAAGCTAGTCACTGCCGTTCGTATCGCCGCTGTGGCCGCGGCCCTACGGCTGCTCTCCTGCTCCTAGGCGCCGCCGCTACCGCTGTTGCCCTCTGCTTCCCGCGCCGGCGAGCCCCTGGCCTCCCCTGCCTGCTGCCGCGGAGCCCCTACCCCGCGCCCCCTGCTGGCTTGCTGCCGTTGCGGCTTGCCGGCCCGGCCACCGCAAACTGCCCGCGCTGCCCGCCGGCCTGCGTGCCCTGCCGCAGCCCCGCTGCTGCTTGGCTCCCGCCTCTGCCGCCGCCATGCGAACCCTCCCCGACCCGCGCTCACGACTCGCCCCGCCTCCTCCTCCCAGTGCCGCACCGCCCCCTGCAGCCCACACACGGTCGCGCTCGGCGGTCGGCCAGGCCCGCATCTACCATCGAGCAGTAGCTCGCGACACCGACAGCCGGCTCCGGCGACGAGCTCGTCCGCAGGGACCCGATTGCTTTTACTAAAAAACTGAAAAGGACTTGATTGATTTTTTATAAAACTTGCAAGGATCTGATTGCTTTTTTAAAAGTTATAGGGACCTGGTTGTTTTTATTTTTTTTAAAAGGGACCGACGTATGGGCCCCACCTATCATAACGGTCAGCTTAACAGTCAAAATAAACGGAGTTGACTTTGCCGCCACATCAGCCCTGACAGGTGGGTCCCGCATGTCATAAACGTGCTTAAATCGTCTAAACTAACCATTTTTCAAAAGTGGTAGTTTTTAGTCACAAAATTAGAAATTTTTGGTAGTTATCAGTCACTTTTTTGAATGTGGTAGTTCTATGGGATGGTAACCCCTAATGTGGTAGTTTTTTGTCAAATACTCGTTATATTTGACTTCCTTCTCTATCTCATCACTCATTAAGTATCACTGAAATTTATCCAACAAAAATAATTGCAGGAAAACAGGACAGCCCCTGCATGGCAGCAAGGTGGAAGCTCAACATCTGGTACAACAACTCCTAGAGATGCAAGCTCTACATCTGCTTCAAGGGGATCTGCTGCTGCTGCTTCAAGGGGCAAATCTGCTAGAGCTGATGCTACATTTGCTAGAGCTGCTGGTTCATCTGCTAGAGCTGCAAATTCTTCTCCTTCTGGTGCTGGTGCTGCTGCTGCAAGGAGAGGTGCAAAAACAGGTGCAAGAAGCTTCAATCCTCCAAGAACTACTGCAGAAGCTTCAACTAGCCAGCCAACAGGAAATAGGCCGAAAAGGGCAAGATACATGAGCAAAAGGATGGAGGGTTACTTCTATGCCAGTGGGAACTACTGAGAGTTCTTGTTTGACTATGTAGCCAAGTGCATGTGTGTTCCATCAGGCACTAGAGCACTTTATCTATGCCAAGACTAAATTTAAACTTATGTAATGCTGTGTTGAACCTATGTGTGCCACTATGAACTACTGTTGTGTAATGTTATGCTAAACCTATGTATGGATCTTGGTTTTATGCTATGAGGAACTACTATCTATTATTCTTGTGTACTGCTATGTTGGCTTGCTTCAATCATCATGTACCTATCTATAATTATGTGCTTGCACTGCTACATTTACTCTGTACTGCTATGTTGTTTTGCACTCCCTGATCATCACATTATGTGCATAATAATAATGCCAGAAAGTTCCTGGTATACTCATGCCATAAGTTACTAGTATTTCAAATTTTTCTGTGCACAATAATTTGACTATCACACCAGTTTCACCTGGAGTGAAGTAAATATAATAGAGTACTCAATATGATACAAGATATAGCACTACAAATTAAGTTCAAATTCATGCCATAAGTTCAAATTCTAGACTTACAGATAAACTGCATAATTCAGTACAAATTTAACCATTACAACAGTACAGTGCACTTCTAGTAGGGTTGATTATTCAGTGCAACAGAGCACAACTACACCAGTACAATGCCACATTACATAATTAAAATTCATCACAGATCTCCTTCAACTTCTTGATCTTGTCCTTGTAGCCATGCTTCTGTTTCAGCAAATCAGAGATGATGTACTCTAGATTTTTCTTCTCTTCCTTTAGTTGGTCTCTCTCTGTGAGCACTTGGTCTCTCTCTCTACCACAAGCTTGTCCCTCTCCTTCTCTGCCTTTGCCCTGAGTAACTGATGTAGGTTTGTGCAACCATGGTCTGCCAGCTTCTTCTTCTCCATCTCCTCTTTCAGATCATTGAGAGCCAACCTAGTATTGCCCAACTCAGTAATAACATCCTCCTTGTCAGCCACCATTTTTGCAAAATCAAGTTTGAAAAATCTCAGCTCTTCTTCCATCTTCCTCTTTTCTCCAACTACTTTGTAATTCTGTTCACCAAGCTGAACATTGTCTCTCGTCCTGTCATTGATTTCTTTGTCATACATGCCCCACAATTCAGTTAGGCAGAACTGCAAAGCCACTGACCACTCAGGGTCTATCCACTCCAGATAGTTGCACTTTAGTTCAGCCTATAATTCAGAAAAAATATTGTCAATCATACTACACAAACAATTAAGAAAGCCTATCAAATTAAGAGATGTTCTCAGTAAGAAATTGTGTTCATTTAAATGCACAAACAATTAAGAAAGCCTATCAAATTAATATGTGTTGTCAATAAGAAATTTTTATCACTTTTAACAGCATATAAACTAAATATATGTTGTCATTAATAAGTACAAAATTTAGTGCTGGCACTAACAATGTTGTACACTAGTTGTACACTACTTAATTATTTGAGCAAATTACACTGCCATAGCATAATTTCCTACTGGCACTAACAATGTTGTACACTACTTAATTATTTGGAGCAAATTACACTGGCGTAGCATAATTTATTACTGTCAGAGCATAATTAAATCCAACTGTGGGTAGTGACAATTGTTCACACTAATAAGCAGAGCAAAAGTTCCTTCTGGCATTTGAATGGAGCAAAAACTAACTAAGGTTAACTAAATACAGTACTAACCAACATACCTTCTCCTCAGCGCAAGCAAGAAAATGTCGGCCAGTATCCATAGATTCAAATGCTACTAGCCTGAGGCAAGGCTCGCGATGCAGACAGCGAGAGGAGAGCTCATGAGCAATGCCACTCCATTCATAGCATGGGATAGTCCTAGGAAGCTTAAAACCAAAGAGATTGAAGAAATCAGCGACTTGGTAAGAAATCCCCAACTCAAGAACCCTAACCCTAAATGTTGGAATCCCCAAATGAACGTACCTGGCTAGTCACTGACTCGTCGTCCGAAGAAGAAGAGCTTGACCCCTCGCTCCAGGAAACCATGGCGGACCGGCGGACGGCGGCGAGACGACGGTGGCGGCGGCGGCGGTCGTCGAGGTCGAGACAGAGGAGTCGGATGTGCTCTGGTGCGGTCTGGTCCGACCAGCGACCCGCACAGCCCACTAATACACGGGCGCGGAAACGGCCGTCCCCCTCCGTCTAACGGCGTCTGTCAGCCCGCGCCACGTCGACCCGGCAGGTGGGCCCGACCTGTCGGTTTCGCTGTTTCTGCGGCTAAAACGGCCAGTCAGTGCTCCGCGGTACCGATTAGTCCCAGAGCTGGTGGTTTTTTTGTGACATGGCTTAAATGTGGTACTGACCGGTTACCCTAGCCCCAAATGTGGTGATTTTGGGTAAATAACTCGTTTATACACTATGTTACAGTAGGTTCTACTATTAGGTTCTGCCTATATGTATCTGGTCACTAACAGATTGGCAATTTGGTTTTCTCTTTTCTCTAGGTGAATGAAGGGCTGCTGCAGTTCTCTGAGTTTGCCACATCATATCAATGTGGTCTGCTATGTAAGATTCCTAAGTGTGTATTGACTATAGTTTACAAGGTCTTTTCTGTCCAGTGTTTCTGTTTTTTGTGTGTGAAGTATCTCTATTTGAGTTTCTAACTTGTAACTTATGCTGCGTGAAGCATTCTGCCAACACACTCACACTGATGCAATGTTCTTTGTCCTAGTGTTTCCCTGTAATGGCTTATTAACCGTTTGTGGGTAAAAAAAATATGAACATGTCCTTCTGATCCTTGAGCTGGACAATGCCATGTGGAGAAGAAGCTGCACGTTGGGTACAAGTTACTACAGTTTCACTGGTGAACATAGCAACTGATAAAGTTTGTGGCTCCGAAACTGCACAAGCTTCCCTTCCTTTCCTTTTTTCTTCACTGCACATTTCCATGTCACGTACGTAGAACAAAGGCAAGAAACATCTGAATTTATATCGCAAATTTAATCTAAACAAA
This sequence comes from Triticum urartu, assembly GCF_056163025.1. Taxonomy (NCBI): domain Eukaryota; kingdom Viridiplantae; phylum Streptophyta; class Magnoliopsida; order Poales; family Poaceae; genus Triticum; species Triticum urartu. The sequence continues at coordinate 50,096,145 of NC_141874.1, read as the reverse complement.
CACTTGAGCCCAGCGGTGAAACTGAAACAAAAGAAACAACAGCAGCAGCAAAACCACAAGATTGTATAGACGTGATTCTTCACCCTCTGCTACATCAGCTAACCGATGAATGTCCTGCTCACATGGTCTGGCCATGGAAAGTGCCAGGATGGCTAACACATAAAAAAAAAGGGAAAACGTTTAGTCTCAGCTGCAGAAATAAGTAGGAAATCTCAGCTTAACTGCCTAACTAGTTTGAACAGTGAACAAGGAAGCGAATGTTTTCAGGTTGTAGAATTAAGGAAATATCAGCGAGTTCTCTGTAGCAGTTTGTACGCCAATGATGAATTATTCCGAACTACCACAAAGTTAAACCAAATGCCATTCAGATGTTGTGTGTACATTTATTTTGAGAGTAAATTAGGACTAGTTTGGTGGCTGGCAGAAAGCTGCACTTTGAGATGTTGCGTGTGCATTTGAGAGTAAATTAGGATTAGTTTGGACACTGGGTCTATTTCGTAAGGAAATGCAGTGTGCAGCAGAGCGACTAGCTATGGTAATGTACTTTTACCTCGCAAATGTGTGCTGTTGGTGGTTGGGGTAGTTTGAGCGTATAGACTGAATATATTTCACCAAAGACCTACTTACTGAGGCCCTGTTCGGAACTTCCCCTCTCCACGGAGTTCACGAAGCCGAACGCAGCCTGAATATATTTGAAGACAGTGTGGGTTGAGAGGTAAGAAAAACAACTTCGATCAAGTCCACCGTAGATCTCTAAATGTGCATCACCAAATGTCCGGGACTCGTCCGGACGTTCACGAACACCAAACAGGGAGCTGGCCATCCAACCAAAGTCACCAAAAGACCACGGACACCGTTTTTCATTAATTATGTGCGTGGCCTGGTTGGTAGAAGAGAGAACCTACTGATAATCAAACGCTACGGCTGATAAACCCAGCGGCAAGAAAAAGATTTAAATTTGGGTATTGTAGGGCTTTACCCTCGCCCGAAGGAGAAGGAGCCCTTTCAGAAATTCCGAATGAGCTGCAGCTCCCGAGTGCGGCGTAGCCCCCGAGCGTACTATAGGCTTCGACAACGGACGTGCTAGAATACGAGAAATATAGTTTTGAATGGATAATTTGTAATTCATCGAGTCGGACTCGGGTAAAGATGAGAAGAGGCTTCCGAGTGATGCTCGAAAGAGGCAAATCGCAGGGAGTGAAGTGTGCAATTTAATTATAAAAGGGACTTATCAGTCTCATGCCTGACGAGGTCTATGTCATTGATATGATGAAGAGGATTCCTCTAAGGGGTTGGCCGAATGTGTTTGAAGCCAACAGGTGACAAGGTCGGTGTTGTGGTGCGCTAGGACCGGTACGGTGACCGAGTCCGAGCAGCGATGAAGTTGGCGCATAGGGCCGTCGAGTGATCGCATAACTTGTGTAAAAATGGCACAAGCCAACGAAATAATTTCTCAAGGAAATTTGATGTGTGCTGAAATGATTTGTGTGAATAACACCCATAGACACCTGCTGGGAGTGCAAGGGGCTTGCTGGTTGACCAGCAAGAGTCTGAGAGAGCGAAGGATCCGTTCGAACTTGTTGAAGCGACGGATCCGACCGAACTCATTAGAATACTGGCTCAAATAAAATGGAAGTGTAGTGTTTTAACTGAGTTGCAGCCCCGAAGGACCGATGCAAACTCGAAATGAAGAACGACACATGGTGTTCGTGAATGATGTATGCGGAAAAATGGAAGCTGGACTCGTGAGTCACATAACCAGTACTAAGCAAGTATGTGAAAATAAGCAGCCGAGCGTAGAGGTACACTCGGTGGCGTGGCCTCCGAGTGAACGTGATGTGTGAATTACGGGACACTCGGGAAGACGGAAATAATAGGATGTAAAATGACTTAGCTGTCTGAAGGCGCGCGAGTGGCCGAGTGGTGACGAGGCGATGGTGACAGTCGGCCTTCGTCTTGGTGTCCTTGCGGATAGGGATGGAGCGCACATTATACTTGTGATGTAGCTCCTTGAGTTAGAGGTTTGCTCTTGTCTCAGTCGGATTTTGGCTACTTAGGCGAGTCATTGGACTGCAGCTAAGCCTCCGAGTGGGAGGCTTGCTCTCCACTCGGTAGGATTTCAAACACTTAGGCGAGCACTGGACTGCAGCTAAGCCCCCGAGTGGGAGATTTGCTCTTCACTTGGTAGGATTTTTTCTAACTTAGGCGAGTACTGGACTGCAGCTAAGCCCCCGAGTGGGAGGTTTGCTCTCCACTCGATAGGATTTTTTTCAAACTTAGGCGAGTACTGGACTGCAACTAAGTCACCGAGTGGGAGGTTTGCTCTCCACTCGGTAGGATTTTTTCAAACTTAGGCGAGTACTGGACTGCAGCTAAGCCCCTGAGTGGGAGGTTTGCTCTCCACTCGGTAGGATTTTTTCAAACTTAGGCGAGTACTGGACTGCGGCTAAGCCCCCGAGTGAAAGGTTTGCTCTCCACTCGGTAGGATTTTTTCAAACTTAGGCGAGTACTGGACTACAGCTAAGCCCCCGAGTGGGAGGCTGACTCATCACTCGGTAGGATTTCTTGAACTTAGGCGAAACAGATTCGCAGCTAAGTCACCCACTGGGGGATTTTGGTTACAAGTATAAGCAACAACAATTATTTCAGAAAAAACTTTTAAAATCTGTGTGGTGATGAGGTGACCAACCGAGTGGCGACGCGCGGGGCGGCCGAGTGGTGATGAGGTGAGGGCGGCCAAGTGGTGATGAGGTGACCAACCGAGTGACGACGCGCGGGGCGGCCGAGTGGTTATGAGGTGACCAACCGAGTGGCGACGCGCGGGGCGGCCGAGTGAAGTAGACGCGTGGCGCGGAGTGATGTTGCGCGGGCGTCCGAGTGATGTAGACGCGTGCTGCGGAGTGACGATGCGTCGGGCGTCCGCGTGAAGTAGATGCGACCCGCAGAGTGATGATGCGCGGGCGTCCGAGTGATTGCTGGACCAAAACGCCCATGTCCGACTGTCGTAGTGGTTTGTTAACCATCCGAGTCAATTTGTTCGAGCATGCATGCGAATCGTTCGAGTGGATGGTCATTCCAGTGAACTTTAGTCCTATCCAAGTGAACCTGGGTTCGAACAGAAAAAAGACTATTCTAAACTATAAATGATCGGAAAGGACAAGGTCCTTAATCCTCTGTCGAGTAGCTGGGGACTACGACAAGCTGGGTGGCACCGGCGGTCGGCCTCGCAGACGAAGCCGGACATGACGACGAGGCGAATGGCGCCGGTGACTGCATGCTGAGGCCAACCAATGGAATAGCCTGCATGTTAATTGTCCAGAGTGCAAAAATCATCTCGGGGCTAGCCGGTCGAGTGAATCTGTTCGCTCGCCGGTCGAGTGAAAAAGGTGAATCGGTTGCCCCGCCATCAGCCTAGTGCAATAAATGGCGAGTTGGTCGATCGACGTTGTTCGTCTCAGTAAGCCTACAATACAAGTTAGTACATCCATGAGTATTTTTTGCTGGAATAAACTGTCCATGCACAAATGCTAATTTGCAAGGAGTAAAGACCACGGATGGCCGTGCATGCATGCATGAATGCTACTTTGTAAAGAGTAAAGACCACGCATGACCGTGCATGCATGCACAGATTAATCGGTGTGGAAACCCAAAGGTGAGCAATTAAACCATTAATTTGCGGGAAAGGCGGGGGTGTCAATCACCGTAAGGGCATGTACAAAGGCATCTAGTCAGCCGTCTGTAACACAAGCCATGTAGGAAAAAAAGTGGCGTGGGAGAGAGAAAGGGAAAAACGCTAGAGCCTGTCTGTAGATATATCGACGGTCTGCTCGCGTATATATCGCTGCTTATAGACGACTTTTTTCCCGTTGTACGAGTCCATCGCACGTCGTGGCTGGAGTAGATCGCAGGTTCGTGGGCCATGTATTTACAAGCGGTTGGAGTGTGTACAGCCAGCCTAACCAGATGCCCTGTTGTACGTTTTATTTTTGGTGGTGTCTATAGATGATGTGTACACATGTTATAGATAGCAGGCGTCTGCACTGATGTACATGCCCTAATTAGGTAACGGACGCCTAATTGGCCGCTTAATGAGGTGGTTACCTTAACGACGGTCGATCCATGCTTGACGGAATTATGAGATCGACGTTAATTAAGCATGCACTTAATGATTGCCGATGGAGCCGCGTTACCTGCGTACGTGTGGGAGTTGTCCTTCCATTCGTTTTTTCCTGCATGCAGTTATCGCTCGATTAGGTGGCCTACGTTATGCATGCACTTACCAGGCACTTATTCCTTCAATCCCGAACGGCCGTCGCTTGAGGCTGTTTCCTAGGTCGCCGCCGAAGCGCGCCTCCACCACGGAGACCGCCGCAGGCCGCTGGACCGGAGGCGGGAGCGCTGCGTGCCTGCGCCGCCACCGCAGAGGTCGCAGGCGAGCAGCCGAGAACACGAGGCCGGAGTCGACGGCGAGGCGAACGGCGACGACGGACGTCCGTGCGGCTCGGCGACGAGGTTGGCGACGATGATGACGCGGACGCCACCGGTGGCTGCGCGCGGAGGCGCGGTCGGTGGTGCCGAGGTCGAAGATGACAACGGGACGGATGGCGCCGGTGGTCGTCCGTGGAGGCGCAGTCGGTTTCTTGCTTTCGCGTCGATTCAAGTAATCAGCTCATGCAGATGGGAGGCCAGCCAACCTGAAGACCGATAGCTCTCCTTGTACGTGTTTGGATGGGTGTACGCTTTCCTTCTGTTTGTGATGCTTTGCTCGTCGTGTAAATGAACAGTATAGAAAACATATTGAAACATGAAGATCAAACCAAATAGAGGGCACCAGCAGGAATGGAAGTGCCGCTGGTGGTAGAAGAAATAACCATCTGCATCATGGCTCGATACACGCCATGCCCCACGGTGGGCGCCAACTGTCGTGGTAACGATTCCGACAATAAATAAAAGAGGGGTAGGATAAAGGAGCATCATCTATCGAGATGCATATGGATGACACGGTGGTTTTAGCGAGTTCAGGCCTCTCATGGTGGAGATAACAACCCTACGTCTCGTGCTCCGGAGAGGCTTTGTTTTATCTGAGTATGTATCCGGGGATTACAATGTGTGTTTGAGAGAGAGGGGAGAGCGGATCTCCATGCCTGAGCTATGTCCTGAGACTAATGGTTAGAAAGAGAGAGAGGTGGAAGCCCCCAAAAGCCCCCTAGTCTAGTGGTGGGGGGTGGCTTATATAGAGTGCGCCACCCCCTCACCCCTTATGTTACACGGTGGAGCATCAATGCCATAATGCCTGTCCACTACAAACCGTCATGCTGACTATTGGTCTTTGCATATCCGAGTGAGTTACACGGTCGAGTGGAATGAGCTCGTCGAGTGAAGTGCCGTGCTCCGAGTGGTTATCGCCGTCCGAGTGACTTTCAAGTCGCGGTACATCTGGACGGCGATCTAGCCCAGGGGTCCAGTACAAAGTATACGGTGTCCATGGGTAGGGCCTTTAGGTCAGGCCTGTTACCCTACCCCCAATACATGTCCTCGTCAGTTGGCTTTAGGGATTTCCGACTGTTTAACCAGGCCGTGTTAGCTCGACAGGCATAGCGTCTCATTACCATACCACACTCTCTTTGTGCACAGGTGTTGAAGGCCAGATATTACCCGGATGGTAAACTCGAGGATACAATGTTTAGTGGGAATGCATCTTCATCATGGCAAGCGATCAGCCATGGCCTGGACCTGTTGAAGAAGGGGATCCTTTGGAGAGTTGGAGATGGCCGAAGCATCAGAATTTGGCGCGACAACTGGATTCCCAGACCTTTCAGTTTCAAACCGATAACCGTGCAGGGTACATGCAGAATCAGGTTTGTGGCAGGTTTGCTTAATCCTAACGGCTCCTGGAATATGGCCTTACTACAGCAATACTTCCTCCCAACTGATGTTGTAGAAATACTGAAAATCAGAGCATCCCCGAGACAGGAGGAAGATATCATTGCTTGGGGGCCAGGAAAACAAGGTAGATTTTCTGTCAAAAGTGCCTACAACTTTGCGTTTGAAGAGGCTTATCGATTTGCACAATCGGCCTCCAGCTCGGCACCTGATGGCAGAAGAAAAGTGTGGCAGCTGATATGGAAATGTGACATTCCACCTTCGGTCCACAACTTCGCTTGGAGGGTGGTAGTTGATTCCTTGCCAACCTGGAAAAACAAGCATAAACGCGGGCTGGAAACATCGGATCTCTGTCCGCTTTGTGCTACAGAAGCTGAGCATAATTTTTACCCTTTTGTACGTTGCCCACTTGGCCGGGATTTATGGCATACGATGATGGTGGTTTGGTCACTGCCAGATATCGATACGATAGAGCATACGGGAAGAGAGTGGTTGTTGCATGCACTAGATCCTCTATCTGATGTTGATCGATCCATGCTATTGATGACCTTGTGGCGTGCTTGGTTTGTCCGGAATGAGGTGGTCCACCATAAACCCCCACCTCCAGCTGAGTCTTCGAAGAGGTTCCTTGTGAGCTATCTTGATTCCCTGCTAGGACTGAAATATGATATATGCAACTATCAGGGGAAGGGGAAGACTCCTATTGATGCGCCAGTGGTGAACTCCAGAGACTCCTTGCGTAGTGGTCGGTGGAAATTGCCGGATGCTGGTTGGGTCAAGTTAAACAAAGATGGATCGGTTGATGAAAATGGTAGGGCGGGTGCCGGCATGGTCCTTAGGGATGACAAGGGTGCTATTATTTTTTCATCATGTCGAGCACTTTTCTCTTGCAGAGATGTGTTGGAAGCTGAGCTTTGTGCGTGCATGGAAGGGATTTCTTTGGCGATCCAACACATTGAGCTACCAATTATGGTGAAAATGGATTCTATGGTTGCCATGAAGATGATTCAGGCGCAAGGAGTGGATAGATCCTTATACTCAGCCATCGTAAGAGAGATTCAGTACCTTTTAAGTCTTCGTAGATCTTGTATTACTTTTGCTGGTTGTCGTGGTTCTAACTCTGACAGTGATGTAGGGGGGTGGGTATGGAGAGGCTAGATCTCAGCTATTGGGAAGTTGTAAACACACCAAGATGTACGAGTTCAGGCCCTTTGCGGAGGAAGTAACAGCCCTACGTCTCGGTGCCCGGAGGCGGTCGACTGGATTACTGGCGTGTGAATAACAGGGGTGCGAACCCTTCATACTGAGGAGGGGGGTGGCTTATATAGAGTTCGCCGGCCCTCTCCTGCCCCCAGTAATGCAGGGTTTAAGGTACATTTAAGGTTGGGCATTACTGGTAACGCCCCTAGTAAAGTGCTATAATGACCATAAAGACTACTTAATACCCGACCGTTTGCCTGCGGAGTGACTTCGGTCGAGTGGCTAGCTTCATGGTCGAGTGATAGCTTCTTGGTCGAGTGTCTTGAACCCGTCGAGTGGGATACCTTCGAGTCGAGGAAAAGGTGACTTCTCCTAGGGGTGTCCTAGGGTAAGACTCTTTGGTCAGGTCCGTGTCCCTACCCTAGGTACATGTCTTCATCATTAGCCCCCGAATGGATCGAGGTTAGAGTGGGGAAAGAGTTGGAGATCTTTCCGACTGGTTCTTCGGGCTACGTGAGCGCCTTGTTTTGGGTCAATCGTCACGGATGACGTTGCCAACCTTTTTTAGTCGCCTTGATCCATTCCAGGCCTTTCGTCGAGTGAATTTCTTTGTTTGTGACATACCGAGCGCCGATGCGATCGGGGTCTTCTGTTTTGACAAGTCGTTTTTGTGGCCCGCGGATGTCGCGGGATTCGGATTTTGGGAAGCGCGCGGGACGGGAGCGGCCGCAGTAATCGGAAGCGATAAAGCGGAAGCTCCTCGATCCCCGCGTCGCCTTTTTCGCCACGTACTGCGCGCGCGTCTGATGCGGGATTTGACTGGATGGCCTGGGCCTACCAGTCAGCCACTTGGAAGCGGTCCCTTATAAATCGCCGGCTCGGGGTTTTCAAGCAGTGCGCTCTCTTCTCCTCCTTTCTTCCGCCTCTCTCCCTTCGCAAGTCCTTCCGCCACCTCCGTTCCCACCCCAGCGCAGCAGGCCCGTGCGAGACTTCGCCGGCGACGATGACGAAGAGCAAGGCCTCCGCTCTGGAGCGCTCGAAGAAGGCGGCGGCAGCGGGGAAAGGGAAGAGGTCAGCTCGGGGCGGATCTTCCTCCAGGACCGCTCTGCCCAAAGGTTGGATCCAGGGCGACTGGATGCCGTCGGTGCTCCGGCAAGAGGATCTCGACGACATGGTCGAGGGGGGAGTCATTCCCCACGAAGCTGCGCGTCTTCCGGTGGGAGAGATCGAACCTCAACCCCGCGACGGTGAGTGCGTGCTCCTAGCCACCCACATCGACCGAGGGTTTTCTCTGCCGCCCCATCCTTTCTTCCGGAGTTTCCTGAATTTCTTCGGAGTGCAGCTCCACCACTTCACTCCCAACTCCATTGTCTACCTTGCTGCTTTCATCTCCATGTGTGAGGCTTTCTTGGGTTGTCGACCCCATTGGGGACTCTTCAAACACATCTTTACCTGCCGTTCTCAATCGGTCAAGAAGGCTAAGTCGAGTGACGAGAGGACGCAGGTGATCCAGCTGTGCGGGGGCCTGACGATCCAGACGAGGGGGAAGAGTTGTTTTCCATCTATCACCTTCCCGGAGTCGGTCCGTGGCTGGCAGTCGACCTGGTTCTACTGCAAGGACGAGGCGACCCCCGGACAGTCGACTGGTCTTCCTCCTTTTTCCCTCGACCGAGCCGAGAAGCCTGCCTCTCTGAAAGTCGCGCCGGAGGAAAAGGCCCAAGTCAAGGTGCTGGCAGGTCGAGTGGTTGAGCTTGTCCGCGAGGGCGTGACTGGTATGGACCTGCTGGAGGTCTTTCTTCAAAGGCGCATCCAACCGCTCCAGGCCCGCGACCACCCGATGTGGCTGTATTCGGGTCTTGACGACACCACTCGGGTCCACCCGGAGGAGGTCACCGACGAGATGGTGGAGGGGTGGCTGTCGAGCATCACGGGGAACAAAGACAACCCCCGAGGAGCCAGGAGGGTAACCCCACTCGACAACTCGTATGAGGTGGACCAGGTATGTCTTTGTGCTCCCGACTGATATCTTGTCTTCTGTATTGGTCTTTTTTGAATAAGTCGATTGACTTTCGTCTTGTCTATTGTTTTCCAGGCGACCACTGAGATGTACTCGACGCCCAACGGGGCACAGGGGTCGACTGAGGAAGGGGAGGCGAGCGGAGGCGAGAGCGGGGACGACCAAGGCGAGTGGGAGTCCGACGGTGAGGGAGAGGGAGGCGACGACATCTTCTCCAGCGAAGGGGAGGAGGAGGAGGTTGAACCCCCCCCCCCCCGTCCGGAGGGGCGATCCAAGCTCACCCACGATCCAGCGCGGGAACGTGGCAAGGCGACTGCTCCTGTTGGGCAGTCGTCGAAACGCCCTCGGACTTCTTCTCCTCCGCCGACTGGGAGGGCTCCCAAGCATCCACGAGCGACGCCATCCAAGCCGCCCAAGGCTCTGCCCAAGATGAAGATAGTTGTTCCTACCATTTCCGGGTAATAATAAGACTTGCTTTCCTTTGTCGGCCGTGGACGGATCCTTGGTCGATTCACTGAGCCAACTGATTGACTTTCGAGATTTGCAGCGGTGCTACTTCTGAGGTCTCCGCCAAGAACGACGACCGAGAGATGGAGGACGCTGTTACCTCCAACCCTGGTACGATTGCTGACGTCCTGCCTTTGAGTCGACTGAACCTTTATCGCGACTCTGGTCGATTGAATGTTTTCCTTGTAGCTCCTCCTCATGTTATCGATCTCCCGGACGATGAAGACAACGAACCGTTGAGAGTGAGGAGGCACAAGAGGGCGTCGACTGACAAGACCCCCCACCAATCCGCTCCGGCGTCCGAGGCCGAGGCTCGGGATGGTGGTGACGCCACTCGGGCTTCAGTGACCTTCGCCGTTCCTCTGGCGAGTGCGCGGCCCTCGTCGTCGACTGCGGATCCGTCTTCGCTTTTTGCCACATACCCCGTCCCTGAGGACCAAGCGGCTGCTGCAAAGGAGGCTATACGCCAGGCGGGGATCATGATGGAGCAAGTGAAGATGGCTCGGGAGGCCAGCCAAGCAGCCTATGACGCGAGTTCGGCTCTTCAGAGCAACGTCCAGGTCAGTCGACTCAACACTTGGTCTGTTATGATATGCTGTTTGGAGAGTCTCTTTTCCGAAGATCTTTGTATCTGTACACCCACTGGGTGTGTCTGCCAATCCTTGGACAAGTGGGGGCATGCTAAGTGCACCCACTTGGTGTAGTCCCCAAGACTACGGTGGACTGCTGGCAGTCGACTGTAGTCTTTACATTGTGTTGCTGTAGCTGTATTTCTTCACTCGGTTTGGTCGGGCCAGGTCGAGTGGAACTGTATCCGGTCGACTGCGGGCAGTCGACTTTTTCTCTCTTTTTTTTAAACCAGTGGGGGCACGCTGAGTGCACCCACTGGGTGTAGTCCCCGAGACTACTGTCGAATGTTTTTGATTCGGTTGTGGTCTTAGAAACGTCATCATTGTCTCTGAGTTACTCGGAAACAACTTATCTTGGACGTCTGTCGACTGATTTTTCTTTTTGCAGAAATCTTGCGAACTTGTAGCTTGCTATACTGAGTTGGAGAATCAGCAGATCCAGCTCAACCTTAACTTGCAGCTTGCTCAGGAGAATTTGAAGAAGGCGCAAGAAGAGGCAAAAGGTATGGCTGGTGAGGTTCTCCATTCTTAACAGGTGACTTTTCTTTCCTGTCCATTCTTGATGTTGGTTCCACTCGACGCGCCGCAGATAAACTGGAGGAGGCTTTGAAGAAGAAGGATCAAGACCTTGCAGAAGCGCTGAAGGAGGCCTCGAGCAAAACGAAGCTCGCAGAAGAGAAGCTAGCTTCGGTCGAGACTCTTGAAGAGGAGAACTCCAGACTGAAAGCTGCTCTTGAGACAGCTAATCGAGATGCCAGTCGACTGAAGAAGGAGAAGATGGCTCTGCACGACAAGGCGGGCGAGCTGGCGGGGAAGGCGAAAGATCTGGAGGCTTATCTCGGAGGGCTCGCCAAGAAGCTGTTCGTCATGCTCGAAGGTAATTACTCCAACCTGACTGTCTTGTAGTTGCCGAGCCCGCGTACGGCCACTGTCTTATTCTTGAATCGTGTTCGCAGAATTCTGCTAGAACTTCGAAGAGGAAACCGGTCGAGTGGAGCCAAGCTTGGATCCCGCCAATTCTCTCGTGAAGGACGAGGCTGCCATGAACGTGCTCCGACTGGAGTCTCGTGTTACCAGCGTCATTGATTATCTGGCTCGGCTGAAAGTTGCAATGTCACAGATCGACACATCACTCTGGCCTGGGACGACACTTCAGAACGACCTCGAGTCTCTGATGGCTCGACTTAACGAAGTCCCAGGTCGAGTGGCGGAATGGAAGAAATCTTCTGCTAGATGCGGTGCTGATGTCACTCTGTCTCTGGTCCGCGTCCATTGCAAGGAGGCGCGAGAAGAAAAGCTGGCGGCCATCCAAGTTGCAAATACCAGGAAGCACAGCTTTCAAGACTTCATGGAGACCTTCATCGCCGCTGCCACCCGTATTGCCGACGGGATCGACTTGGATGAGTTCGTTGCCCCTTCCAGTCCTCCTCCTGAGGAGTGAAAAACTTTAAATTTACCTCGGAATGCCGAGTGGATTTGTAACCGTTAAACTCTGCCTTAAATTTGCCTCGGGATGCCGAGTGGACTTGTAACAGTTAAACTTTGCCGAGCCGCGGGCTCGAGTACTTTGAGGTCTGGGACCTTTTAGGCTTTATCCGAAATCGATTTCTCATTGGGCATCTTCATGGTTTGATTCGTCGAGTGGAACTTGATCTTCACTCGGAATGACCTTGTATTTGCGGCGCAATTCCGAAGGGGGAGTTAGCAGTCGACTCGCGGATTGGGTCGAGTCTTGAACTTAGGCGAGCACTGGGCTGCAGCTAAGCCCCCGAGTGGGAGGTTTGCTCTCCACTTGGTAGGATTTTTAAACACTTAGGCGAGTGCCGGACTGCAGCTAAGTCTCTAAGTGAGAGAATTTAGGCGAGTGCCGGACTGCAGCTAAGCCCCCGAGTGGGAGGATCGCTCTCCACTCGGTAGGATTTTTTCAAACTTAGGCGAGTGCCGGACTGCAGCTAAGTCTCTAAGTGAGAGAACTTAGGCGAGTGCTGGACTGCAGCTAAGCCCCCGAGTGGGAGGTTTGCTCTCCACCCGGTAGGATTTTTAAACACTTAGGCGAGCACTGGGCTGCAGCTAAGCCCCCGAGTGGGAGGTTTGCTCTCCACTCGGTAGGATTTTTAAACACTTAGGCGAGCACTGGGCTGCAGCTAAGCCCCCGAGTGGGAGGTTTGCTCTTCACTCGGTAGGATTTTTTCAAACTTAGGCGAGTGCCGAACTGCGGCTAAGTCTCTAAGTGAGAGAACTTAGGCGAGTGTCGGACTGCAGCTAAGCCCCCGGGTGGGAGGTTTGCTCTCCACTCGGTAGGATTTTTTCAAACTTAGGCGAGTGCCGGACTGCAGCTAAGTCTCTAAGTGAGTGAACTTAGGCGAGTGCTGGACTGCAGCTAAGCCCCCGAGTGGGAGGATCGCTCTCCACTCGGTAGGATTTTTTAAACACTTAGGCGAGCACTGGGCTGCAGCTAAGTCCCCGGGTGAGAGGTTTGTTCTCCACTCGGTAGGATTTTTTCAAACTTAGGCGAAACGGATTCGCAACTAAGTCACCCACTGGGGGATTTCGTATGTAAACAAAAGTGACAACAATTAATGGAACACTCTTGCCTTTGATAAAAACGAACTGCAGGAACTTTTCTTATTACATCTCGTCCAAGGGAGAGCTCAAGTGTAAAAGGGGCGGAGTAGTTCCGCATTCCAAGCTCGTGGCTCGTCGATCTGGCGATCAACACTGTAGAGGTGATACGCTCCATTGTGGAGGACTCTGGTGATGATGAAGGGGCCTTCCCAAGTAGGAGCAAGCTTGTGTGGTTTCTATTGATCCACTCGGAGGACCAAATCTCCTTCTTGGAAGGCTCGACTCTTCACATTCCGGGCGTGGAATCGACGCAAGTCTTGCTGATAAATGGTCGATCTGATCATGGCCATCTCCCTCTCTTCTTCTAGGAGGTCGACTGCGTCTTGCCGGGCCTGTTCTGCTTCATCTTCGGTGTAAAGCTCGACTCGGGGCGCGTTGTGAAGAAGATCACTTGGCAGAACCGCTTTGGCTCCGTAAACCAGAAAGAATGGAGTTCTTCCAGTCGACCGGTTAGGGTTGGTCCTCAATCCCCACAGAACTGACGGAAGCTCGTCGACCCAAGCACCTGCCGTGTGCTTGAGATCACGCATCAGTCGAGGCTTTAGTCCTTTGAGAATCAGACCATTTGCTCTTTCGGCTTGTCCATTCGACTGGGGATGGGCGACCGATGCGTAGTCGACTCGAGTGCCTTGAGAGGCGCAAAAAGCTCTGAACTTGTCCGAATCGAAGTTTCACCCATTGTCAGTGATGATGCTATGCGGGACTCCATATCTGAATGTTAGCCCTCTGACGAAACTGATAGCAGTGCAAGCATCAAGATTCTTGATAGGCTTAGCTTCAATCCATTTGGTAAACTTGTCGACTGCCACAAGCACATGAGTGAAACCACTTCTACCTGTTCTCAGCGGACCGACCATGTCTAGTCCCCAAACAGCAAAGGGCCAGACGAGTGGAATGGTCTTCAGGGCTGATGCAGGCTTGTGTGACATGTTGGAGTAGAACTGGCACCCTCCACACTTGTCGACTATCTCTTTTGCCATCTCATTTGCTCTAGGCCAGTAGAATCCCGCTCGGTATGCTTTAGCCACAATGGTCCGAGAGGACGCATGGTGGCCACAGGTCCCCGAGTGGATATCATTAAGGATCATCCGACCTTCTTCTGGTGTTATGCATTTCTGACCGACTCCAGTCGCGCTTTCTCTATACAACTGCCCCTTTATGACTGTGAAGGCCTTGGATCGGCGGACGATCTGTCGAGCCTCTTCCTCGTACTCTGGGAGCTCTTTCCTTAGGATATACGCGATGTACGGTATCGTCCAGTCGGGAGTGATTGCCAAGACTTCCATGATCAGGTCAACCACAGCAGGAACTTTGACTTCAGTCGGATCTGTGGCACTTTTCGGTTGTGGGGCTTCTTCTGTGAAAGGATCCTCCTGGACTGACGGCGAGCGGATGTGCTCCAAAAACACATTGCTGGGAATGGCTTCTCTCTTGGAGCCTATCTTTGCCAGATCATCAGCTGCTTGATTTTTGAGTCGGGGGATGTGATGAAGCTCTAACCCCTCGAATTTCTTTTCTAGCTTTCTCACTGCATTGCAATAACCAGTCATAGCCGGACTTCTGACGTCCCACTCCTTCATCACCTGATTAACCACCAAATCTGAGTCACCATAGACCATGAGGCGACGGACGCCGAGTGAAATGGCCATGCGCAACCCATACAGAAGTGCTTCATACTCTGCTTCATTGTTGGAGGAATCGAAGTAAATCTGGAGAACGTATCTGAGCTTATCTCCTCGGGGGAGACTAGAACTACCCCAGCACCGGAACCATTCAGCATCTTAGATCCATCGAAGAACATGGTCCAGTGCTCCGAGTGAACTTGAGTCGGAAGCTGCTGTTCAATCCACTCGGCGATGAAATCTGCGATTGCTTGGGACTTAATAGCCTTCTTTGCTTCAAACTTGATATCTAAGGGAAGGAGTTCAATCGCCCACTTGGCCACTCGACCAGTTGCATCTCTGTTATGCAGAATCTCTGACAGTGGGGCGTCGCTGACGACTGTAATGGAGTGGTCAGAGAAGTAATGTGCAACCTTCTTTGTGGTCATGTAAATCCCATATACAAGCTTCTGGTAGTGAGGGTATCTTTGTTTTGAAGGGGTCAAAACTTCAGACAGATAATAGACTGGGTGCTGAACTCTGAAGGCCTTTCCTTCTTCTTCCCGCTCGACCGTGAGTACTGTACTGACAACTTGTCCCGTGGCCGCAATGTACAGCAGCAGAGGCTCTTTGCTGATTGGGGCAGCAAGCACCGGCTGGGTGGAGAGCAGAGCTTTGAGTTCTGCAAACGCTGCGTCAGCTTCTGGAGTCCACTCGAACTTGTCAGACTTCTTCATCAGTCGGTAAAGAGGCAACGCTTTCTCACCGAGTCGAGAAATGAATCGACTTAGAGCGGCCAAGCAACCTGTGAGCTTCTGGACATCGTGTATACGCACGAGGCGCTTCATCCGGAGTATGGTGCCAACTTTCTCGGGGTTAGCATCGATTCCTCGTTCGAAAACGAGAAAACCGAGTAACTTTCCACCTGGAACTCCGAATGTGCATTTTGATGGATTGAGCTTGATATCATATCTCCTGAGGTTAGCAAAGGTTTCAGCAAGGTCAGTCAGTAGGTCGGAACCTTTCCGTGACTTAACCACAATATCATCCATGTATGCTTCTACGTTCCGACTGATCTGAGTGAGCAAACACTTCTGAATCATCCTCATGAACATGGCTCCAGCATTCTTGAGGCCGAAGGGCATGGTGACATAACAGAAGCACCCAAATGGGGTGATGAAAGCCGTTTTGATCTCGTCAGGTCCATACAAACGGATCTGATGGTACCCTGAATAAGCATCTAGAAAAGACAAACGCTCACATCCCGAGGTCGAGTCCACTATCTGGTCGATGCGGGGGAGAGGGAAATGATCTTTCGGGCAGGCCCGATTGATATGTTTGAAATCAATGCACATGCGAAGTGACTTGTCCTTCTTGGGGACCATGAAGACATTGGCGAGCCACTCGGAGTGGTAAATCTCTCGAATGAACTCCGCTGCTAAGAGCCGAGCCACCTCCTCGCCAATGGCTTTCCTCTTCTGGACGGCGGACCGTCGAAGATGTTCTTTCACAGGTTTGAATTTCGGGTCGACTCGCAGACGGTGCTCAGCCAGCCCCCTGGGAACTCCAGGCATGTCAGAAGGCTTCCATGCGAAGACGTCCCAGTTCTCACGGAGGAACTGGATGAGCGCTTCTCCCTATTTGGAGTCGAGCGTCGTCGAGATGTGAGTCAGAGCAGCGTCGGGGTCGGTCGGGTGAATGTGAGCCGTCTTTGTTTCACCGGTCGACTGAAAAGCTGACTCCGAAGCAGGCTTCTTGGCCCGTAGCAATTCACTCGGATCGGCAGTCTTTTGGTACTCTTGCAGCTCGACCACTGCCATCTGAGCATCTGCAATCTTTGAGCCTTTCTGAAAGCACTCTTCTGCCTTCTCCCGATTGCCCGTAACAGTGATTACCCCTTTAGGGCCAGGCATCTTCAGTTTGAGGTACACGTAACATGGTCGAGCCATGAAGCGCGCGTAAGCTGGCCTGCCCAAAATGGCATGATAAGCACTTTGGAAGTCCACAACCTCGAATGTCAACTTTTCCTTGCGGTAATTCTTTGAATCACCGAAAATCACATCAAGAGCAATCTGGCCGAGTGATTCGGCTTTCTTGCTAGGAATGACTCCGTGGAAGCTCATGTTACTGGTACTCAGTCTGGACATCGGAATGCCCATTCCTTTCAAAGTTTTGGCGTACAGTATGTTCAGACCACTGCCACCATCCATCAAGACTTTGGTCAGTCGAGTGCCTTCGACAATTGGGTCGACCACCAACGCTTGCCTCCCAGGGGTGGCAATGTGCGTAGGGTGATCAGACTGGTCGAACGTGATGGCAGTCTGAGACCACTTCAGATAACTGGGTGTTGCCGGAGCGACCATATTCACCTCACGGTTGATGACTTTCAGTCGACTTTTGCTCTCGACATCGGCAAAAATCATCAGGGTGGAATTGACTTGGGGGTATCCATCGTCACTGTCTTCCTTGTCCTCAACTCTGTCCGACTCTTTTTCCTTGTCTTTGGTCTGTTTGCCCTGAAACTGCTGGATCAGGAGTCGACACTGTCGAGTGGTATGCTTTGGGTAAATGAAATTACCCTCTTCATCTTTCTTGGTGTGGATGTGGCATGGCAGATCCAAAACATCATTTCCATCTTGATCCTTGACTTTCTTGGGCTTCCAGGGGCCTTTGGTTTTTCCCTTGAAGTTTCCCTGGGCTACGGCCAGGGCCTCCCCAGGAGCGGCTGGCTCGGCCTTCCGCTTCTGTTTCCGACTGGAGTTTCCTCCGGTTTCTTGGGCGACTGCCTTGAGCTTGCCGCTTCGGAGTCGATCTTCGTCTTCACCATTAGCGTACTTGGTGGCAATCTCCATCATCCGATTCAGAGACATCTCTCCAGTTCGGCTGAACTTCAAATTCAACTCTTTGTATTTAACGCCTTCCTTGAAGGCACAAACTGCTTGATGGTCTGGCACATTCTCAACCGAGTGATGCAGCGTGATCCACCTTTGGATGTATTCCCTCAGGGTTTCGTTCGGCTTCTGCATGCAAGACCGCAACTCTGTAAGGCCTGCAGGTCGCTTGCATGTTCCTTCAAAGGTTGTGACAAACACTCGGGAGAGGTCCTCCCAGGTGTAGATGCTGCTGGGTGCCAACTGATTCAGCCACGCCCTGGCTGAGCCCTCTAACATGAGAGGCAAATGCTTCATGGCCACCTCATCGTCGCTGCCGCCAATCTGTACAGCCACTCGGTAATCCTCGAGCCAAGTGTCAGGCTTAGATTCACCGGTGAACTTGCTAACCCCAGTCGCCAGCCTGAAATTGGGAGGAATCACTGCGGCCCTGATGGCTCGACTGAAACACTCTGGCCCTGAAACACGTGCTCTGCTGCTGGCGGGCGCATCTCTGTTCTGGCCTTCCCGATGAGCCCTGTTCCTGTCAACCAAGTCTTGAACGAGGACAGACCTCGCGTCAAAGCCTGGGTCCCTGGGGTCGACTGGAATCCTTTGCCCGACACTATGAGGGAGTCTGTCATCTTGCCGTCGAGGCGCATATGACTCACTCCTCGGGGGAGGGGTTGGCACTCGACGTCGATCATCACGGTCGAATCGGTGATCATACTGCTCATTCCTCCTGTACTGATCATGCCGGTCGCCACGTCCCTCGCGCCTCGGGGGCGATCTCGGGCTGTGAGCCGACTCGACTGTACCCGTTGCGACGGATCGACTGTGGATCCTGTTCCGCGACTGAGAGACAGCAGAATTCTGGTTTCCCGCCGCCCGGAGCAGTGCTCTGATCTGCAACAAGCCTCTGCCCGCCTCCGACTGGGAGGGCTGAATTGATTCTGCTATACGGGCCGCAGCGGCCAAATTCTGAACTGGGGTTCGGTATACCTGCGGCGGCGGGAAGAGTTGACGCCGACTGGACTCGGGAGCTTGCTGACGTCGACTGGACTCGGGAGCCCGCTGACGCGCTTGCTCGTCGAGTATCCGCTGGAGATTCTCCAGTCGAGTGCGCTCAGGTTAGCCAAGCGCGCGTCCTCCAAGGCTCGGGCCTCGGGGGTTTCTCCGACAATAGGAGTGTGGAGCGCGTCCATGTTCCGACGGCGAAGCTCCTCTCGTTGTAATGATGTGAGAGGTTCGGGAAGATACTCATCGTGGGGATGCGACGGGTCGCCCCCACCCGCGCCTCCACCAGCGCGAGGGAAACCAAGAGGACTGTGCGTCCCATCGACCGCTAGAACCTCGGCCGCTGGGTCACTGCTGCCGCACTCGGATGCGGTCTCCGCGGAGCCAGTCGACAGGTCGAACAGGCCGCAGAGGGATTCGTCGGGCTCGATCACCGCGACTTGCGGGGTGGCCGACTGGCGAGCCACGGCATGTCTCACCCACCTCTGAAGTCTTGACCGACCGGAGCGCTTGCGCCGGTGGGAGGCAGAGCGGGGAGACGATACGGGGGCCGACCGATATTGGGTCGACGGTTGCCGCAGGAGGACGCCACGAACGCATGCGCGGAAATGCGTCGCACCACGGACGGGGAGCGCGTCGATGTCGAGTGGCGCCTCCTGAAGCCAGGCGGAGTCGTCGGCGATGAACGTGAGCGCGCCGAGACGGATCTCGCGGCCCTCCACCAAAACTCCACACGAAACCATGATCAAAGGGGATCGGAAAAATCGCAACTTCTCCAATCAGGCGCTAAGACTGCGGCCCCACGGTGGGCGCCAACTGTCGTGGTTCTAACTCTGACAGTGATGTAGGGGGGTAGGTATGGAGAGGCTAGATCTCAGCTATTGGGAAGTTGTAAACACACCAAGATGTACGAGTTCAGGCCCTTCGCGGAGGAAGTAACAGCCCTACGTCTCGGTGCCCGGAGGCGGTCGACTGGATTACTGGCGTGTGAATAACAGGGGTGCGAACCCTTCATACTGAGGAGGGGGTGGCTTATATAGAGTTCGCCGGCCCTCTCCTGCCCCAGTAATACAGGGTTTAAGGTACATTTAAGGTTGGGCGTTACTGGTAACGCCCCTAGTAAAATGCTATAATGACCATAAAGACTACTTAATACCCGACCGTTTGCCTGCGGAGTGACTTCGGTCGAGTGGCTAGCTTCATGGTCGAGTGATAGCTTCTTGGTCGAGTGTCTTAAACCCGTCGAGTGGGATACCTTCAAGTCGAGGAAAAGGTGACTTCTCCTAGGGGTGTCCTAGGGTAAGACTCTTTGGTCAGGTCCGTGTCCCTACTCTAGGTACATGTCTTCATCACTAGTCGTTCTCAGAATATGGTTAGCGACAATCTAGCTTCCTTTGCTAGGTCTGGAGGTAGGATTATAACTTGGTTTGGTTCTGGACCTTCAGTAGCTGTAGAGCTAGCCCTCGCTGATTGTAACTCTTTGGTTTCTGAGTAATACAAGTCTTCTACCCGCAAAAAAAAATTCTCAGGGTGGGCCGTCCATTTTTCTAGATCCCAGCAAGCGCTCGTTACAACAATTCTCCGGGCCCAACAGCACATCGCTCTTTTTTCTCTTCCTTTGTGCACGAAAAGACGAAGCGGTTGTTCTCATCTCAAAAAACAAAAAGAAGCGGTTCCAGAAAAAAAGCACTCCACCCACCAAATCCATCCCCACCCCCACGAGCGAGAGCGGGAGCCCACCGACGCCGACGCCAACCGCCAATGACCCGCCGCCGACGCCGACACCAATGCCGCGGCTCGCCGCCGGCGCCTCCGCCTCCGCCTTCGCTCGAAAACGACGACCTCCTCCGCGAGATCCTGCTCCGTATCCCGCCGCGGCCCTCCTCCCTCCCCCGGGCCTCCGCCGTCTGCAGGCGGTGGCGACGCGTCGCCGTCAACCCCAAGTTCACCGCCCGCTTCCGCGCCCACCACGGGAAGCCACCCCTCCTCGGCTTCTCCCAGCGCCGCGACGACGGCATCGTGTTCGCCCCCGTCCTGGACGCTCCCGACCGCGTCCCTCCCGAGCGCTTGGACCTGCGAATCCGCGATGTGACTCTGAGGCCCACCTCCTCGGGTGCCGCCACGGCCGCGTCCTCATCTTCGATGTGGCGCGGGCGGAGGTCCTTGTGTGCGATCCCATCACGGGCGAGCAGCGCCACGTGGCCATCCCGCCGGAGTTCAAGACGGGCCACGTCAACGGGGTGGTGCTCTGCGCTGACCGCAGCCAGGGCCACATGCACAGCGGCTGCCGCTCCAGCCCGTTCAAGGTGGTCTTGGTGTTCATGCGCAGCCACGATCATCGACCCCTCGCATGCGTCTACTCCTCCGAGATCAACTCATGGGGCCATCTCATCCAGACAGAGGCTCCACACCCAGGTTCGGCTTGTTGCGGTGGTGCTCAGAGCATCCTTATTGGCAATGTTCTTTACTGGCCGTTAAAGCATGCGAAAGATGGCATACTTCAGTTTGATTTGGATAGGCAGAGTCTAGATGTGATCGAGACACCTCTGGGTATGAATGTTCCCCACAATCATCAGATCATCCAGGCAGAGGATGGCACTCTTGGTCTCGCCATATTGTCCCACCATTACCATAACATTCAAACGTGGCAGCGGAAGGTCAATTGTCAGGGTGTTGCCACATGGGTGTTGTGGAAGACCACCGAAATGCATGACATTCTTGGGCTCTCTCCTCCGACTGAGGTAGTGAGAAGGGGGTGGAACTGATACTGGGATACGACCAGGATGCTAATGAAATGTTATTGTATCTGGATGGCACTGTCTATATTGTTCAACTGAAGTCGATGCAGTCAAGAAAACTTTGGGAAAGCCTGTCATTCCTTCAACAGTTTCTACACGCCAGGTGATTGTTCATCTTTAGTCCTCATATTGTAGGAGTAACCTAATCTTGTTATGTCTTGTACATGGTTGCTAGAATATCTCTGTTTCAGTTTTTAGATGTTCGGTTGTTCACTAACAACTTAAACTTAGCTACAGATTGTCCCTTTCCTAGATAGATGAACTTGTAGTTGTACTGTTACGTGTATGTTATCGGTCAATATAGACATGCTTATGGCCTTTTTTGTGTCATTATATGATGTAGTTGTCTTCAACCTTGGGACATAGCAAATCAAATATGAAGTGAGTAATAATGTAAAGGCAAATGTCAAATGATCAACACCTTTTTTCCCCGAAGTTGTTTTCTCTAACCAGGCTTCATTTATTTAAATCTGAATATTCAAGATCACTTCTGGTGGCAGTGTTGCATTTTTGCATGTATTTATTTATTTTGTCTCGTTGATACATGATGAGAGATGAGTTTGCATGAGATAAATCCTAGAAACCATGTCTTACAACATTCTAATTCCCCACCCCAATAAACTAGAGTGTCAGAATGCACCAAAGATGCTGGTTTCAAAAGAATGCACCAAAGATTTATTTTGTGTTGCAGGTATTTCTATGAGATATAACCAGGAATATGATATTTGATATCTACTCCCTGCATTCCTAAATATAAGACGTTTTGGCAGTTCAAATTGTACTGCCAAAACGTCATATATTTAGGAACAGAGGGAGTATTACTTAGCTCTTCCTTGTGTTGCCGAGCTGGTCCGGAATTTGTACTCATTTGTTTATACACTATGTTATAGTAGGTTCTGCCGATATGTATCTGGTTGCTAACAGATTGGCAATTTGGTTTTCTCTATAGGTGAATGAAGGGCTGCTGCAGTTCTCACTGAGCTTGTCACATCATATCAATGTGGTCGACGGTATTTACATGTTACCTCAAAAAGGCCTTATTCGGTGTGTGCCTTAGTATAGCCTTAAGCCAGTTGTATGTATATATTTATGTTTTGCTAGTTTCTTGCTTGTCCAAGTGTTTGGCAGATATGTAAGATACCTAACTATTTGTGTCTTGACTATACTTTACAAGTTATCTTTTGTCAAGTATTTCTGTTTTCATCTTACGTTGTGTGTGAAGTATCTCTATTTGAATTTCTAACATGTAACTTGTGCTGCGTGAAGCATTCGGCTAACACACACACTCATGTCGCTGTCATGTTCCTTTCTTATCACTAGTAGAAAAAGGGTCAATCGTGAAGCACATTAGTGTCGGTTTGTATTTGAGCCGGCACTAATGTATACATTAGTGCCGGTTCCAACGGCTAGCCGGGCCGCTTTCATTAGTACCGGTTCGTGGCGAACCTTTAACACCGGTTCGTGCCACGAACCGGTACTAATGAGAGTGGTGGCAGGATGTTGTCAGACAGGCGCCCCTCCAGCCCCTTTAGTACCGGTTCTTGGAACGAACCGGTACTAAAGGTCGTCCTATATAAACCCTTCGTCCACCAGCACTCTGTTCTTCCCCATTTCCCCTCTCCGGCCCTCTCCTCTGTTCTTCCCTTCTTCCTCTCGAGTTCATCACAAAATTTGCCCAAAATTTGTCAAGAGTTGAAGGCCCTCATACATTCAAATGATCACAAAGGTTAGCAACTTTGTCCTTTCATCTCTCATTGCTAGATTAGCTCTTGCATTGGTTTATATAGTGATTAATTTGTGAGTTTAGTAATTTGGGAGGATATATATATATGTGTGCTAGTATTTGATTTATATGCAATTTGAGGTCAAAAATAACACTTAGTTTGCATATGTAGGTGTGGTTTACTTAGTGCCTTCTAAATCTCCATCGTAGCCACCGTCGATCGCCCGCACCGTCCCGTCGCCGGCACCACCTTGTGGTGAGCCTCTTGTTCATGAAATTTTATATAAAAATTGATGTGTGTGATTTGGATATATAGTTACTCGTATAATTATCGTACCCGTACGTTGTTTGTTATACATATAGTGTCGTGGTTTTGATATCCGTCCCCGTCGGCCCTAGTCCTTGTTATGATTCGGATGTGGTATGTATATTCTCTTTTAAAACTAGTTGCATTTCGTGTTTATGACAAATTATGCCCATCAAGTTGACATAGAAATTTTTTCTAGGAGGTATCTGAACCTGAAATTCCAACCGACCCTATTGCCGAGAGGTTAAATTTAGTTGAAAGAGAAAACGAGTACTTGAAAGAAAAATTGAAAAGAATTGAGGGGGAGAAGATGGAATTGGAGTTGCATGTTGCCTATGTCGTCGATGATCACAAGATCAAGATGGAGAAAATGCGCTTGAAGATTAGAAAGATTAGAAAATATGCCATCGATAGTGAGGCTTGGTATCATTATGCTGTTGGATCCATTGTTACCTTAGTTGCGATCTTGATCGTATTTGTTGTTGCATTTAAATGCTTTAGCTAGAGAGTTATTTGTTTGTTGCATTTAAGTGTTGTATGAACTTTATGTATGAACTTGTATTAATTTGGTCTATTCGGTGTTGTGTAATGAAGATGAGCCGGCAATGGATGTACGATGACCGATGCTCTCCCCAGTTCGTTGAGGGCGTGCGTACTTTTCTGCTTGCGGCTGAGGCAAACAAGCGGGCGGATGGTTTTATGCCTTGTCCATGTGCTCGCTGTAAGAATGGTCACAATTACTCTACGTCAAGAACCATTCACGTCCACCTGTTTAAGACCGGTTTCATGCCCCATTATAATGTTTGGACCAAGCACGGAGAAAGAGGGGTTATGATGGAAGACAATGAAGAAGAAGAGGACGACGACAGCTATCCTGGCCATGGGTTCCCTGAATACGATGATACAACAATGGGGGAAGAAGCTGAGCCGGTAATGCGGGAAGAAGCTGAGCCGGTAATGCGGGAAGAAGCTGAGCCGGCAATGCGGGAAGAAGCTGAAGAAGAGGCATCAGATGAGCCCCTTGATGATCTAGGTCGGGCCATTGCCGATGCAAAGAGAAACTGCGCAAGTGATTTGGAGAAGAAGAAGTTGCAGCGCATGTTAGAGGATCACAAAAAATTGTTGTACCCGAATTGCGTAGGTGACAAGAAAAAGCTGGGCACCACACTGGAATTGCTGCAATGGAAGGCAGAGAATGGTGTATCTGACAAGGGATTTGGAAAGTTGCTGGTAATGATAAAGGATATGCTTCCAAAGGATAACGAATTGCCCGAGAGTACGTACGAAGCAAAGAAGGTTGTCTGCCCTCTAGGGTTAGAGGTGCAGAAGATACATGCATGCCCTAATGATTGCATCCTCTACCGCGGTGAGTACGAGGATTTGAATGCTTGCCCGGTATGTGGTGCATTGCGCTATAAGATCTGCCGCGATGACCCTGGTGATGTCGAGGGCCGGCGCCCCAGGAAGAAGATTCCTGCTAAGGTGATGTGGTATGCTCCTATAATACCACGATTGAAACGTTTGTTCCAAAACAAAGAGCATGCCAAGGCGATGTGATGGCACAGAGAAGACCGTAAGAAAGACGGAAAGTTGAGAGTACCCGCTGACGGGTCGCAGTGGAGAAAAATCGAAAGAAAGTACGGGAAGGAGTTTGCAGATGACGCAAGGAGCGTATGGTTTGGTCTAAGCGCAGATGGCATTAATCCTTTTGGGGAGCAGAGCAGCAACCATAGCACCTGGCCTGTGACTCTATGTTTGTATAACCTTCCTCCTTGGTTGTGCATGAAGCGGAAGTTCATTATGATGCCAGTGCTCATCCAAGGCCCTAAGCAACCCGGCAACGACATTGATGTGTACCTAAGGCCATTAGTTGAAGAACTCTTACAACTGTGGAATGGAACAGGTGTACGTGCGTGGGATGAGCACATGGGGGAAGAATTTGACCTAAAGGCATTGTTGTTCGTGACCATCAAAGATTGGCCTGCTCTCAGTAACCTTTCAGGACAGACAAACAAGGGATACCGCGCATGCACGCACTGTTTGGACGATACCGACAGTATATATTTGGCTAATTGTAAGAAGAATGTGTACCTAGGACATCGTCGATTTCTTCCGAGCAGGCATCCCGTAAGAAAGAAAGGCAAGCATTTCAAAGGTGAGGCAGATCACCGGACGAAGTCTCGCCACCGTACTGGTGCTGATGTACATGATATGGCCAAGGATTTGAAGGTGGTCTTTGGAAAGGGTCCTGGTGGACAACCTGTTCCGAATGATGCTGACGGACGCGCACCCATGTGGAAGAAGAAATCTATATTTTGGGACCTGCCCTATTGGAAAGACCTCGAGGTCCGCTCCGCAATCGACGTGATGCACGTGACGAAGAATCTTTGTGTGACCCTGCTTGGCTTCTTGGGCGTGTATGGGAAGACAAAAGATACACCTGAGGCACGGGAGGACCAGCAACGTATGCACGAAAAAGACGGCATACATCAGGGTCATGCAAGCTACGCTCTTACCAAAGAAGAGAAGGAAATCTTCTTTGAATGCCTGCTCAGTATTAAGGTACCGTCTGGCTTCTCGTCGAATATAAAGGGAATAATAAACATGGCAGAGAAAAAGTTCCAGAACCTAAAGTCTCATGACTGCCACGTGATTATGACGCAACTGCTTCCGGTTGCATTGAGGGGGCTTCTACCGAAAAACGTTTGATTAGCCATTGTGAAGCTATGTGCATTTCTCAATGCAATCTCTCAGAAAGTAATCGATCCAGAAATCATACCAAGGTTACAGAATGATTTGGTGCAATGTCTTGTCAGTTTCGAGTTGGTGTTCCCACCATCCTTCTTCAACATCATGACGCACGTCCTAGTTCACCTATGCGAAGAGATTAACGTTTTGGGTCCTGTATTTCTACACAATATGTTCCTCTTTGAGAGGTTCATGGGAGTCTTAAAGAAATATGTTCATAACCGTGCTAGGCCAGAAGGAAGCATCTCCAAGGGCCGTCAAAATGAGGAGGTCATTGAGTTTTGTATTGACTTTATTCCTGACCTTAAGCCGATTGGTGTTCCTGAATCGCGGCATAAGGGCAGACTGGATGGAAAAGGCACGCTAGGAGGGGAACAAATAATATGTATGGACGGACATTCTCTCACTGAAGCACACTACACAGTTCTACAGAATTCCGCCTTGGTGGCTCCGTATATGGATGAACACAAGAATTTGCTACGCTCCAAACACCCGGAGCGATCTGATGACTGGATTACACGTGAACAAACCAGGAGTTTCGCCAGCTGGTTGCAATCACGTACCATGCATGACACCTCTATTGAAGATGACCTGTACTTGTTGTCCCAGTTACCATCTTCGAATATAATGACTTTCAAAGGGTACGAGATAAATGGTAATACATTTTACACGATCGCCCAAGATAAGAAGAGCACCAACCAAAACAGTGGTGTCCGCTTTGATGCAGAAACCAAGACGGGAAAGGAAACATATTATGGTTATATACAGAACATATGGGAACTTGACTATCGACGTGGTTTGAAGGTCCCTTTGTTTCGGTGCAAATGGGTCAATATGACACGAGGCGGGGTAACGGAAGACCCGCAGTACGGAATGACAACAGTGGATCTCAACAATCTTGCGTATGCAGACGAACCATTCGTCCTAGCCAATGATGTGGCACAGGTTTTCTATGTGAAGGACATGTCTACCAAGCCAAGAAAAAGAAAAGATAAGGAAGCGAATGCATCGTACGATGAGTCAAAGCAGCACATAGTTCTTTCTGGGAAGAGAAACATCGTGGGAGTGGATGACAAGACAGACAAGTCAGAAGATTATGAAAAGTTTGATGAAATTGCTCCATTCACAGTGAATATTGACCCGAGCATCCCGTTAAATGATGAAGATTTTCCATGGCTACGACGCAAAGGGACACACGCGAAGAAAAAGTTTCACACCCAAAGATCTGGGATGTGATCGGCTTAGCTATCATCACTTTCTTCTGTGTTTCACACCCAGGAGGGAATCTCTGTAATAGTTAGGGTAGCTAGTTATGTGTTTTGGCATTTGAAACGCGAAGAAATTTTATGTGCAAGCAAATTCTTTCATGCATTTATTGATTTTTTCAGCTAAATGACCCTGAAATTGAAAAGCATTTCAAATGAACTCAGAAAAGGATGAAAGTTGGCATGGTATCATAATTTCACCCACATAGCATGTGCAAAAAAGTAGAGAGGGTTACCGCAAAAACTGGATACACTTCATGTACAAAATGGACAATCTGTTTCGAAATATCAGGGTTTCGGACGAAAACTCATCCGTTACAAAGGCATTTCATTTTTAAATAACTTAAGCATTACCAAATTGAATATAATGATAAAACACACTAATATTAAACATAATAAAAAAGAATCACTGGAAAATGTATTTTTAAAGTTAAGTTATTCACAAACTAGTGATTCACACAAATTTCAAATAATTCAAAATTTAAACTATTCAAATTTAAAAACTACCGGCACTAACTGAAAGTTTTTAAAAACTATCAAAAATATTCACAAAGAAACTCTAAATACAGCAAAAAACAACTAAAAATAAATAAAACAAAATAAATAAAGCAGAAAAGAAAAAACTAAATGAAAAAAGCCCACCTACCGGGCCACAGCGGCCTGCATACGACTAGAAACCCAACCTGTTGTTGGGCCAGGATGCAGGCCCGCAAGCCCAATAGGCCCCATAGGGCAGAGTAGCAGAGGTAGGCCCAGAAGGCCTGCTTTAGAGAGGAGCTCGAGACAGCAGCGGCGGCGGGGCTTATAAGCAGGTGTGAGCACCCTTCGGCTAGCGAGGTGGGACTAAACTTCTGCGCCCCTCGCCTGGCAGCGCAACCCCTTTAGTACCGGGTCGTGGCACCAACCGGTACTAAAGGGGGGCCTTTAGTACCGGTTGGAGCCAGGAACCGGTACTAAAGGGGGTGCTCCCCCCCCCCCCCCCCCCGCTTGGCCTGGCCAAAACAGGCCTTTAGTACCGGTTGGTGGCTCCAACCGGTACTAAAGGTGTCCCCTATATAAGAAACACTTCGAAAATTTTCAGTTTCTCATCTCCCACTTCTCTCTGCCGCCGCCCCGTCCCGCGCCGTCGCCGCCCCCGTCGCGCCGTCCCCGTCGACTCCGCGACGCCCCCGTCCTCGTCGCGTCGTCCCCGTCGACTCCGCGGCACCCCCGTCGCCGTCCCGGTCGTCGATCCCCTCGCTTCGCCGTCGCCGTCGCCTTTGGATCGACCTCGCCCTCGCCGTCGCCGTCGCCTCGACCTTGCCCGCGCGCGCTGTGAGCCCCTCCCCCGGCCCCTCTCCTCCCTCCAATCGATCGTAGCACACACCGGCGCTGACCGTGCGCACACACACGCGCGCGCACACACACACACACACTACATGCACACACACACACTACACACACACTAGACGCGCACACACACACAATTTTTCTGTTTTTAGCTTTTAGTTTTTTTTGTTTTTCATACAAAGTTTTAGATGAATTAATTAATTAGATTAGATTAATGTCAAATAGTATGTAGAAATGTTAGTTATAATATATATAATGTCAAATGTTATAGAAATGTTAGTTATATAGAAATGTTAGAAATTTTGGAAATGTTAGTTTTAGCTAGCTAGATGAATTAGATTAATTTCAAATTGTTAGACGATGATCGATGTTTTTTTAGTTTCTTATATTTTTAGTTATAAAATTTAGAATTTGCATATATGAAATCATCACAATCCATCATTTAAAAAATGTTACTTTACTTTTGCGGCATATAGTATTTTGTTGTCGACGATGCCCGGCCCGCATCCTCGCCGTCGACACGTCCGCGACGACGTCCTGCTTCAGAGGACCCATGTCCGGGACTGGGCTCCGCCGGGCTGGCACTGGGAGGTGCTACCTTCAGGGGCGCGACGCTTGGTGAGGAACCCGGCCCCGGGTCCCGTCGTCGACCCTCATCTCCTTTGGTGGCATTCACGTGGGCCACTTTCGGTGCAGAGGGAGCCGGCCCCGCCGGAGGTGGTACGTCGCCGTGTCAGGGAGGAGGACGAGCACGTCCATCGCTACATGGCTGCTATGGACGTCAGGTTCTCCAATACCTGGCAGGTTCTTTGGGGAGATCACCCGAGCTATGATCCAGTGATGGTTCCTTCTCTTTGGGTGTCCACCGCCCGCACCTCAGGAACCGCGAGTGGCCTAGATTACTCTGTACTATTCGATCTTTATTAGCTTGCTAGCTAGCTAGCTAGTGATGTATTCAATATTATATCTATTATTCGAGATGATGTATTCGAGATTATATCTATTATTCGAGACGATGTATTCGAGATTATATCTATTATTCGAGATTATACTAAATTGTTTTATATTTCTTTTGGCATAGTTAAATAAAAGCTATGGCGGACAATACCGACAGAGAGAGAGAACAGACCATGCTCGATATCATACGCGGGCCAGATGATGATCAGAATGAAGAAGATTTTGACGGCTCCGAATTTCTAAACAACACCGGAGAGGGTGATATGATATTCGATCGCGACGACCGAGAAGATGAAGTCATGAACTACGACGAAGAACATGTTGATCCTGAAACAACAAACACCGGCGAGGTATATATATTTATATAAGCAGGAATCTGGTGATCATCGCATGTTTTAAATGAGTTGAAGATATATTAACGAATCGATCTTTCTTCTTTCAGCCATCCAGATCGAGCAAATCTTCAGGCAAAAGGACGAAACGAGGCCCGAACAAAAAGTTGAAGGAGGGCGTAAAGTACAATATCGAGGCAATCAGACCTAATGGCGAACCATTAGCGCCTAAGAAGATTGCGGACAAGTTCGTTCGTCAGTGCGGAGTTATTGTGAAGGACCAACTCCCGATCTCCCTTCAAGAATGGAGAAAGCCAGCAAATCCACGTCCAGATGTTACTTTTGTCGACGAGAAGCAAAAAAATCTGCTTTGGGAAACTCTCATGGAACATTTCACCTTACCAGATAATTTCACAGAAGCAGACGTGCGGAAAGTCAAGGACGCTGCTTTTAGGAAGATGGCGGTTGCATTCAAGAACCACAAGAGAATGACGTGGGAGAAGTACGTCAAGGGAGGAAGGAAGACTCCAGTATTCGAGGGGATACTAGAGAATCAAAGTGCTCATTGGGACGATTTCGTGAAATTCAAGGATTCAGAATTAGCTAAGGAACGGTCGAGAATAAACAAGAAGAATGCCGAAAAAAAGGATAAGTTCCATAAGCTGGGGCCAGGTGGCTACGCGGTGGCAATGCCTAAGTGGGATAAGTATGAGAAAGAGATGGAGGATGCAGGTGTCACTCCGGTTAGTAAGAGCTGGCCCCCCAGGTGCAGGACTTGGTTCTATGCGCATGGGGGGAGTTGGACCCGAAGACAGGCAATGTTTCGACGAAGGCATGTCTGAACGGAGCCGACAATGCGCTACTTGTTGCAATAGAAGAGGCTCGATCGGGGGTGTTCCAGCCCAACAGAGAGAACGACGAGCTTACGCGTGCCCTGGGAAATCCTGAACACCCGGGAAGAACACGAGGCAAGGGCGCTATTCCGTGGTATGAGGGGTTTTCGGACTGGAACGCCGACTACAGAACCCGTGCGAGAAAGAAGATTGCGGAGGAGAAGAAGAGGAAGATGGAGGAGGAGCAAAGGAAGCTCGACTATGAACGCCTTCAAGGCCTAGAAGCAAGTCAAGCGGAATTGGCAGCTAAATTCCAGCGGCAGCAGGAGCAGATCGACTCACTTAGCCAGCAAAGGGGGTCTCAGCAGCTGCAGCAGCTAGCGGATGATCCAGCATTGGATACCACCGCCCCATCCATGCCGAGAAGCAGCGTGGGTTCCGCCCCGGGCGACGCAGTAGTGCTGGATAGATACCCCGTGGATGACATCACGGAGAACACTAACTGCGAGCTACACTTCAAAATGAAGAACATATCCATGAAGGTGGCGGACGCCGTTGCTTTTTCAAATTCCCCCGAGGCAACCTTCCATTGCAACCCGATTCCAGCGGGCTATGCTCGTGTCTTGGTTGATGAGGTGGTGGACCAATATTCGGGGCTAGAGCTTGACATTCCTGGAGGTGATGAGGAGCACACACTCGGAGATGCCAAACATCGTATCATCCTATGGAGAAAGGATTGCATCATTTTTCGAAGGCCACCGACACCGCGTCACCCGACTCCTCGTCGAAGTCCGCCACCGAGTCAGCAGACTCCCGCTCCTCCAAGTCCACCAACGCGTGAGGCCACTCCTCCTCCTCCAAGTCCGGCAAAGTGTCAAGCCACTCCTCCTCCAAGTCCGGCACAGCTTCAGGCCACTCCTCCTCGTCCAACTCAGCCCCGTCAGCCGTCTCCGCCGCCTCAGCAATCACAGAAGAGACACCCCGCAGCTATGGTGCGTAGCGGTACCAGTCGAGGTCATAGTACAAGAAGTACAGGCGGAGGCAAGCGATATAAATATGGTCCAAACCTCACTACTCCTCTTCCTATGAGGGCTTACGACAGGACCGAGGAGCAAACCAATGCCATAGTGCGGGCAGAAGTCGACGCCCATTTTGGACCGAAACCGCCACCGCCGCCAAGGGAGAAAGTGCCTGTGGAAGTAGTTGACCACTTCATTCGTATGGCTCAACCACCAGCTCCTAAGCCTGTTGACACAGACTATGAGCGCCACATCAGGAAGTTACATCGACAACGTCTACAGAAGGAGGCGAGCTCGAGCTCGAGCAAACAACAAGCAGTTGTCGAAAAATGCGGGAAAACCGTTGCCCAGCTGGGAGAACAGGCGGCGCAATCGACCCCCCCGCTTGTTGTGCCGACAACACGTGACAGTACGCGCGCCCAATATTATTGTGGCCAAACAGTTTACGTTCCCGAGGTGGGCGATGTGGTAATAACTCAGGAGCATATAATGCAGGCTGAAGAACTCAAGATCACTGTTGGACAACTCCTCGAGATCGAGGACATGCCTGTGATTACAGAGGAGGAAATAAAACGGAAATATGTCCGGGGCCAACCTTTGGTCAAGCCAGAAGATGTCAAGAAGCTCCCAACGAGAATGTATGAATTGCATCAATGGTACATGGACATTACCAAGAGATCCGATCGAGAGTCCCTCATGGTGTATGTCAAGAAGGATCATTACTACCATGAGAAAGCTGTGGCCGTTGAGTATTCTGAACTGTTTCAGTTATACAATCAAGACGCACTCGACAAATCTATCGTCAGTTGCTATTGTCTGTAAGTGATTTCTTTCTGTAATTTAAGTCTCAAGCTAGTTGTAGTGATCCTTTTGATCAATCATTACTTGTAATTATCCTCACTATATTCTTTTCTGTGGTATTATGCAGGATGAAGATGTATGAAATGAGAAAAGGTGGACGCTATGGCATTGGGTTCATTGACCCAAACACCGTTAATCAATACACATGGAAAATGAGCAAGTATTATGAAAAGCAGGTAGAGGACAGCATGCTAGAGTTCTTGAAGCGCCTCAAATACAATGAAGATATACTACTTCCTTACAACTTCGAGTGAGTCACACTTTCTTGTACTACAAATTCTCTGTTTTTGCCTACTAGCTAGCTACATGTTTTTGCTTACATATGCCCGCTTAATTAAGACATGCAAACGTGTGTGCATGCAGATTTCACTGGATCTTGTGTATCATTAAAGTTGACGCCGGAACAGTTGAAATACTGGACTCGCTACTCAAAGCAAATAGTGACTACAACATCTTGTATGGGATAGTCAACAGGTAATTTCAATCATTATTAACTATATATCTCGGCCTATTTAGTTCGTCATTTCATGATATGAACTATTTAATAACCCCTTTATTCATTTTCTTTGTCGGCGGGCAGGGCTTAGGCAAGGTTCATCAGCGTCACGGAAGGCGAATGGAAACCACAACTGAAATGGTTTCGATCCAAGGTAAGTAATTAAGTACTACTAGCTAGCTAGCTAGCTGCCATCTCTTTAATTATCATGCTTGATTAATTATTATCTGATCAAATTAAATTCCATTCTCGTAATAAAGGCCCTGAAGCAGGCGCAGGGGACTAATCTGTGTGCATACTGCATTTGCGAGAACATTCGCATGATGGCGTCCGAAAGGAGCAGATCTCAAAGACAGGAATGGGTACGCTTGTCAGAACACTATTCACAATTTTTACACCATTATCGATATCTAGTCACACAACTAATACACATGCATATTGATCTCCTTCTTAACAGTTCAAAGAGGTGCGGGACAAGCTCCTAAAAACGGAGCGCGTAGAAGCACTTCAAGAGGAAATAGCGGGATTTTTGCTCGACCAGGTCATAAATCCGAAGGGAGAATACTATTACCCGCTACCGCCCCCATCGAACATGTCATGAACCACTTCCAATTGTCATCGTACTCCGAAGGCACCAATTAGGCTAATGCCACTGGCTCCGAAGGCAACATGCATATGTAGGAGAAATTGTATATAGCTATACATGTGTGTATGTGTAAATTAATATGGTGGTTTGTGAGACATTGATGATATATATATATATATGATTGGTTCTACTAGGAATTCTATTTATATATATATATATACAATGTGTAGTACCGTAAAATACCAGCAAACGAAAAAGAATTAAAATGGAAAACACAAAATTAAATGAAAAAGAAATCATAAAACCAAAAATCCTCCAAACATTTTAGCAACTAGTACTAAAGGGCTCCCGGCCCCCGGAGCTGGCTCGTGCCACGTGGTTGCCGTTTAGCACCGGTTCGTGCTGAACCGGTACTAAAGGGGGGGGGGGCGCCTTTAGTGCCGAAATGTTAGTGCCGGTTCCGCAACCGGCACTAAAGGGCCTTACGAACCGGTGCTAATGGCCCGTTTTCTATTAGTGTATGGTGCTTTCATGTAACGGCTTATTAACGTCTGGGGGTAAAAGAAAAGCTGAACATGTACTCCTTCTGATCCTTGAGCTGGACGATGCCATTTGGAGAAGAAGCTGCACGTTGGGTACAAATTCCTACAGTTTCAGACAGGTGAACATCGCAAACTGATGAAGTTTGTGGCTCCAAAACTGCTCAAGCTTCTCTCCAAAAAACAACAGCAGCAGCAAAACCACAAGATTATAGACGTGATTTGACCGCCATTTCTTCACTGACCTGCCCATGGAAAGTGCTAGGATGGGTACCACATCCATAAAAAAAAAGGGGGGGGGGGGCATTTAATAAGTAAGAAATCTCAGCTTAACTAGTTTGAACAGTTAACAATGAAGCAAATGTTTTCATGTTGTAGAAGTAAGGAAATATTAGCGAGAATGATGGATTATTCCGAACTACCACAAAGTTAAACTAAATGCCTTTCAGAAGTTGTGTGTACATACATTTATTTTGAGAGTAAATTAGGGTTTGTTTGATGGCTGGCAGAAAGCTGCACTTTCAGATGTTGAGTGTGCACTTGAGAGTAAATTAGGATTAGCTTGGACAGCGGGTCTATTTCATAAGGAATTGCACTTTGCGGCAGAGCTACTAGCTATGGTAATGTACTTTAGCTCGCAAATGTGTGCTGTTGGTGCTTGGGGTGACTAGAGAGTTTGAGCGTATAGACTGAATATATTTCACCAAAGACCTGCTTACTGAATATATTTCAAGACAGTGTGGGTTGAGAGGTAAGAAAAATAACTTAGATCAAGTCCACCATAGATCCCTAAATGTGAAAAACAAGTAATAAAACATCTATCTAAAAAACCTAAATCTATGCTTGCCACCGTCGGTCTGGCCATCACCGTCGCCATCAGAGGTCTTCAGTTTTGTTTGTGCAACTCAAAATTGAGGAGAGAAATGAAGTTTGGTTAGAGAGATGGTGATGTGTGCGCGGCCTGGTTGGTACTCTGCATTCTTTGTTCATCCTGCGGTGGTGGTTCTGTCTGTGAAAGCGTGCCGTTGTTATAATGTCAGTTGTGTGGCCACAACAATTCATCAACCATCAAAATCCCAGACAACCAAACGCTACTTTTTTTCCGACGATGCTGGTTGCACTGACAGAAGAGAGAACCTACTGACAATCAAACGCTACGGCTGATAAACCCAGCGGCAAGAAAAAGATTTAAATTTGGGTATTGTAGGGCTTTACCCAGTCCCGAAGGAGAAGGAGCCCTTTCAGAAATTCTCAGTGGCCCACCACAGAGGGAGTGCCAAAGAGGGGGTTTGGAAATAGTTTTCAACCAGCAATTGACGCGCCTCGGTATTACCTCACTAGCTGCGTCATTGCCCCAAGCGCAAAGATGCCTCCCAACGTGGGCGCCCCCCTCCCTCTTATAGCCGAGCTCTGCACCCAGCCCCTCGTAGCTAGCCGAGGTGGGACTAAAATTGCTTCGTCGTTCTCAGACGCTGCCGGCCTTCTCTCACGTCGGTTCAGCATCGACCAGGCTTTTTCCTTTCCTACGCTGCCGGCCGGCCGGTCAGTGAGGCCCATCGATCTGGCTGGCCTAGGCGCGTATATACAGCAGGCTCTCTATCTGAGCCCAAGACTCACACGATTCTCTAACTATCTTTTCACAAATCCCTCAAAGAAAAATCTATCTTTTCACCAAAAAAAAAAGATTCTCTATCTCTCTGAAGAAGGCGTGATTCAAAATTTGGAACCTCCTTCTTTTCTTCTGCGATGTTAAGTTTGAAAGGTTTGAAGGTACACAATGCTTTGGGTGGTGGCTTCAGTTTTCGAAAATTTTATTTGAATCTCCACTTACATCAGGACAAGACAAACAGAGCACTTCTGTGACCGGGTAGTACTCCCTCCGTAAACAAATATAAGAGCATTTAGATCACTACTTTAGTAATCTAAACGCTTTTATATTAGTTTACAGAGGGAGTACGTACTAAAAGTTCTTACCACATCAGTGAAGCTGTGGGAGGCATTTACATTTACCCGGGCTACAGTTACTAGCTCTGAAGGCCCAGCATGCAGTTGCAGTTCAGTTTACTGAACCACCATCTTTTTTTCTTGAAAATCAAATGATAAATTATCCCGTACTGCAGTGCTTAGTGCGTACATTGGCTAATCATCTGCTCATGTGAGCCCTAGCTTAACCTAACAGGCTAATCTATTAGTAACATATAGCAGGTGGAGTAATTTATTTTATTCCTAGCCCAAAACAAACACGATTCTCTCTGTCCGCAGGCCGTGATACAAAATTCGACAATACTAAATAGAAAGAAAATAGAAATTCATTTCATGATGAATGTAACGATTTCTGGTCAAACTTAAAAAGGTTTGACATTTTAAAAAACAAATACACAATATTTTGAAACAGATGGAGTAAAATGATTACGAAAACCCAGCAACACCATGACGCAGCAGCGTCCTACTGGGCCACCCCGCGTAGCAATACTGTCAATGAGTGAGCGACTGCTCTTGCTAAAATACTAAGCGGGCAATTGTAGCGGATCAGAACTGTAGTGGTTCGGTTATTTAGTGTTCATTATTTTCATTTGGGTTTAGGAAAAAGCATGAGCAATGCATCATTTTTTTCGAAAGTACGACCATTTTTTAAGGGCAAGCATCTTCGGAAATTGTGAACAATGTTTTTGGAAAACATGAACATTTTTTGAATTTGCGAATATTTTTTTGAAAACACAAACATTTTTTTAAAATTGTCAACATTTTTTGAAACGCGAGCTTTTATTAAATTTGTGATAATTTTTAGAAAAGGATTTTTTTTTTGGAATTCGATAACTCCCGAACGCTCAGGATTTCATCATGGCAAATCGAATGTTTTGGGACAAGTTTAGTGACGCGAGGATGACAACTTTAGTTGGTAAGCATGGCAAGTTCGTGCTTTGGTCTATTTTTTGCCAGAAAATTGCCGTGCGTGTCAACGAACTTGTCATCCTTGCATCACGAGAATTGCCATCGGAAACGTTCATTTGCCATGGTTAAATACCGAACGTTCAGGATTTATCATTTCGATTTTTTTGAAAAAGGATTTGATTTTTTTCTGGAGTCACAAACATTTTAAAAATTTCAAACAAACATTTGAATTTCTTGAAAAAGAAAACGAAAAACGCAACACATAGGATTTTTTTCTGAAAAGATCTTTCTACTGGTAAATGGGCCGGGCCATTTACTCTCTACGTGTGATCTATCCTGTTCGAAACAACCACATTCTGTCACAAAAACGTGACACATGGTATATTTCGTCCTGCTGCCTTTCTTTTCCCTGTGCATGAGAAGAAGAAGCGGTTCCAGGAAATAACACTCCAGTCCTCAAAGCCCCACGAGCGAGAGAGAGAGAGAGAGGCAGGTGCCGGAATGGCCCGTGTCCCCGAGGAACACCCCGGAGGACACCCGGCCCGCGTCTTGGTGCAGCCTCCAGTCCCTCGCCTGCACCACCGAGAAGCTCGCCTACAGAGTATGCACCTCACAGCAGACATTCTGATTGAAACCAACTTCTGTTCTGGAACAACCCACACAAAGCACGCTGCGCAATACTACTTGTTCTGTCTCACACAGCAGCTTATATTCTGACAAAATATCTGCAGAAAACATACAGGCTGGGGGTGCTTTCATCCTTCAAGGCCCGTTCAATCCGTCAAATTTTGAAAATATTGAAGTGAAATTCACTTGTAACAATACTCACATCAAATTTACAAGTACAAATAATTTGCCACTGTAGAAGTCTCCCATCTTCAGGTAATTATGTAAGTGGCAGTTTAGCAACGACAATCCACAAGGTGGTAAATATTCAAATTGCTCGTTTTTAGGGGATATTTAAATTTCTCATAATGGTTGGAGCCAGTGAACGACACAGCAGCCCAGCCCAGCGAATTCCCAAAGTGGGCCGTCGTATCCAACCACTCTCCTCCGTCGTATCCATCCAGAAAAAACGCTCCCCACGAGCAAGAGCGAGAGCACACCTCAAAAAAAAAAAAAAAAGAGCGAGAGCGAGAGCGGGAGCCAGGCGCCAATGACCCCCAGCCGCCGCCGCCACAGCTCGCCGCCGCCGCCCCCGCCACTGCTCGAAGACGACGATCTCCTGGCCGAGATCCTCATCCGTCTCCCGTCGTTGCCCTCCTCACTCCCCCGCGTCTCCGCCGTCTGCAAGCGGTGGCGATGCGTCGCCGTCGACCCCAAATTCACCGCCCGCTGCGCGCCCACCACGGGGAGCCGCCCCTCCTCGGCGTCTTCCAGCACCGCGATGACGGCATCGTGTTCGCCCCCGTACTGGCCCCTCCCGACCGCGTCCCTCCCCAGCGCTTCGACCTGCGACTCCCCGACGACCACCCCTACCTGGGGCCACAGTTACTCGGCTGCCGCCACGGCCGCGTCCTCGTATTCGACCGGGAGCGTGCGGAGGTCCTTATGTGCGATCCCATCACGGGCGAGGAGCGCCGCGCGGCCGTTCCGCCGGAGTTCACAACGGACGACGTCAACGGGGCGGTACTCTGCGCTGACCGCGGCCAGGGACACGTGCACGGCGGCTGCCACTCCAGCCACTTCAAGGTGGTGTTGGTGTTCATGCGCATCCATGAATATCATGCCCTCGCGCGGGTCTACTCCTCCGAGACCAACACATGGGGCGATCCCATCACAACAGAGGCTCCATATTCAGGTTCGACTTGCTGCAGTGCAGTGGTTCTCAGAGCACCCTTGTTGGTAATGTTCTTTACTGGCTGTTAAATCATGCGGAAGACGATGGCATACTTCAGTTTGATTTGGATAGACACAGCCTCAATGTGATTGAGGCCCCTCCCAGGATGAGTTTTCCCTGCAACTGTCAGATCATCCAGGCCGAGGATGGTACTCTTGGTCTCGCCATATTGTCTCACCGTTACCATAACTTTCAAGTGTGGCAGAGGAAGGTTAATTGCCATGGTGTTGGCACATGGGTGCTACGGAAGACCACCGAAATGCACGATATTCTTGGGCTCCCTCCTCCGATTGAGGTAGCAAGAAGGGGCCGGGTGGCACTGATACGGGGATACGCCGAGGATGCCAATGAAATATTTTTATATCTGGATGGCACTGTCTACATGGTTCAACTTAAGTCGATGCAATCGAGAAAACTCTGGGAAACCCATCACGCTACCCTTTGTAATTCCTTCAACAGTTTCTATATGCCAGGTGATTGTTCATCCTTAGTCCTTACATTGTAGGAGTAACTTAATATGATTATGTCTTGTACATGGTTGCTCGAATACCTTCGTTGCAATTCGTAAGTGTTCACTGACTTAAAACTAAGTTAATGACTGTCTCTTTCCTAGCTGAACTCTTAGGTGTATCACTCTTCACTGTTCGTTCGTTAGATATACAAGCTTATAGCCTTTTTGTGTCATCATTCGATGTAGTTGTCTTTATCCTTGGGAGATAACAAATCAAATATCAAGTGGGTGTTAGTGTAAAAGCAAATGTCAAATGATTAACACCTTTTCCCCTGAAGTTGTTTTCTCTAACCAGGCTTCATTTATTTAAATCTGAATACCCAAGGTCACTTCTGTTGGTAGTGTTTATGCGTTTTGGCATGTTTTATTTTGTCTTCTTACATGATGAGGAATGAGTTTACATAATATAAAGTCTAGACCATGTCTTATTTTCTTCTTTTAAAGCTAACTTCTTAATTATAAGGTAGCTATGTATACTGCTTTCAAGAATGTTCCTTTCAAAACGCAACATGTGTGGTTTTGTTTACTGTTGCCAGCATCAATAGTGAGCTATAAAACATAACTACAAGTGAGTTCTGTTTCTTATATTTCTCGATTCATCTATTCAACAGATTCAGTGTTGCCTTCTCATATCCATTTGTCTTTTCCTTGGAACTTTTACTAATTGCATGTTTTATGTTTCTAGGCATTGGAATTGCTGGTGCACGATACAATGGGTGACTATCTGGTTTGATGTGGTAATGTGCTTAAATGGCTCAGCAGGTTAGAACATATCTGAATATAATTTGGGAGGTTTGGACTATATAGCTTTTTATATGAAAAAATATCTAGATGCCAACGTGGATAGCATGCACCAAGCCACCAATGCACTATTGTCCATTCAGCTGTTATTATCCAGTGATGTAAATAACACATATGCCAAAGATGATGGTGATGATAAGGCAAAATTCCTCTCCTGTTATGTGTTGTGCATAAATGACAACCAGATGATCCATATATTAAATATCATGGTGGTGTTGATATTACCAGTTTGTGCCTATCTAACCATGCCTAAAGCTCTCATTGATATAGCTCTGTTCTGAATAGATAAGCTGGAAGGGTTGTGTTAGTAGTCCATTTTGTTATTAGAGATAGTCAGTTACAACACTGACTCCCCCACCCCAACAGATTAGAGTATCAGAACGCTCCAAAGATTTATTTTGTGTTGCTGGTATTTCTCTGAGATATAATCAGGAATATGATATCTATTACATAGCTCTTCCTTATGTTGCCGAAGTGATCATGAGTTTATACACTCATTTTGTTTATACACTATGTTCGATTAGGTTCTGCATTTATCTGTACCATGTTACTGTATTATGTTACTAAAAAAAATCTCTCTTAAGTGAATGAAGGGCTGCTGCAGCTCATTGAGTTTGTCACATCATATCAGTGTGGTCAGCAGTGTTTACATGTTGTCTGAAAAAAACCTTAGTTAGCGTTTTCCTTAGTCTAACCTTAACCCAATTGCATGTATTCATGTATTTATGTTTTGCCAGTTGTTTGCTTGTTCACGTGTTTGCGTATCGAAACAACTACGTAAGATACCTAGCTAGTTGTGTGCTGACTATACTTTCCGAGTTCTCTTCTGTGACGTGTTTCTGTTTTCATTTCCGACTTGTAAGTTCTGTTGTGTGTGAAGTATTTCTATTTGAGTTTCTAACTTGTAAGTTTGCAGCATGAAGCATTCTGCCAACACACTCACATTGTTGCCATGTTCTTTGTCCCAGTCTTTCCCTGTAATGGCTTACTAACCATTTGCGGGTAAAAAAACAAGAACATGTACTTCTGATCCTTGAGCTGGACAATGCCATTTGGAGAAGAAGCTGCACGTTGGGTACAAATTACTACAGTTTCAGACTGGCAAACTGCACAACCTTCCCTTCCTTTCCTTTTTTTCTTCACCACATTTCCATGTTACGTAGAACAAACGCAAGAAACATCTGAATTTCTACAGTAAATTTAATCTAAACAAACACTTTAGCTGCTGGCCAACGTTGCGGTGAAACTGTAACAAAAGGAACAATGGCAGCAGCAAAACCACAAGACGTGATTTGCCTCCCATGTCTTCATCCTCTGCTGCATCTTTTGGTGGTTGGACATCATCGATGCCTTTATTTTGGTTTCTTTTTTGGCTGCCGTTACACATCCGTACCTTGGGCCATGTTGACACCCGCCATAGCGAGTTTTCTCGCCTCTCTTCCTCCTTTACCTTTAGCGATCTCTTGATGGCTAGAGAACTCTTCCTTCTTTACCTTTAGCGGTCGTTTGATGACTTGAGAACACGGGAAACTCTCATGTGTGTTCTTATTCCCGTCACTTTTCCATACCATAAGGTGTAGCATGATTTATCTATTTATGTACACGCATAAGCATGCACTAAGCATTGTCGAATGAAACTTCAAAGTCTTAAACGGCAGCGCTTACTCAAGGTAATTAAGCTGCACTAAGTGGGTGCCATTTATGCATGAAACGTACAATGTGTTTCATGCCAATTAAGATCCATTCACTAGGACATGGATGGTAACTCTTATTTTTCATGCGTTGCTCATGTGGTAACTCCACACATACATCTAATAAATGCATTACTTTAATTATAACACACAAATGCCTATACAAGGGAGAGGAGAGGGAATTCAAACCCACTAATTCTTAATCCATTAGTAAAGCAACCATCACACTAAGACCCTTAATACTCCATTAGTCTAACCCATTCTCTCGACGTGGCCGGCCACAAAATGTATTGGGTGGTAGTCCTTTAGTTAGCAGATCCGCTATGTTCAAATCTATATGTTTTGCTCCTTTCGAGTACTTATCATTCTTTGAGAAGAAGACTGCAGCGGAAATATCACAATAAATCCTAAATGGCCTTTCAAGATTATCAATAATTTGAAGGCATGACATAAAATTCCACAGCCACAGTGATTCAATAGTGGCCTCAAATGATGCCAATCTGTGTAACCAATCACCTCAAGATGGCCTGATCACTTTTATGTGAGCATGTGATCCTTGATCCATTGCAAATACCTGAGAAACTTTTTCGGAGCCTTCCAATGATCTATTCAAGTATTAATTTGATACCGACCAAGCATTCCAATAGCAAAGCTGATAGCTGATATTATTCATGCGGTCTATGGCTCCCATCATACATGAAACTATATATAGAAAGAGTACTTTTGTTACCTGTGATATTATTCATGAACTTAGGAGCTCGAATGTCGAGGCTCACAAGCTTGTGAAGCATCTTATCCCTGGGGGTTCGCCGCCATGTTTGGTTAGGTCAGGTCAGCCCAATGGACTTGATTTCATCCCTCTAAACCTTGTGACGTTTGAATAAAAAGCTTCTGAGTTTGTCTAAAACAAAAAACAAAAAAAAATGATGAGTTCAATAAATGCATTGATGCCTGGGTAAGCAGGCTTCTCTGTGAGTGTCAGAGGTTGGTTATTTGTACATGCAGATCGTCTGAAACCTGCAGGAAGTTATTTGTACATGCAGATCATCTGAAACCTGCGAGATTTTCTCTGAATGGCTTCTGTGAGTTTCTGCCATTCCAACGCACAAAGGTACAGACCAGGGCTGCCCACGGCCACATGCTCTCGATGTCAAGCTTTCTAAGCCGGGGTGAAGGTGGGTGGCTGCTTTCATCGCATTCAACTAAGTTTGTGCCACGCATCATCAGGCACAAGGTGATGCCGTGCCATCGACAGGTTCAGTCTGACGGAACTGAAGACGGTATGGCGTTTGCCTTGAGCCCCATATCTGAACTTATGATTTGTATATCTCTGTGTTTTGGTAGCCGTCCATTTGCAGCTAACGAAACTTGACCACCGGCGGTACCTATCACCTACGGATCCATTTGTCTTGCGCGTTGGTTTTCTTCATCTGCTAATACTGCTCATAATCACCCCACAATTTAAAAAAAAAATCATGATTAGTACTAGTTCACTTCTTTCTCCATTCCATAAGAGACGAGATGAGATGTTGAGCGCACTACATCGCACCCCTGTGCTGCTGAACTGAAGATTGGTCTGAGCTCAAGCCTAGTGCCAGTGGTGTCTTGGCTGCTGTGCTGCTTCAATGCTCGTAAGTAACTGCAAATTTCATTCCTTTAATCTGCTGCCATGACAGCGAACGCTGCCGCCGCTACT
The DNA here is from genome assembly GCF_056163025.1 of Triticum urartu. Lineage (NCBI taxonomy): Eukaryota > Viridiplantae > Streptophyta > Magnoliopsida > Poales > Poaceae > Triticum > Triticum urartu. The sequence continues at coordinate 50,052,572 of NC_141874.1, read as the reverse complement.
AGTGGCGTTGGCTGTGGTCTGAGGCTGAACTACTACTCTGGGAGATGACCTAGGGCAGAGGAGGTCGTCGAGGAGCAGGTGAGGAGCCTGTACGAGGTGCACGGCAACACAGCTGTGTCATGGCTCAGGGCCCTCTTCTCTTCCATGACTGCACCGTCCCGTCAAGTCCTGCGACACGTCGCTGCTCCTCGAGACCGACGCGGCCAGAGGCCTCGTCTCCGAGCAGTCCTCGCTGAGGCAACTTCAAGTCCGTTGATTAAGGGCCTACTTACAGGTGTTGCACATGTAAAGGGTTTTCTCTGCCCTCGCAAAAAAAAAGGGTTTTCTCTGGGTTGAATCAGTTTTGTGCTAATCGATCTTGTTGCTTCCGCGATTTTGTTAACATGCCTTGTCAATCACTGTACATTTCCGTAAACATGTTTTGATTATGGGACAAACATGTGAGATGTGTGAGTGTGATCTATATGCACCTCTGCTCGAAGGATGCACACGTAAGTTGGCATATCAGTACGTGACTCAGTGTCGCAATTAATCACCATCCTGCCTCAGATTTGCACTATGATCATCACGTCATGACTGACCCAGCGGAGGGATGGATTTGCCATGTCCTCATGTCCGTTCGGTCGGCTGGCTGGTTGGTATCTTCCACGAAGCCATATCCTCATGTCCAGAGAAGCGGGTAGAGAGTTCGGTTGACTTGATTAGACTCGCTGTCCTCTAGTCGTCTTTTGATGGCTAATATGCACACGCACAACATATAGTCGTCAGCTAACCATCCGCGAAATGTGCACTCAAGGCACTTACAATCATTTGTGTAGCTGCCTTTCGAAATGGTCTTATTCGTTGCTGTCAGCCAATCATATACCTCATGTGCAACTAGGACAAACGGGCGATTAATGATCATATGTAGCTGCATGCACCAGATGCACCCTCACCAGGTATCTCATTGCATTCGACGACCAACTACTCTTCTTCCTTATAATTAGTTCTAGGACACCCTCACCCATATAGAAATCTAGCTAGGTGCATGCATGGTATGACCAATTCATCTCAAATTTTCAAAGCACACGGTTTGGTAGATAAACCACTTCCTTAGTTGAAGCTACACGACCAAGTTAGTCCGGCCAGTCTAGTTATTTTATGGTTGAAAATAGAGGCAATATTTATCGATTAGGGAGTATCATCCATAGTACACTAATGATGAAAAATATTAGTTCTAAGAGCAGGCGAATCATGTTATGAAACATTATGGACATTGCACTACTACTTCTCTCTTATAACTCACCAAGGGTTTACTGGTGTCATCGAACAGTCACATTGCCGGTTTGGTGCTAGTTGCACCCATGTTCATCACGGTGAAGAGACTTTATTGCCTGCCGTGTAGAGGTTAGCTTGACGCGCTACCCATAAATCTTATTCCCTCCAAGGGTGTAGAAGGAGTAGCTACTTGATTCGGTGTGTCAGTGTGTGGAACCAGGATGCTTACCGGTCTTTGTGTTCACACATTAGCAGCCTACTATTGGTTAAGTCTGTTAAGCTGATAGAAAACAAAAGCTGACTTGGACAACATTAATTGCTCTCATCAAGAGATTACAAGTCTTTGCAGCTACTTAGGCAAAGTCTCTATCACGTCATGTGCCTACAGAAATACTCCTATATTGCATGGCTGGAGGTTCACTTTGTATATTGATGTCCACCTTCTTCCCTTAGCAACATGGAACTAAATCTTGCTTCAGAATTTTTGGAGTTTTTTTCATAGGCCACATCCACACGTCATAACACATTTTGTTGGTAATTAATTATACATCTGTTCTATAATTGCCGACGATCGTAGAATGCCCCCCTGCAAAAACAAAAGAATGCACACATCTAAATTAACGCTGACAACTATCAATGAATAAATAGACCATTTGGATAAACCCCTGTCCACTGCATGGATTGATGCACCCATGTCACACCTCTATCTCGTCGATTGTGGGGTGGGGGGGGGGGGGGGGGGGGGTTGACACGACGCGCCTTGCTGGTGTGCCAGCACCTGCACCACCATGCCACGGGGCCAATTCGTTTTTCTCGGATCAGGTGGTTTGCGCTCAGGCCCATCCCTCAGCAAACTGCCTAATAAATTAAACACTTCCCCTGAAGCAAATATAGATATTTAATGCAAATTATTTTGCACTTTGTGTAATCTTGAACAAATTAGTAGCATATTCGTGCACATAATGACCACAATGTTATACGCTTACATATGTGTTCATACTTCATACATCTAAAATATATCTTCGTGGGGCTTTGTTGTCTAAATCACAGCCGAGTCAATAGACTGCACTAGCTAGGTCAGGACCTGCACCTTGCCCACAGGACAGGACTGGACGCATGTGCATTTGAAAACCAAAGGCTTCAGACTTCCACCCCCAACGATTGACCGCCGCGTCCTGCGGCGACTTTGATTTTGTAGATGCCGCGTCGCAGATTGAAATGTTTCTTCTTTTGTGAAAAGCTAGATACTCCAATGGTGCCTTTAGAGAAGCTAAAATAATACCACTACCCTACCCGGTCAACAAAAGAAGAAGCTAATCAACACCATTTTTTTGTGTTCCTCGCAAAAAAAACACACACACACACACACACACCATTTTTTTTGTGCTGAAACTTCCAAGACCTCCGACCTGCTTGTGTGACGAAAGTGAGAGGGAGCACCTGGGCTAGGTCTTGAGTTCCTTTAAAACTATTTTTAAGAAAGAAAAACTAGAGTTACGACTATAAATTTGAAAATTTCGGATATATGACCTCTTCCTTGTTTAGCGGCAACGGAAAGTGACTCATTGTAGACAGCAAAGTTACCAAAAGCCACACTACAAAAACTGAATTTCGGCAACAAATTAACCAACAACAAAGACTAAATTCAATCAAAATTATCAAATCCGATTAGACAGTTGGGAACATCATACGAAACCGGCCTGTTGGCATGTATCCCCTTTTTCCGTTTTGTGCCTCCTTTCTAAAAAAACATCATACAAAACAACCCAGACTAACTAGTTTTTAATGAGTTTCCAGTTCGTTAATAGTAGTGTGGTAGACCGAAAATTGTAATGTGATGAAGAAACGAAATAGAAGAGCACTCTATAAATATAATTGTAATTGATCACATGGGACATGTCAGTGGAATAATAGCACTAGTATTCAGGAAGGTAACAGGTTGTTTCTTGTTTTCTGGTGTGCAGCTTGGAATATGATTGCTCTGATCGTGCCAAGTCAAATATGACCATGTAAGTAAATCAGTCTCTATCTATAAATTGATCAAGAACAGGTCTTGCCTGTCACTCCATTCTTACGACAAGGTGTTCTTGACCAGTTTGGGACGCCATGGCTGGCGGAGGAGGGAAAGCCAAGCCGCTCGAGTTCACGCCGACATGGATCGTGGCGTCGGTCTGCTCCGTCATAGTCATCATCTCCTTGCTCTTCGAGCGCTTGCTCCACCGCCTAGGCAAGGTACGTGCTTGCGTGCCCCCACCATGAGAGAGAGACACACATCGAGTCCAAGCGACCATCAGCTGAACAGCTTCTGGGCACGCGCGTTTCCATGCAGAGGCTGATGAGGAGCCGCAAGAAGCCGCTGTACGAGGCCCTGCTCAAGGTGAAGGAGGAGCTGATGCTGCTGGGGTTCATCTCGCTGCTGCTCACCGTGTTCCAGGGCCCCATGGGGAAGCTCTGCGTCAGCCCGGGCACCATGCACCACCTGCTGCCCTGCAAGCCGCCGCCGCACAAGACGGACCACCTCGGCGGCGCCGTGTTCACCGGCGTGATGGGTGGGGCGAGGCGCCTCCTGGCTGGAGGAGCCTCCTCCGACGAATACTGCCTCAAGAAGGTACAACTGAATTGGTGCTTGATTTTGTCTATGATACTATGCTTTTCCTTTTTTTTTTCTCTCGTCTTTGTCGATCGAAAACTCTGGTATATTGTTACTACTTTAACTATTTGACCCGTTCCACGATATTCTTATCCAGTGATTCATTTGACGCCATTTGACATATGCAGGGCAAAGTTCCACTACTTTCATCTGAAGCTATTCATCAGTTACACATATTTATCTTCGTGTTGGCAGTCACTCATTTCGTTCTCAGTGCTATTACAGTCCTTCTAGGAATTGCACAGGTACATAGTACTAACTAAAAGTCCAACTAGAGGTTTGTTAGTAACGCGTAATTAGTGTATCATGATTGTCCTAATTACCATGTTAATTGTTGTTCAGACAAGAAATTGGCGACATTGGGAGGCCAAGATCCAAGAAAATGATGGTGGTGGTATGTTGCAAACACTTCCCTAGTTTAGCTAACGATGACTTCACAAGTTTTGTTCAATATAAAGTTGTGTTATATTCTGCTTATGAATGTTGGGTCCTAACTTGCAGCACCTAAAATGATCAAGCATGTTCAAGAATTCAAATTTATTCAAGACCACTTTAAAGGTCATAGAAAACGGTCGAGGATATTTGGTTGGATGGTATGTTTTTTTTCTTATGTCTTAAGTATCGAAACAAAATGCATTTGTTATTTACTTTGGAATTGGGGTATAAGACAACTCATCATCTTTTTAGCGCTCCTTCTTCAAACAATTCTATGGATCAGTCACTGATGAGGACTACACAACAATGAGACTTGGTTTCATCATGGTAACCAACCTACATTTTCTAGTAAATACTGCTAGTGGAATCGAAGAAATTTATATATAAGCTTCGTTCCTTTTTCACAGAAACACTGTAAGGGGACACCAAAATTCAACTTTTATAGTTACATGATTAGAGCTTTGGAGTTTGATTTTAAGAAGGTTGTCGGTATCAGGTAAATGTTCAATGCCATTGTTACAAAATATGTGACCTACTTTTTTTCTAAATCATTTGCAATGTCTATATCAATTACCAATAGAGAAAAATATCGAATTGATCTCCATGTTATGCTTATGTAGTTGGTACCTTTGGGCCATGCTGATGATATTCCTACTATTGAATGTTCAAGGTATGTATCACTAAAGGCCATAAGTACTTACATAACTCTTATTGAGTTAAACTCTCGCAAAATATTTTTATAAAATTTTATTTGGTTACATTCACTAGACAATATTTTTATGTGAAAAATAACTCCACTCTTGTTTATCGACATTGCAGGGTGGTATGTCTACATTTGGATAACCTTGGTTCCATTCATTGTAAGTAAACATGATTTACTATCTATAGAAAAATACATAAAAGGAACTTCCGCTGCATGTGTGCTTGTTTTAAGGACTAAATAATAATTATATGCCTTCATATAACTTCCACAACGACCTTTCAAACTACGGATGATCCAATAAAGGGGCAGGGTTATGACATCAACTTATGTATTTGTTTTTGGCAGATGCTACTTGTGGTAGGAAGTAAGATGGAGCACATCATTACGGAATTGGCTTATGAGGTTGCCCAGAAGCATACAGCTATTCGAGGAGATTTAGTAGTTGCCCCTTCAGATGACTTCTTCTGGTTCCACCGGCCTAAATTAGTCCTTCTGTTGATCCACGTCGTCCTGTTTCAAAATGCATTTGAAATTGCATTTTTCTTCTGGCTCTTGGTAAGAACAATAAATAATCTAGTTGTACTCGACCAAATTTACTTGAAGTATTAGAGAGTGTCATAACCTTCAAACAGATTATAAGTTTAGGATTTGCTAGTTCCAAATTGGAATCTAATGAACGAAAGTAGAACTAACTCTGGCATTTATCAACCTTGCAGGTGACATACGGTTTTAAATCATGCATCATGGGGAAACCAGCATATGTTATTACTCGAATTGTCATAAGGTACATAGAAATCACAATAATAGCAATACTGTGTTGAGAAATCTTGAGAACATACTCATCACTTTTCCTTCTTTCAGCGTAATCTGCCAACTCCTTTGTGGTTACAGCACCCTACCACTATACGCTATCGTCTCTCATGTGAGTTCAATTCATAAACTTGATAAAATTGTAGTTTTGTTGGGATTTAATGCTTCTTTTGTCTTGAAATTTACCTATAAGTAGCCATTCTTGAGCAACACAAAGCTTGCTTTCACAAATAGATACCATTGTAAAGGTTTTTATTGACATGGTAAGAAAAATATTTCTTATCGATCGTTTTATTCTGATTTTGTCTCATCGTTTTGTGTAGATGGGTACTTCTTTCAAGAAGACTATATTTGATGACAATGTGACTGAAGGCCTTGTCAACTGGGCTGAAAAGGCTCGGAGGCGCACAAGAAACCCAAATAAAATTACTACAGAGCCAATTGACGAGGCAAATGGTGGCGCAGTTCAAATGACAAATACACATGCCAACTCATCAGTGGAGCAAGGGACCGCTAGGCTATTATAATTGTGTACATTGATTGCTTTACAAAGGGTCATATAGTAACAATTTCGACAATTGTAAATATATATGTTTTAGAGGACAAAAATATCTTTTGATAATGCTAGTTATTTATGTGTTCAAGACATTATTAATTCTTCCTAACGAACTGCTCACCTTCTCTACCCCTCCCTCAGCAAACCTTCTCTACGTGACTTGTCCAAAATTTCAAATACATGCCCTATTAACTAATGTTGCATAGTAAAATGGCACGGTTTTTCCAGCTCATTGAATGAATGACAAATGATGCACTTGAACAAACAATAGGTGTTACATAAATGATTCAATTACGGCGAAGTAGTAGAAATAACTTATAGAAGTTTTGCCAAGCACAAAATCATAAATGTTAGAGTTATATTTATGATGGCTTTTGGCTTTCTGTATTTTGGCCTTTGCTCTCCCACTTGTACTTGTATATATGATGGGTTTAGCCTCCTGATAATACTAAGTCGCATATTCATAACATGGTATCAGTGCTATGGTTTAGATCTTCCTCCGGACGACACAAATTGTCTTATGATCGATTTTTTTGGTCTGATTCTCCTCTTTCTCCTATTGTATTCATCTTATTTCTCCAAGTCCGATCGAGTACCAAATTGGTTTTGTTGTCCAGATCGCCAAATCCTGCTGCCGCCCTTTTTTTTCCTGCTGAAACGACCGGCTCGTTGTTCCTGTTCGCCTGCAGCTGCTCTGCGGCCGTTGCTCCCTTACGGTCGCCCATCACCGCCTCCAATCCCGGCAGACACCGACATCTCCAGGTTTCCGCCAGCCGCCGCCATTTGCCACCTGCGTCCTCCGCCAGCTCTGTTTCTTCAGCTTTTGTCATTCGCATCATCCAATTGGTCCTCCCCATTCTCAGTTGCTCGAACTCTACACCCTACCTCTTAATTAGCTTCATCCTCCAAGCCGGTCACCCCATTGAATCTTCGTGTTTTTGACACGCCACATCATGTCCGTCATGGCTGCTTATGCATGGAACTATATCTTCATTAGTTAGGTTATAATAATTAGAAGCATATGCATGTGTGTTTGCCCAAGACAAAGTTTATGAAGTCTAAGTTTTTTTACACTAATAAAGCTATCAATTTGTTTTTCTGTTTTATGAGTCTCATTTTTAATGCTCCCCATCATATGTTTAGATTTCAAGGTGTAATTTTCAACTAATAATTTGTTTTTATTTTTAAATTTCTTTCATTTTCTTTATCTTTATCTTTTTTATATAAACTTTACACGCACATACTATATCTATACAAAATTAGAATGATATCTTCTAGATTGTCTCATCCTTCCTTCTCTTTCTTCTCTCACACTCACAATTATCATTTGTTTTCACACATCCTCTTAGAGCATCTACAGCCAGGCGCCTCAAACGACTAAGCGGCCCGGTCTGTGACCGATAAAAAAAAGCGACCCCGAGGGGATATGGACTGACGGAACTTGATGAAATAATTAAAAAAAGAGCCAAGTAGCCATCAACGGGATACGGAGTGTGACTATGAATCTTCCCTACGTATAAGCAAAAAATATAAAGAGCAAATGTTTAGCGAGTCTCGTGAGCCGAAACTCGGCAAAGAAAGACCGTTGTCACGGTTACGTCGCTTGCTCTATAGCCGGGCCCACCTCTCAGACTTTACCGAGTTTTTTCGGTCTGCAACTTGACGAACTTGAGATTATGTCGGGTTTATTTCTTCGCTGAGTCGTTTTCCGTTGGAACTAGGCAAAGTATAAACAGAAAAACATGTTACATCTAGTTATCTTCGCCGAGTCATTTTCTGTTGGAACTAGGCAAAGTATGTTGGAACAATGCTTAGTGCTTATGCATGTATAAATAGTAAATAGACAAAGCATACTACATCTAAGGGTATGGAAAATTGACAGAAATGCCGAGTCTCCCTTGTTCTCTAATCATCAAGCGAGCGCTAAAGGTAAAGAAGGAAGACAGGTTAGAAAAACTGGCTATGGCCGGTGTCAACATGGCTCAAGGTACGGATATATGTGCAATTTTGTGCTAATCGATCTTGTTGCTTATGTGATTTTGCTAACATTGCCTTATCAGTCACTGTACATGCCCCAAGCGTCACGTTCGTGGGACAGGCATGTGTGATATGGTGAGTGCGTGATCTATATGCATGTCCAATCGAATGATGCACGGGAACCATCCTGCCTAAGATTTGAACTACGATCATCACGTCATAACTGACGAAGCAGAGGGACCAATTTGCCGTGTGCCTTCGGTTGGTTGTCTGATTGGCATGCATGCATCTTCCAAAGCCATGTCCTCGTGTCCAAAGAAGCGGGTAGAGAGCTCGGTTGACTAGACTGGCCGCCTTCCAGTCGTGTTTCGACGGCTAATATATATGCACGCTCACATTAATATAGTCGTCAGTTAGCCATCCACGAAATGTGCACTCAAGGCACTTACAATCATTTGTGTAGCTGCCTCTCGAAATGGTCTTATATGTAGCTAGCTATCAGTCAACAACCATGGACGTCGTCGTCGTGTGCAACTAGGGCATGCAAATGGGCAATTAACAACCATTTGTGGCTGCATGCCCTAGTTGCAATTCTACCTACCGCACTAGATCCACCCTCACCAGCTCTCTATTACACGCGAACCCGCACCAGGCACCCTCACCCATATATATCCAAATCTAGCTAGGTGCATGCATGGTAGTTGATGGTGATCGACCAGTCCATCTCAATTTTCAAAGCACACGCTTTGTAGGTAAAGACGGGCCTTGGCTACACGAAAATTCAAGACCAAGTTAGTCTAGCCAGTATTGGTATTTTGCGTCTGAAAATGAAGGCGATAGTTAACTCATCCAAGATTATCTGATTAGGGAGTATCATCGTAGCAAATTATTTAGCTCTAAGAGCAGGCGGATCATGCTATGTGTTCTCTCCTAGAACTCGCCAAGGGTTTATTGGTGTCATCGAAAAGTCACAGTGCCGGTTTGGTGAAGCTCCACCCATGCTTATCGCAGTGAAGAATATTGGATGTACAGCAAGCAGTCATAAAATTGCGCTTCCAAAAAACCTTATTGCCTCGCCTGTAGAGGTTAGCTTGACGCGCCAATGATAAATCTTATTTCCTTCTAGGGCGAAGAATGAGTTGCTACTTGATTCACCGTGTGAAACCAGGACGTATCTTCTGGTCTTTGTTCACACATTAGCAGCATACCATCAACAACCGTGGCCGAGGCTATTAAGCTACTCCCTCTGTTCCTAAATATAAGATCTTTTAAAGATTTCAATACCGACAATATATGGATGTATATAACCCTAGTTTAAAATGTAGATTCACTCATTTTGCTTTGTATGCATGTAGGCTGCATTAAAATCTCTAAAAGGGCTTATATTTAGGAACGAATGGAGTACTAGACTAGAAACAAACAAAGAGAAAACTGACTTGGACAGCATTGCATCCTTGCCATCGTTCGCCAGTCGCCATGGCCCTGTGTGTGTTATGGGTTTTTTTTTAGAAAAGGAGGAATCACCCCTGGCCTCTGCAGTGTGTTATGGGTAGCTATTAATCTTATTCATCTCCGGTGCAGGCAACCAAACATGATGTAGTTGCATTCGCCGAGCCAATGCAGACAATCAAATAATATGCCTAAAGCAATCCTCTAATGCAAGCAGCCTCGTTGTAGGCAACCAAACGAAGTGCATGTGTTAATGTTTTCTCGTTTTTTCTCAACCAGCCTCCGTTAAGACAGGCTGAGCTAAGCCAGACTCGCTCGGGAAAGCTACCAAACACGCCCTATGTGTATTTCGAAATGCATGCTGCTGTCAGGAAGCCCACTTGGTGGAGCTGGGTCACCGCACTAGGCCAGGACCTGCACCTGGACTGTTGAACTGGACGCAAACCAAACGCTTTGGACTTCCACCATCCGACGTTGACGGCCGCGACTTTGATTTCGCTGACGCCGCGTCACAGATCCAATCTGAAACCACGGTTTTCTGCTTTGTCCGGGAATGCAAATATACTAGTATATTTTAACCAAGAATGATATTGCAATAGTGTTTTCTCAGAAAATAAAAAATATACATATCAGTGGTTTCTCTACTTACAGATTAGGCTAAAATAATAGATGTGCTTTTGACCGGTACCACCTGGGCCAGCTAGGTCTAGAATTCTTTTTAACCATTGTGTTTTGAAAGAGAAAACGGAGCAATGACTACAAATTCGAATATTTCAGATCCATGGCCTTGTCACTGTTAGCGGCAACTACAAATTTGAAAGAAAAGTGGATCATCGCCGTTGTGAGCGGCATTACATGAAAGTTACCAAAAGCCACATTGCATCAAGGGAATTTTGACAACAAATTTACCAAACAACGACCAGATCTAATCAAAGTACAAATTTCGTTCAGGCAGTTGGGGACATCATACGAAACACCCCAAAACAGACTATTATTCCAGTTTCCAGTTCCCGTTCGTTAATAGTAGTGTGGTGGTCATCGCAAAAAAAAAAGTAGTGTGGTGGACCGTAGACTGCAGCACAAAAAAGAAAAAAATTGGTCACATGGGACATATGCCAGCGGAATACTAGTGGTAGTATTTTTCGAGAATGAATACTAGTAGTATTTAGGAAGGTAACCCGTTGTTTCTTGTTTTCCTGTGTGTACATGTAACTTGGAATATAATTCAGGGTTCTGATCGTGCCAAGTCAATATTGTCATGCGTGATAACTGATGACCATGTAACTGAGTAGTTTCGTCTCTTATAGCTATATAAATGTATCAAGAATAGTCTTGCTTGCCACTTCATTCTTACGACAAGGGGCGTCGGCGTGGGCTTGGTTCTTGACGAGTACGTTTGGGGCGCCATGGCCGGCGGTGGAGGGAAGGCCAAGCCGCTCGAGTTCACGCCGACATGGATCGTGGCGTTGGTCTGCTCCGTCATGATCATCATCTCCCTGCTCTTCGAGCGCTTGCTCCACCGCCTAGGCAAGGTATGTGCGTACATCCACCATGAGAGACCACGAAGCTGCCTGCCGTATCTGTCGAAGCAATCGGCCATCAGCTGAACGTTTGGGCACGCACGTTTGCATGCAGAGGCTGATAAGGAGTCGCAAGAAGCCGATGTACGAGGCCCTGCTCAAGGTGAAGGAGGAGCTGATGCTGCTGGGGTTCATCTCGCTGCTGCTCACCGTCTTCCAGGGGCCCATTGGGAAGCTGTGCGTCAGCCCGAGCGCCATGCTCCACCTGCAGCCCTGCAAGCCGCCGCTGCACGAGACGGACCACCTCGGTGGCGCTGTGTTCACCGGCGTGTTGGGTGGGGGGAGGCGCCTCCTGGCTGGAGGAGCCTCCTCCGACGACGAATACTGCCTCAAGAAGGTACAGCTCAAGGCATCAGAAGTGCTTGATTTTGTTTTGTGATATTTTTCTTGAAAAGGAGGATTACCCTTGACGGCTTGACCTCTGCAGATGATGCGCACAACCATTTTGTCGGTTCTCGATTTTATTTGTGATACTCTACTTTTCCTTTTTCTTCTGTCTTCGTCGATCTATTGTTTTTCGTCTTTGACCCGTTCCACCTTGTTCTTATCCAATGATTCATTTGACGCCATTTGGCATGCAGGACAAAGTTCCATTACTTTCATCTGAAGCTATTCATCAACTACACATATTTATCTTCGTGTTGGCGGTCACCCATTTCCTTCTCAGTGCTATTACAGTACTTCTAGGAATTGCACAGGTACTAACTAAAACTCTGACTATATTTTTGTTAGTAACGAGTAATTCGTCTACCATAGCTTTTCTAACTACTATGTTAATTGTTGTGCAGACGAGAAATTGGCGACATTGGGAGACCAAGATCCAAGAAAGTGATGACGGTGGTATGTATATATGATGCAAATAGTTTCCTTTCCTTGTTTGGCTAATGATGAGTTCACAAGTTTTCTTCAGTTGTATGAAGTTGTGTTACATTTTTTGTTTACTAATGTTGGGTCCTAACTTGCAGCCCCTCAAATGATCAAGCACATTCGAGAATTCAAATTTATTCAAGACCACTTTAAAGGTCATAGAAAGCGGTCGAGGATATTTGGTTGGATGGTATACTTTCTTTTTCTTGTGTTTTTATAAGGATCAAAACATATATATTGCCTTATTTCTCTATTTTGCAATTGGGCTATAAGATAAGTCATCGTCTTTTTAGCGTTCCTTCTTCAAACAATTTTATGGATCCGTCACTGAGGAGGACTACACAACAATGAGACTTGGTTTCATCATGGTAATCAACCTACATTTTAATCGATATATAGAAGTCACGTGTATGTTTTCGGGTATACACTATTAGTGGAGGAAACTTATATATATACATGCTTCATTCCTTTTCACAGAAACATTGTAAGGGGACACCAAAATTCAACTTTTATAGTTACATGATCAGAGCTTTGGAGGTTGATTTTAAGAAAGTTGTTGGTATTAGGTAAGTGCTCAATGCTACTATTACAAAATGCATTACCCAATTTTTTTCTAAAGCATATGCTATGTATAGATCAATTACCTATAGAGAAAATAGCAAATTGATGTCCATGTTATGCTTATGTAGTTGGTACCTTTGGGCCATGCTGATGATATTCCTACTATTGAATGTTGAAGGTATGTATCACTAGAGGTCACAAGTTTTGATCCACTTGTATAACTCTTGTTTTGTTAAATTGTCACAAAAATATATTTATTTATTTACTTATTTTATTTTGGCTAACCCTCACTAGACAATTTTTTATGTGAAAAGTAACCCGACTCTTGTCGTACCGTTATTGTAGGGTGGTATGTCTACATTTGGATTACCTTGGTTCCATTCATTGTAAGTAAACATGAGTTACTATCTATACAAAAACACATAAAAGAAATTTCTACTACATGTATGCATGTTTTAAGGACTAAATACTAATTATATGCTTTCATATGACTTCTACAATGATCTTTCAAACTAAGCATGATCCAAAAAAGGGCAGACTCGTGACATCAACTTATTGTATTTGTGTTTGGCAGATGTTACTTGTGGTAGGAAGTAAGATGGAGCACATAATAACGGAATTGGCTTATGAGGTTGCCCAGAAGGATACGGCTATTCGAGGGGATTTAGTAGTTTCTCCTTCAGATAACTTCTTTTGGTTCCATCGGCCTAAATTAGTCCTTCTGTTGATCCACATCGTCCTATTTCAAAATGCATTTGAAATTGCATTTTTCTTCTGGCTCTTGGTAAGAACAATAAGTAAGCTTGTTGTACCCACAACCTAATTTAACATGAAGTATTGGAGAGTACGATAAGAATCGTGAAATTACATAGAATATAAGTTATGGATTTGATAGTTTCAAATAGGAATCTAATGAATACAAGTAGGACTAACCCTTGCATTTATCAATGTTGCAGGTAACATATGGTTTTAAATCATGCATCATGGGGAAACCAGCATATGTTATTACTCGAGTTGTCATAAGGTACAACAGAAATCACAATGACATCAACAACTTACTGAGACATCTTAAAAACATACTCATTACTTTTTACTTCTTTCAGTGTAATCTGCCAAGTTCTTTGTGGTTACAGCACCCTACCACTATACGCCGTTGTCTCCCATGTGAGTTCAATTAATAAAGTGGATAAAATTGTAGTTTTGTTGTGATATAATGATTTTCAACTTGAACTATACCTATGAGTATCCATTCTTGATGAATACAAAGCTTGTTTTCACAAATTGATACAATTTTAATGGCTTTATTGTCATGATCAAACAAATATTCTTATCTATCATTTTATTCTAATTTCGTCTCATCATTGGTATAGATGGGGAATTCTTTCAAGAAGACTATATTTGATGACAATGTGACCGAAGGCCTTGTCAACTGGGCTGAAAAGGCTAGGAGAGGCACAAGAACCCCAAATAAAATTACTACAGACGCAAGTAGTTCACCAATTGACGAGGCAAATGGTGGCGCAGTTCAAATGACAAATACACGGGCGAACTCATCGGTGGAGCAAGGGACAGCTAGGCTGATATAGTCGTGTACATTAGTTGCTAATACAAAGGATCCTGTAGAAACAATTTCGGCAAGTGTACAAATATCTTTTTAGAGGGCACAAATATCTTTCGATAATGCTAGTTATTCGTGTGTTCAAGATAGTATTAATTCTTCCCAACAAATCACTCACCTTCTCTATCCCTCCGTCAACAGACTTTCTCTATGCAACTTGTCTAAAATTTCAAATCCATGGACTCTCCGCCAAACAAGCCACCACTATGGTGATTCCTAAAAATGATTGTATAGAATATCAAATACACAAGAAACCTTCATATGTGAAACATAAATTACATTAAATTTCACTGTTATAATCACATTAACCTCGCAAAAATATACATTTATTGACTTTGGCATACTGCGCCAACACCAACAAACTTAATTATAATTGTTAGTAGGCCATCATGAGAACATATTCCAGCGAGATAACCACAATGACAAAAATAAACAGCGAAAAGCGAGTTGCGAGACCCTAAAAGCCTCCACGGCGCCACGAAGCGTGCCCTAAGCTTCTAGTGCACATAACGTATAAATATAAATGAACAAAAGGGCAATCCATTTTCCATGGACATGCCAATTTATCTTTGTTTAGTTAAACCATTAAAATTTCTGAAATGCCATGAGATGCACAACTTTCTATAGTTTATTTCGACATCAAACGATGACATGTGACATCAGCATCAGCCTGAACGTTCAAACTGTGCGTATGCACAGCTAGCCCTCCTACCTTGCTCGCATCGATGGCATGGCCAAATCAAATACTACAACATGCACGTTCCTTCCTTCCTAAGAGAAAAAAATACTTAATTCCTAATGCATGGCATGATTTGTGGTTACCATTACATCCAGTCCCACCGTACATAATCCTGCCGTAGGGATGGTTCCAGAGACTGTACTTCGTGGCCATCATTAGATACGGCCCCATCAGATATAGTTAACGCTTGCTTAAGGATGGCAATCAAATTAGCACGTAAGCAGTAGAAATGTGTGGCCACCGTTACCTAGACAGCGATCGAGTGGCCGGATAGCACTACCCGCGTGTTACTAGCACAAGCATGATTCACGCTGCTCCTCCTGTCCCGGTCCTCTGCCAAGATAATGACCGTGCTGGCCTGCTACGTGTCTGCATGATAGGAGTACGCGTGTCATAGTGTGCATGCATGAACTGATGAACATACTAAAGCCACCATACGTACTTGTGTACTAATTAAGCTTCAGTTTACGCCCTTTAAATACCTAGTCCTCCACGCCAATTCATTCATCCTCACCTTGACCTCGTCTACCAGCACCCAAAGTCTGAGGCGAAGGGAGGCATTGGCTTGATACTAGCGTTCGCAAGAGATGGGATCGGAGGCGGATGCGGCGGAGATGACCGGGCCCCTCCTTGCCGGCGCGCCGTCGGCGGTGGAGGCGGTGCCGCCGTGGCGGGAGCAGCTGACGGTCCGGGGTGTGGTGGTGAGCGCCATCCTGGGGGTGCTCTTCTGCCTCATCACGCACAAGCTCAACCTCACGGTGGGGATCATTCCTTCGCTCAACGTCGCCGCGGGCCTGCTCGCCTACTTCCTCGTGCGGACCTGGACTGCGGCGCTGGACATGTTCGGCGTCGTCTCCAAGCCCTTCACCAAGCAGGAGAACACCGTCATCCAGACCTGCGTCGTCGCCTGCTACGGCCTCGCCACCAGCGGTATGTTTGCATTTTGCTTTGATATGATCCTTGACTCAAAACAGCCTTCATGTGGACTTCTGAAGCTGATTTCTGCTAATTAAGTACGTGTGGCCGTTGCTTGTGTGTATATTATTTTTGGGTGGGGACCTAAACGGTGTTTGATTTGGGTGGAACATTGCTAGGTATTGGAGAAAGATTAGGTTTGGTTTTACTGTTTTTTTTGTATTAAAGGAAGTTATTACTCCCTCCGTCCCATAATATAAGAGCGTTTTTGACACTGGCAGTTGGTTTTTACAATTGCATTTCTTAGAACAAATGTTTAACTTTGCAGCGTACGTATCTGATTTTGGTGTTTTTTGGGAGTGGCAGAAAAATTGATGACGATGGGCTTCCCCCTTTTCACATAGTTCACATTATCAATCAATGTTTCCATTTGTGCAGGAGGATTCGGATCATATATGCTTGCAATGGATCAAAAAACTTACGAGCTTCTTGGGACTGATTATCCTGGTAACAGGGCAGTGGATGTGAAGAATCCCTCGCTAAGTTGGATGATTGGGTTTATGTTTGTAGTTAGCTTCATTGGTATTTTTTGTCTCGTTGCCCTGCGCAAGGTAATCATCCACATCTTAGATGTGTGTGCATCTTTCATCTTTATCTGATCGCATTTACATTTTTGTAATCAAGTGCAGCAACTAGGACAACACTTTGCAAATTCGGTAAACTAAGTTCAGTTTGGTGTTTGCTAGGCGATGGTGATAAACTATAAGCTAACCTATCCCAGAGGAACTGCCACAGCTATGTTCATAAACAGTGTCCACACTTCTACCGGAGATGAGTTAGTAGAGTAAGAAACAGATCATCATTGATCCTTAATTTTGTGCATACTGATAAGTTATCTGTACTTTGGAGGGACAGTTATTATTGACTCTCTGATGCTTCTTGTCCGATGATTGGATGAATATATATTTTGTATGATAAAGTGCTGCGCAATTGCACAATTAGTAATTTATAAATAAGTAATCGAAAGAGTGGTTTGTATCGACCTATGGTACTTTTACGGCTTATATCAGGTTAAACTATGGGTCCCCATGACTTAAGCATTTTAAATACTGTCTCCTAACTGTTAGTGACTATTAAGTTATTTAAAGCTCATTGTCTTCCAGTTGACCTTTTTCCAAGTGTTAAACACTGATGGTTGCCAAAATCCCTTAATAGTCCAATGAAGTTGCACATTAGCCTTCTACCCATTTATCGACCAATTCTCGTTATAGATTGTTTATTGGTCAATTAAGTAGCATGTACATGAGAGAACAAATTTATTTTAGGTAATTCAACAATAATAAAGCTTTACTGATCTATTCAGCTCGCAATTAGTTTGTAATGAATGGAGGCTACGAATTCTACAATCTTATCTCTCTACACAATTGCATATACTTTTAGCGCGGGGGGGGGGGGGGGGGGGTAAATGTGTACATTAAGCACAGAAGGTGAATCTTATGATAGATATAAAATAGCTAGTTTATCAGTTTTTACTTAAAATCATGGATTATCTATTTGTTTACTTGGGATGAACTTTGATGTCTCTGTATCGATTTGATTGTTGACTACATATTCTTGGGTTACTGCATTTCTTGAGTTTTGGTGGTACTAACTTTATTCTCATGCCTGCAGAAAACAAGTTAGTTGTCTCGAAAAGTATTTAAGCATAAGTTTCCTTTGGAACTGCTTTAAATGGTTCTTCAGCGGTGCCGGGGATTCTTGTGGCTTCGACAACTTCCCTTCTCTGGGCCTTGCAGCATTTAAGAACACGTAAGCTAACTGCTATTATGAGCGTGCTAAAATTTCGAAGCATGCATTTTGCAATTAAAAAACAAATCATTTTATTTTTCAAATCGAAACAAAATTTGCCTTCTGTTCTGCGGCGTGGTGGCAGGACCGCTAGGGGATTGGCTCCGGGTGTAGGTAGGGTCAAATCCGCAGGGGTCATGCAAATACATAGGCCCCTTCCCTTCTGCCGAGTTGTTTAGAAGGCGCTTTCCGTTCTACGGTCCCTCGGAGCGAAGGGTTAGGCAGGTAGTACGGGCCGCAGTGAGGGAAGGTTGGCTTGACAGGCTTCGTTCTGGATGTTGTAACCTCTTTACTGAGCGAGACTTCATCTATATCCCTAAAAGTGGATTTGGATTCCCATTTATTCTTTGAATGACAGCTTCAACTAGGCTCCACCTTAGAGAGGGTTTTCGGTTTGAATCAAGATAGGGTCAGGGGGCCATGAAAACCTAAAATGAAGGAATAGGGGGTCTGGGATAAGCATGTATTGGAGGCGGGTTTCCCAATAAGTCAATAGCTATCCTTCGCTATCTGGGGCTAGCTCACTCTATGAGATAAGTTTCATGTATGGTTCGAAGCAGTTAACTCCCTTTTAAGGAGCGATCGATCAGCCCCGACCATGACCGGTCTAGAATCTCTCTCATTGAGCTTCTCTTTTGCGCCTGCTTTCTTCTTGATTTATTGCAGCAGCTAGTCTCCCTTTTCCAAATTCGATTATAAGTGAAGTGAGTTATGTTTCAAGAAATTCCATCCATTTCATCGCCCAGAATAATACCCAGTCCTGCCAATCTCTACGACAATCTCTGGTTTAGTTTAGTTGCCTTATAATTTATTAGGGATAATTTGGACATGCATGGATTATTATATGAAATTAATATCCTTTAAGCTGGAATATCATATGCATTATATATGAACAGTTTCTACTTTTTATAGGTTTTATTTTGACTTCAATCCAACCTATATTGGATGTGGCCTTATATGTCCACATATAGTTAATTGCTCTGCACTTCTTGGAGCCATCATATCTTGGGGTTTTCTTTGGCCATATATATCGACAAAAGCGGGGGAGTGGTACCCAGCTAACCTTGGAAGCAATGACTTCAAAGGACTCTATGGGTACAAGGTATGGTGGTGAAGGATTCTAATTGTCCATCTCATAATGAATTATTAGTCAATACCATGTTGTCTCTTGATTATGCCTTTTGCCAATTCAATTGTGATGGTTGTTGACCAACATAGCTTTTACCATGTTGTGAACCGATCTAATAAAAAGAACTAGATTATGAATCAATATTTACAAGGCTTGACCAAAGTCTCTTGTTTCCCTCCATATTGAATGAACCCAGTAAATTTGCTAGTTCTTGTAAATATGCGAATAATACTGATAACTCTCTTTTATGCATTTATTTTAGTGGGCATAGTGGTCGTAATTCATGAGAAACATGAAATTGAGTTCAAGAATAAATAAATGGCTCATCTATATCATTAAATTTCTAAAGTATTCTTTATTCACTTAATGCTCAGTCTTCGCCAACATTATATTTAGCAAAAACTAAGTTGTCAATGCACCCTTCCAGGTTTTCATATCGGTATCCTTGATACTTGGTGATGGTACTTTTAACCTCATCAAAATAATTTATGCTACTATCAAGGAAATAATGAATGCACGCTCAAAGCAAGGAAGACTTCCCCTTGTTTGGGTTCATGATGGTAATGCCATTTTCTTATTGTACCTAGTTGACCTGCCATCATATCATACATCATGGCTCTCATCTTGTTTCCCTTTTATAATTGCAGATGATAAAAATTCCAAATTATCAGTCAAGGAAAAGCTTCTAAATGAGGTGTTTCTAAAAGACAGTATCCCTCCCTGGTTGGCAGGATCTGGTTATGTGGGCCTTGCAGCAATTTCAACTGCAATAGTGCCAATGATATTCCCACAACTCAAGTGGTACCTTGTCCTCTTTGCCTATGTTGTTGCTCCTCTACTTGCCTTCTGCAACTCATACGGAACTGGACTAACAGATTGGAACCTTGCATCCACATATGGAAAGATTGGCCTTTTCATTTTTGCCTCATGGGTTGGCCAACATGGTGGTGTGATGGCCGGCTTAGCAGCTTGTGGTGTTATGATGTCCATCGTATCCACAACTGGTGATCTCATGCATGACTTCAAGACTGGGTACCTGACCCTCTCATCACCAAGGTCCATGTTTGTGTCACAGTTGATTGGCACTGCCCTTGGTTGTGTCATTGCTCCTCTAACCTTTTGGCTTTACTGGACATCCTTCGATATTGGCAATCCTGATGGTATGTTCAAAGCTCCATATGCCATCATCTTCCGTGAGATGTCAATCATGGGTGTCGAAGGATTCTCAATGTTGCCGCGACATTGCCTTGCAATATGCTCTTTCTTCTTCTTTGGAGCCATAGCAATCAAGCTCATCCGAGATGTCACCCCAAATGGTCTATCCAAATTCATCCCGCTCCCGATGGCCATGGCCGTTTCATTTTACATTGGGGCATACTTCGCGATTGACATGTTTATCGGGACTGTCATCTTGTTTGTATGGGAGATGGTGAACCGTAAGGAGTCAGAGGAGTTTGCGGGTGCGGTTGCTTCTGGTTTGATTTGCGGTGATGGTATCTGGAGTGTTCCGTCTGCAATATTGTCCATCATGAGGATTGACCCACCGATGTGCATGTACTTCAAGCCATCTTTTACCTATGGCTGAAAGCAGAGGAACTTTTGTAGTTTTATGTGATAGTACCACAACACACTCGTGTAAATTAGACCATGGCAATACAACAATAGCTGTGTTCATTTTGTTTGTGTCTTCTTCGGCATTCTTTGTTAGAGTATCATGGCATATCCGAGTATTATTGAAACTAGATAATACCCCTTGCATTGTTGTGGAAACCTTGTTAAAAGAAATGCATAATATATGCTAAAAATAACTAACCGATGTAAAGGAAAATGTAAGACGGTATAAATGATGCAAAAGAAACTCGCCGGCAAGTTTCAATCAAAGTGCGTTCATAGGAAGTGTATGTACGTGTATGTGAGCATATGCCATTGTGTTGTCTTAAGAAAAGCAAGTTGCAATCAGCAATGGCTGCGCATCTTCCACTACGAGCACCAGGGGCCGGCATTCTTCCCCATCTGGGAACCAACACGCCAAAGAGTGTAACTACACCGACTCAGAGCCTCGTGCCCCTCATGCCAATACATGGTCGACTTGGGTCGAACCGTAATGCACGGAACACCCTCCAGGCAATACGGTGTGACAACACAGAGCTTCAGTCCGGACCACGACACGTAGAACACCATCGAGGCAAGGCATTGTGCTCGTCGTCGTGGCACGGGAAGAGATGATTGTGACGTTGGCCACAGTAACCTTTGCGACGATCACCGTGACGATGATGATGACGACTAACGCATCATCAACCATTTCCACCGCACGACACCCCCGAAAATGGTGTGCATGCGCCCAAAAGCATTTGACTCCCACATCCGCAACGTTGTCTTTCCACCAGGATTTCGAGTCACCTACATCAAGTACACGGGCGAGACGCAGCCAGACATCAGGTTGTCCAACTACCAAACTGCGTGTAGGATCAAGACCAATGGAGGCAACTACTACACCGTTCATGGCCGACTACAATAATGCAAAATACTCCCTCCGTAAAGTAACATAAGACTTCTTAGATCACTGCTACTTTACTGATCTAAAAAGTCTTATGTTACTTCCAGAAACTAGTTTTTACTATGTATTTAACACTAATTATTAATAAGTTGATGTTATTTTGGGACTATTAGTTGATATTATTGGTGATGTTTTGGTCAAATTATAGTAGTATATAATGTAATTTTTGAACAGTGGCATCCTAGTGTTGAGATCAAGATCTACCACTGTCTTGGTCCGCGGACATGGACTTCGTGCTCGACCCCAATAGCAACAGCAGCAAAAGAAAAGCTCTCCCAGTCCCAGGGCCGGCCTCTGCCGCTCCACGTCATTCATTGTTGCCAAGAATGCCTCCGCCGGCTCTGTCCGTGGTCAGCTCTCCAACGAAGAACAAGCCAGGCAATGGCAACGGCCACCGTAAAGCTTCGACGACGGCAGCGGCAGCAGCGAAACCCAGCGCCGCTGCAGAAGCAGGGGCAGGGGCATACGGCAGGAAGAAGAGGCCGTTTTCATCCCGACCCGGTGGATGGCCTCAACAACCCCCTCATATTCATGGATTGCTTCATCTTCCTCTGGTCTTATTCTCGTCAATTTCTCACCATGCATCTACCGTAATTATCTGAATCACGTGTCTTCTCTGCTTTTTCCCCCTTAATTTGGTGTGCCTTTTAGACACACACTACCAGTAACATAATTTTTAAAATGTTGACTCATAATTTGTTATGGGGACTACAGATATACGTATAACTAAGAAAAAATCTCCTCATCTTCTTGTCACTAATCTTTTGATGAAGCCACGTTCCTAAATATAAGTATTTCTTAGATTTCGATGCGGACTACATATAGATGTATATACAGACATACTTTAGAGTGTAAGATTCACTCATTTTGCTCCATGTGTAGTCCGTAGTGAATGAAATCTATAAAAAGACTTAAATTTAGAAACAGAGTGAGTACTCTTGAATAAAGTATGAAAGGTCAGTATTGTATACCATCGACGTGCTATGGCCAGACAGGGATTGGAGTGCAGATTTTCTCAGATGCAACCTTGAAAAATAAAGCAGCTGCTGCAACAATCTGTCTGAGTTTGATAATAAATTTTCAGCACAGCCAAGTTTCAGCATCAGCACTCCCTCTGTAAAGTACTATAAGAGCGTTTAGATCACGAAAGCAGTGATACAATGGTATATCACTACGGAGTAGTTAGTGACAGAAAAAAAATCCACTTTGCAACACAAAAACCATTATCAAATATGCTACAGGCAGCAGATATAAAACGACTCCAAATATCACTCAAATATAAAATAGCAACTTTATCTGACGAAGTTTCACCAACACAACCGAACGATACTATGACCACAGTAATAAGCAGTTCGAACACTGCTCGACACAAATAACCAAAGCTTGTCGCAAATCCGCTAACACGACTATCACCACCACCGTATACCGCCACCACCACCATAGATGTGGTAAAGAACCACCAACACCACCGCCCGACACCATCTCATTTCTTCTTGGCCGCAGCCTTGGTCACCTTGGCGCCGGTCGGATCCTTCTTCTCCACGCTCTTGATCACGCCAACGGCGACCGTCTGCCTCATGTCACGCACAGCAAAGCGACCCAGGGGAGGGTACTGGGCGAAGGTCTCCACCACCATGGGCTTGGTGGGGATCATCTTGACGAACCCGGCATCACCGTTCTTGAGGAACTTGGGCGCCGCCTCAATCTCCTTGCCAGACCGCCGGTCGATCTTGGTCTGGATCTCAGCGAACTTGACAGCGATGTGGGACGTGTGGCAGTCCAGCACCGGGGCGTAGCCGTTGCTGATCTGGCCGGGGTGGTTCATGATGATGACCTGGGCGGTGAAGTTGGCAGCCTCCTTGGCAGGGTCGTCCTTGGAGTTAGAGGCCACGTACCCACGCTTGAGATCCTTGACAGCCACATTCTTGACGTTGAAGCCGACATTATCACCAGGAAGCGCCTCCAGGAGAGACTCATGGTGCATCTCCACAGACTTCACCTCAGTGGTCAGGCCAGTAGGACCAAAGGTGACAACCATGCCTGGCTTGATGACTCCAGTCTCAACACGCCCCACTGGCACAGTTCCAATGCCGCCAATCTTGTACACGTCCTGAAGGGGAAGACGCAGGGGCTTGTCGGAGGGCCTCTTGGGCTCATTGATCTGGTCAAGCGCCTCAAGCAGGGTTGGGCCCTTGTACCAGTCAAGGTTGGAGGACCTCTCAATCATGTTGTCACCCTCAAACCCAGAGATGGGGACAAAGGGAACCTTGTCAGGGTTGTAACCGACCTTCTTCAGGTATGAAGAGACTTCCTTGACAATTTCATCGTAACGGGCCTTCGAGTACTTGGGAGTGGTGGCATCCATCTGGAACAGATCATAAGAGCAATCCGATCAGATAAACAGAATAATTAAAAGGTAACGATGCAAACAAACACAAAAATGAGAAACATCATAAATGTGTAGTCATGTACTGGAATAAGAGATAACAAGCAGACAAACAGTTGCATCAATCATGATATATAATAAAGTCAGTAACATAGATGATGGAAGTTATTAATCACCTAATATTAGCAAAATGACCAGAGTTAATCAATTAGAGGCAATTAAGTGCTACTAATGAACCTGGACATTTAGTAGGTAATTCTGACCCTAGAGAGATAAAGCATATAGCAAAATAGTACTTCCTCTGTAAACTAATATAAGAGCGTTTAGATCATTACTTTAGTATTCTAAATGCACTTAGATTAGTTTACGGAGGGAATACATTTGTAATTTAAGGAAAAACAAAATGAACAAACATTTATCACAAAACAAATAGAATTAGACAGATGTAAATCATTTAAGAGTATGTTTCTGTACTAATGAACATTGACATTGACTAGTGAACAAATAATATGGTCACTCATAAAAATCACCATTGGAAGTTGAATAGCAAGTATACCTTGTTGCAGCAGCAGATCATCTGCTTCACACCAAGAGTGAAAGCAAGGAGAGCGTGCTCACGGGTCTGGCCATCCTTGGAGATACCAGCCTCAAAACCACCAGTGGTGGAGTCAATGATAAGCACAGCACAATCAGCCTGGGAGGTACCAGTGATCATGTTCTTGATGAAATCACGGTGACCAGGAGCATCAATGACAGTGCACGAGTACTTGGTGGTCTCGAACTTCCACAGAGCAATATCAATGGTGATACCTCTCTCACGCTCAGCCTTGAGCTTGTCAAGCACCCAGGCGTACTTGAAAGACCTCTTGTTCATCTCAGCGGCTTCCTTCTCGAACCTCTCGATCACACGCTTGTCAATGCCTCCAAGCTTGTAGATGAGGTGGCCAGTCGTGGTTGACTTGCCAGAGTCGACATGGCCAATGACCACAATGCTGATGTGGATCTTCTCCTTGCCCATGGCTGCTGGAGCTACGAACTACCTGCATGGACCAAATTAGGGGTGGTTAAACGAGTTCAAATAATTCAATGCTACAGTTTAAACTTCAAATAGCAAATGATTGAACGATATAGTAATAATTTGGAGCAATAACAAATCTAAACCATAAAAACAATGGCCTATCAGACAACAGTTGACAGGCAAGCAAGGCTAGCCATGAAACTGCAATTTCATAGACTTCAAACTAAACACTGGAAAAGTAACTGAAATTATTCATATTCATCAGATAAGGCATGCAAAACTAAATCTGACTAACAGGTAAAAATAGACCTACATCCAAACGATTCTTAACAGAAGATTTCAATAAACCTACAGACCACAATGCCTTGTCAAGTGGCCAAGCATGATCTAATCCGAAAGGGCGAGATTAGCATGCAAGGCACTTACTTAACAAGGCAATTCAGGGTCAGGACAAATTGGAGATGCAGGGGGGTCGTCTGCAGAAGCACCCAATAGGAATCGAACCTATATGAGAAGGCCCCGCAAGGAGGCCTTGTGTCTTTACCATTAGACGATGGGCACTTTTTGCATCTCCAATTTGCTGACAATAGCATGTTATGCATCTCTAACCTAGATGATTAACTTGCAGATTACAGTGATAATTCGGTAAGGATTCGCAAAACTAGTTTAGCCCAACAGACATATACAGAAACCAAACCAAGCAGGGCGCAAAGGCGAATCGAACCGAGCAGATCTAGGTACTCGAGTTCAGGCGACATGCTTAAATACGAGACCGAGCAGATCGATCCATCTATCGCAGCGCGCGGTCGAGCCAGAGATGCGACCGCATACGGGCGAGAGAAATAATCGAGTTCATCATGCAACAGCAAGGACAAGCAAAACTAGTCCAGAACCAATACAAGCAGTTCATGCGACAGTCTCGAAATCAAACGCGCCAAGGCGAATCGAATCGAGCAGATCTATCCATCTATCACAGCGCGCGGATCGACCTAGCTAGGCATGCGACGGCATACGAGCGAGAGAAACAATCACCGACGGCGGAAGGGCGGGCGGCGAGGCTGGAGAGGGTACCTGGCTGGCCGGCGACGAGGAGGGAGGGGGAGGGAGGAGGCGATGGAGTCAAAGCCGCGGCGGGGGGAGGGGGGGAGGATGGGGTGGGATGGGATGACGGGTGCCTAGGGTTTTATCCGCGGCCTCTGGATCGTCGGACGGGCGGCTGCGATGGCGGTTACGTCTCCCGCGTTCGATCACGATCGTGCGGTTGCTGGTGACTCGCTGTGGACTCGCGTTTCGTAGCGCCTACGTTCGCCTTGGCCGTGAAGGAAATGTCTTCTTGTTTAAAATCAAATGGCAAAAGTCTAAAAAAAACCTTGATTTTGTTCTCCAAGTCTGAATCAAACCCTGAATTGAGAATCCCTGGAATTGTCACCTTGTCTTTGTTAATCCCAGTTTATCCCAGCCCATTAGTGCTAATAGATGGTTTGGGCGTCGGGATTGCTGGCGTGGCTGGGATTAGGGGTTAATTGGACGCCATGATGGACGGACTATGGGCCCTACTGTCCTCATAAACCCCACCACGAACCTGCTCCTTCCCCTGTTTCTTTCCCTGGACGTCACCCGTTCCTTCCCCAGCTTGCAGCGGCAATGGCGTACATGCATTGATTGATCACGGGGACGGCAAGACGATCACGGCGGCTGGAAAAATCTCTGGTAATCCCCTTCCATCTTCTATTCGTCTTCTCGTCCTTGTTTTTTTCACCAATGATTGTCTCTGGTTAGGGTTTGTAGGCGCAGAAAAATCTGGTTTTTAGGGCATTTACTTTGTGCAGAAACAATAGATTTTTCTTACATCTAGTTCGGAGTACTTGTATCACTCGTTGATTTTATCAAAAAATCTGTGGCAATGCAGGTTCCTCATGTCATCATGGATCCTTGCGACAAACTACATGTGCGGTTTCATTTTGGTGGCCAATTTGTTCGAATTGGGCCTACTTTAGACTATGTTGGTGGAGATGAAGCAAGTTCAGAGATTGAAAGGGATAGATTGTCTTTGCCAGAGATCAAAGGCTTTCTTGGTGATCACATACCAGTGAAAGAAAGTATGAAGATTCACTTCCTGATGCCTGGTAAAAAACTAGTGGATGGCCTATTATTTTTGTGTGATGATGCTGGTTGTATGAAGATGTCTGAATATATAACTGATGGAGGAGTGGCTGAGGTCTATGTGGAGTATTTTGGGGAGCAAGATGATCAGAGTGCAAGTGACAGTGGTAGTGATTTTGAAAATGAGATGGACAATGATTTAGAAGGAGAGACTGATGTAGAACCAGATGCAGTCATAACTGCAGATGATGATGTGCAAATAATTAGTTGGATCCATCATCATTGACCGCAATAGAAAATGTGCTCGAACCAAATGAGAGTGCTGTTATTACCCAGGTGATTAGCAGCCCTACAAATCACAATTTCTGTAGGAAACAGAGGACTGAAAGTTCACAAGTTCAGATATTGAGTTCCCAATTTCAGATACAAAGTTCTCAGGTTCAGATATATAGCTCTCAGGTCATTAATCCAGTAATAGATAGTGGTAATGCAGCAGCTCAACAAACACAAGAACATGACAATGATGACAATGGCTCTGCAGTTTCAGACAGTGAGGAGGATGATAGTGATTATGTGGCAGGAAGTGATGACAGTGGACTGGAAGAGGAATATGTGGAACTAAGGGAACAAGCAAAGGCTTTTAAGAAGAGAATTAGAGACTCAAAGAGATGGGCTCAGAGAAATCCATCTGGTGTTGTTCCAATAGATCTAGTGGCAAATGTGGAAGAAGTGGTAGGAGAAGACCACTTTGACTCAGATGATGAAGATTACTCATATGATGAGGAAAGTGATCATGAAGGAGAATTTATTAGGAGGAAAACTAAGTTCCCTAGGTACAACCCTAAGGTAGATATTCCACTATTCTGCTTGGGAATGGTTTTCAGGAGCAAGGAACAGATGAGGAAGGCACTAATAAAATATGGACTTCTGACGTTTAGAAGTATAAACTTCATGAAGTCAGAAGAAGGGAGGATCAGGGCTAAGTGTGGATGGCCTGGATGTCCGTGGACTATATATGGTGCTTATAGTAGCAGGTGTTCTAGATTTTAGGTGATCACATATGAAGATCAACATGAGTGTGCACCTAACAGAGACAATCACCTTGTCACAGCAAAAGTTATTGCTAGGAGATATGAGCACATCTTAAGAGCCAATCCAACATGGAAAATTGATAGCATTAAAGCCACGGTTCTGAAAGATTTCTTTGCGGATGTTTCAACATCAAAGTGCAAGGCTGCTAAGAAGATAGTGTCAGAGAAGCTACTTGCCGGACTGAAAGATGAGTACACCAAGGTGTTCGACTACCAGCTTGAACTACTTAGGAGCAATCCTGGGAGCACAATCCTTGTTGGCTTGAACCCTGAGTACATGGATCAAAATATTTTCCAAAGCTTCTATGTATGCTTCAATGCTATGAAAAAGGGTTTTAAAGCTTGCAGAAGAGTTATTGGGCTTGATGGCTGTTTTTTCAAAGGAGCATGTCAAGGTGAGCTTCTATGTGCTATTGGTAGAGATGCTAATAATCAAATGTATCCAGTAGCTTGGGCAGTAGTGGAGAAAGAAACTAGTGAATCTTGGGAGTGGTTTGTTGGCCTTTTGATAAAGGACTTGGATATTAATGATCAAGGTGAAGGATGGGTGTTCATATCAGATCAACAGAAGGTATGTTGTTCACATAGTTGTCCATATTGGCTTTTTGTTAATTATTTACTTGTTAGTGATATCCTATTAATTACTAGTTTGTTTAGGTTCATGCTATGTTGGTTAGGTTCACTCGTCTTGTCGAAGCATGACGTACTCACTTTTATGGTAGGTTGCTTAGGTTCACTCTCCTTGATGAAGCGTGACCTACTCACTTTTATGGTAGGTTGCTTAGGTTCACTCGCCTTGTAGAAGCGTGACCGACTCACTTTTATGCTAGGTACACTTTTTTAGGCTAGGTTAATTTGTCCCATCTACATTTGTCCTATGTACCTATTGTAATATATTTTTTGCAACTTCAATGTAGGGCCTTATCAATGCAATGCAAAACTACGTACCAAAGGCACAACATAGAATGTGTGCTAGACACATCTATGCTAACTGGAAAAAAAAGTTTAGAGAGCATGCTCTGCAAAAGAAATTTTGGGCAATTGCCAAGGCTGCAAATAGAGAAGATTTCATGTATAGGAAGGCCAAGTTAGCTCAAGATACACCTGAAGGTGCAAGGGACATAATGAGGACAGAGCCTAAGCATTGGGCAAGAGCATTTTTTCCTGTTGGGTCCCTTTGTGACTCAGTTGATAACAATCTATGTGAGTCCTTTAACAATGCTATAGTTGAGGCCAGATTCTATCCTATCATCTCTATGCTAGAGAAGATTAGACACAAGATGACACTTAGAGTCCAAGAAAATAGGAGCAAAAGTGAAAAGTGGACATCTAGTGATATATGCCCAAACATTTTCAAGAAGCTTAAGGTGGCCATCAAAATGACTCAGTTCTGTGATGTGCTCTGGAATGGCAAGGAAGGGTTTGAGGTGAAACATGTCAGTGGCAGAGGAAGGAGCTATACAGTGAACTTGGACAAATGGACTTGCTCTTGTGGTTACTTTCAGCTAGCAGGGATGCCTTGTTGCCATGCCATCAGTGCCATATACAAGAGTGGAAGAAACATAGCTGACTTCATTCACAAATGCTATTCAGTTGAGCAATTTAAGAAGATATATGAGCACTGCTTGGAGCCAGTAGAAGGACAAGAGAGATGGCCTATCTCTGACAAACCTAGACCACAAGCACCTGGGTATGTGAGTATGCCAGGTAGGCCTAGGAATAATGACAGGAAGAGGGAAGAGGGAGAAGCACCAAAAGGAAAGAAAATGTCAAAGCATGGCACTAAAATTACTTGCAGCATGTGTGGCCACAAGGGGCACAACAAGACAGGTTGCCACAAGAATCCTGAAAAGGGGAAGAAGAAGAATGCCTCCCTGAAGAAAACAGGCAGGAAAATGAAGTCATCTGAGGTAAATACAAGTTCACTCTCTTGTTTCAAATAGTTTTGCTTTTTCTTAATCACTTGTGCATTCACATGCTTATGTACTCTCATATTTTTTTAACAGCAAGCAAACACTGATGCTCAAATCAGATCAAGCCAGCAAGCTAAAAGCATAGGAGAAGTTCAAGCACAAGCAGGATCAAATGGTGGGAAGAGGAAGGCTACCAAAAAACAGAATGTGCAATCCAAGAAAAAATCAAAGATGTGATATGATGGAGTAGTGATTTTCTGTTAGCATATTACTGAATTGCTATGTCCTTTTGTTCCTTATGTCACTCTGGTCATATAGTACCTATTGTGTGATGAACTTATGCAAAAATACGGAACTAAACTGCTGTACTAGTGATTTTCTCACTCTGGACTAGTGATTTTACTAGATATGTCACTCTGGTTATGTCCTTTTGCTGGTTATGTCACTCTGTTAGCATATTAATAAATTACTTGTTATTTTGGTTTACTCAAACTGTGTTTGTGTAAGCTGAAATGTCATATATGTTGTTGAGAACATGTGATATGTTCTCACAAATTTACCTACTGTTTATGTGATATGTTACCAGAAATTTAGCACATAGTAGCACTTCCTGTTGTTTTCTCAAGTTGCAGTCTAACAAAATGAACCATCAATTACCACATAAATAGCAACATGGAATATCATTACATCATCCAACCATTACATCATTCAGCCATTACAAGATTTTGGCATTACATTTTTCTTCTAGCTATTAATGCAGTACAAATCCTGTAAATACACCTGCCAATAACATTTTTGGTTCAATCTCTGCATTCTTCTCCAGAACTTGTTGACTCAGTGCATCCTCTGTTCCAATTCTTTGGCCCTGTTCCAATCATGGTTGCCAGTCATCACCACCTGCAGCTTCAAACCTCCTGATTGCAGCCCTGAGATCGAGCAGTAGTTCTGCAAGGATTGGGGAGCAGGGATCACTATGCCACTGAAAAAATCCACAGCCAGCCTCTGATTCAAGTGTTCATACCATAAGAAATGGAAAGAAGGACGAGGAAGAATTGGTAGAGAAGATTGGGAGCTCACAATTTCATGGACGCAGCACTAGTATCTTCCAGGGAGGAGACTTCTTGCACGGGCGACCTTGATGGAGCCTTACGCCCGCGACCTCCGCCTGATTACGACGCGCGGGAGGAGGAAGACATCGCCGATTGCAGCCGCCACCGTTGCCGTCGCCGTCGTTGCCGCCGCCACCGTCGCCGTCGCCGCCGTCGCCGCCGCCCGCCTACTGACGGATCCTAATTTGGTTCCCCTGCTGAAGCTCTGTTTTTGCCCGTCAATAAAAAGCTCTGTTCTTTCCCCGCCGCTGCACCTTATGTGAGTACCCAAAGAGGCCCGCAGTCAGTTCATCGTCGCGTCCAGTTAACCCTAATCCTAGCCACGTCAGCAATCCCAACGCCCAAACCAGCTATTAGCACTAATGGGCTGGGATTAACCGGGATTAACAAACACAGGGTGATGATTTCAGGGATTCTCAGTTCAAGGTTTGATTCAGACCTGAAGAACAAAATCAAGGTTTTTTTTAGACTTTTGCCAAATCAAATATATCTCTTTTCCTTTCAAAAAAAATATATCTCCTTTTAATTTTCCTCCAAGAAGATCTCTATTTTCGAATAAATATCCTTTTAATCAGTCTCTTTTTTTAGGATTCCTTTTAATTAGTCACGTGAACGAGGGCCAGTTTTTTTCGGCGATTCTCCCAGAATCGCCCCCCTCCCCAGCTTCTCCCAGAATCGCCACTCCATATTTTTTTACAATCCTATTTGGTTAAGGTCTAATTAGCTAGAATTGTAAAAAACATATGGAGTGATGATTCTGGGAGAAACTAGGGAGGGGGTGATTCTGGTAGAATCGCCCAAAAGAACCGGCCCTGAATATGGTTCGGCTCGAAGAAGTGGGGCTGTGCTGATCCTGTGACAATGTCGAGCCAATAATTATGGGCCCAACGACCACACATGTCCAAGATGGTTTATATGTTCTCTCTCTCTCTTTGTGGGGAGATGGTTTTATGCTAGCAAAACACTTCCAGCTCAAAAAACAAAATGCTAACAAAACATTTATCAGGTGCACAAATGAAAGAGAGAGTGCTCTCACGGCTTACATGTTCCCATGCTCCAAACTTAAAAATAAATCTGAGTGTTCCAAAAAATTCTCTTCTCCGTGTGTATTTTGAATTAGCTTTGAAATTTTCAGGGAATGTGGACACATGTCTTACGAACCTGCACCTTTTGTTAAGATGTTAAAATGTACCCTTTCGAAGATAGCATGGGAGCATTGTAGGAATGGGAGCACAGGATATGCACTCGACACAAGGGAAAGTATCACCGGAAGAGGCAGATTATTTTTGTCCAATAAGCATATGAATTGTGGTATGCATACCCACGGTAGTTCTCAAATGTTTTAATAAAGGAGTTGATTAGTGCATTGCATACCCAAGCTCAGGGCATTTTTTCAGTGCACGATTACTCACAAGTGTAGGCGGAGAGCTTCTCATTTATTAAAATTTAGTCAAGCATAATGATAGAATCCAATAATTCTATATTTTTGCATTTTGTTGGCATTGACCTAATTATCCAGATCGTATGAGTACTTGATTGTGTGGGCATCAGATGATTTTAACTGATATTAATTCTCGTTAAAATCTAAAATATTATGGATTCACTAAGCTTCCACCTAATTCATGTCTTATTCTTGTAGAAAAACATAACATGTGAGGGTACGTTCCCTTTCGAAAGTTTAATGTCATAGGATACCGCAGATGACAAGATAGATGCATCTATGACTCGCACCGAAGAAAACAACAACCAAGCTAGACCAGGACGATCTCTATATCACTATCAGGTGAACTAATCGTGTGTGTGTATCCAACACCCGCGCTATATAGCCGCCGCGCTGAAAAATCAGTGTTTTTTGCGCGCGCTGCCGGTCCAAGCGTTCCAGCGGAGGCGCAAAAATTGCGTGCTCGGCATATCTAGTTCAGCGCGCGGGCCGAAACGTCATCGCGCGTCGCTTATTTGCTGTGCCAGCTCCCGCGCGTTGGACTCTCGAGCGCTCGCTCGCAACTCCACTCATCCCATCCATCCGCGGCGCGCCGCCGTCCGCGCCTCCCGACGACCGTTCCGGCGCTTCCCCGGCCTATCCCCGCGCCGCGGCGGCTTCCTCCGCCACCCTCTAGTCACCGCAGCCCTCGCGCGCAACCGCTCGCTGCCGCTCGGCGCCCGCAAGGTGTTCGACAAAACGCCCGCAAGGTATGTATTGCTCAACTTTATGAATTTGGTACATATTGATTGTAGTTTTTATAGCCTAGTATTCAACATTGTAGATGAGTTTGTCGTATGATTCTTCCGAAGAAGAATTTGATATGGACGAGGAGGAGGATCATGCAATGATCCTAGCTATGCACATCAATAAAAAAAACTGAAGCACGGTGGTTCGGGTATGGGTTGGCAGAAAATTTGGAGGGATAGGATCGATACCCACAACAGATTGATCAGGTATTATTTTGCGGAGAATCCCACATACCCGGAGTCGTACTTTCGTCATCGGTTTAGGATGAGCACCGAGTTGTTCAGGCGCATTACAGAGAAACTAGCGAGCCATGACCGGTTTTTTCAGCAAAGGAGGAATGCCGCCGGAGAGCTCGGGCATAGTACCTTTCAGAAGGTGACAGCCGCTTTGCGTATGTTGGCATACGGTATCCCGGCTGATCTAGTTGATGATCACTTGGCTATGGGTGAGATCCAAGCCATCATGTGTGTCAAGCGCTTCGCAGTCGGAATTGTCCAAGTGTTTGGTCAGGAGTATTTGAGATCTCCCAATGCTGAAGACGCCGCAAGGCTATTGGAGATGAACAATGCTTGCGGCTTCCCAGGTATGCTTGGTTCAATAGATTGCATGCATTGGAGTTGGAAGAATTGTCCAAAGACATGGCATAGGCAATTCCACGGCCAAAAAAGGGGTTCCACTATAATCCTTGAAACGGTGGCCGATCAAGAGACTTGGATTTGGCATGCATGTAAGAATATTTTATGTGGCCAATGTAAATTATAGTGAGGTTTTAATTAAGAGTTCTAGTATGATGGTTGCTAGAAATAATAGATTAAAATCTGGGTTTCAACTCCCTCTTTTCTCCCTCTATTAATCTTCACATATTAGTGTGTGTATTTGGTGTACTCCGCTGTATAGGGCAAAGTCACGTGTATGCATGTGACCTATACAAGTGCTAATGCATGCATGGATGGCCGGCCAATCAAAGGTGCTAATGCATGCATGGATGGCCGGTCAATCAAAGGCAAGTACATGAATCGTTGGTGTACTAGCACAGGTGTGTTGGCTGTCATCTATATCTATACTACTATTAAACAATCAAACAAAAACTTTTTTAAGCACACCTTATAAAGTGTATACAGATCCAATACCATCGCACGATTAGGCCCACTAAAATCAATCTAACGGTTAGTCTTAACCTTAACTATTTTCTGTGTGCACTTAGCAATTTACATTAACTGACCGTACTCTACCATGGAGGAAAATATGAAACTCCACGCCTGAGCAATTAGGAAACTAATAATCACGGGTGCATCCTATTCTAGGAAACTAAATCAGAGTGCATCCATTCTATTAGGAAACTAATCTCAGATAAATCCATCCTATTAAAAAACTTATCTTCTATACTACTATTAAACAATCAAACAAGAATTTCTTTAAGCACACCCCACAAAGCGTACACAGATCCAATACCACCGCACGATTAGGCCCACTAAAATCAATCTAACGGTTAGCCTTAACCTAAACTATTTTCTGTGTGCACTTAGCAATTTACATTGACTGACCGTACTCCACCGTGGAGGAAAATATGAAACTCCACGCCTGAGCAATTAGGAAACTAATAATCACGGGTGCATCCTATTCTAGGAAACTAAATCAGAGTGCATCCATCCTATTAGGAAACTAATCTCAGACAAATCCATCCCATTAAAAAACTTATCTCGGACACATCCATCCTATTAGGAAGCTAATCGCGAGCCGCCTGCCGCCATCATGCACGCTAGCCACGATGAGGGAAGCGCGAGGAGCTTCGTCTTCCTCCGGGAACACACATGCTATCGCCGCCATCGTCTTCTGTTTGGAGGCCAGACGCTCTTCTGCCGCTACTGCGACGACTCCATCCACGTCCAGGGCATGCTCTCCGGCAACCATCGGCATCCGCGTTGACTTCAGCTCCGTTCGCAGCACCCACGCCGACAAAGTGTCTGTTCAGTGGGTGCACGTGCATTACATATTAAATAAGAATCATGGGGCTTCAAGCAATCTAGAATCTATACTTCCATACTACTATTAAATCTATACTTACTATTAAACAATCAAACAAGAACTTCTTTAAGCACACCCCACAAAGCGTACACAGATCCAATACCACCGCACGATTAGGCCCACTAAAATCAATCTAACGGTTAGCCTTAACCTAAACCATTTTCTGTATGCACTTAGCAATTTACATTGACTGACCGTACTCCACCGTGTAGGAAAATATGAAACTCCACGCCTGAGCAATTAGAAAACTAATAATCACGGGTGCATCCTATTCTAGGAAACTAAATCAGAGTGCATCCATCCTATTAGGAAACTAATCTCAGACAAATCCATCCTATTAAAAAACTTATCTCGGACACATCCATCCTATTAGGAAGCTAATCGCGAGCCGCCTGCCACCATCATGCACGCTAGCCACGATGGGGGAAGCGCGAGGAGCTTCGTCTTCCTCCGGGAACACACATGCTATCGCCGCCATCGTCTTCTGTTTGGAGGCCAGACGCTCTTCTGCCGCTACTGCGACGACTCCATCCACGTCCAGGGCATGCTCTCCGGCAACCATCGGCATCCGCGTTGACTTCAGCTCCGTTCGCAGCACCCACGCCGACAAAGTGTCTGTTCAGTGGGTGCACGTGCGTTACATATTAAATAAGAATCGTGTGGCTCCAAGCAATCTAGAATTATAGATTTGGGATTATCTTAGGTTGCCGATTGTTGTACTGAAAATGTGTAATTATATATTGTACGTACATAAGAATGCAGCAATCTTGTCTTACAAAGTAGGATCAGGAGGGATACTGAAGAAGTCAAGATGCAGAGTCTATTTCCCATGATTACTTCTCATGTTCATGTCGACTTCCTTGGGCTTTACTTCGTACCACCATATGCATTAAGCTGGACCGTATCAAGAGGTAACGCCATCCCCTTGATTAGAATTGCCTTATTTGTGCTATTTGATCAGTGTGTGTTTTACTTATGACGTTGCTTTACCTGGAATTAAGGTGGGTTGCACCTGCCTAGGCACTATCTCCAGGGATAGGTTGGAAATCAGAATATATGATTCATTCTTAGAGAAAACTTTACACGCGTCACTTTAACATAATTGCATAGCAATCCAGTAAATTATGTAAGATTCAGTAGGAGGCAAGATATTGAAGATGTACTACTATTTCAGTTACATGATTCTATACATCTAAAACGGGTCACATGCTGTTTAAGGCCTTATTTGCACCACCTCTCTTTCTTTGTCTGCGCGCCTCTTTCCTCCAATAATAATAATGAACAACTTTTTCCGGATCAGGTATTACACAGTTACAAATGTATGCTGAAGCTACTCCTTATAACAAGGAAAAAGAGGCTTTCTATCTTCACCAGTTTTGTAGCATGTTGCAAATTGTTGGCTTTTTCTTATTTGAGGATTCATCATTTTTTTGTAATTTAGAAGCTGACCTGAAAGCTTGATAAGGTTAAGCTTGACAAATACTCTAGAATACTTTTCGTTCCATCTTTATTTTTCTTCATAACTTATTTCAGTTTCTATACGTATAAAGCGCCTTACATCACTGTAAGTTAGTATGGTTGCCAACGCATAAACACATACAAAACCGGATAAATTTTTTTATCATGATAATTATTGGATTTCTTTTAGCTCTTTTATATTTCAATTAGTTCTTGTAAATCATCTTTATTTCATATAGAAGTCGTTGTAGTCACATATCATCTTCTATTTCCTATTATCCATAGTAGGTAGCTATATAATTTTGGCAGTCCACACAACCAAAAAATATATATAATTTGATCCAAATTAGTACAAATATATATTTTGCTATGCAGATTAGTAGAATAAAATAAGATTCGAGAATTAAGCATCTTCAACAATATAATTGCACCGTAAGGCAGTTTATACTTTTTTTCCTGCCTACACTCGAAGAGAAGACTATACTACATGCCTATATTACTGCATTAATAAATAATTGTTGATTTTATTTAAATGAGATTATTTTCCTGCTATTACTCTATGCAGCAACATAACCACTATTGTGTCTCGCTTTTGAAAATACAATTTGAGCGACATCAAACATTGTGTATCCATTTGATTTATATTTTGAAAAACGTTTATTTTTATATATTATGTGAATTCACATGTTTTACGTTTGAGACGTGCGTTGCACGTGCATGCTTACTAGTTAGCACAAGAGGCATTAACACAGGCGGGACTTTGAAACGAAGCGTACGAAATATGGAACTGATGAAAGACGTGTCTCTTCACGGAGGGATGCATGCGCTCATTGGAAGTAGTCCTGGCCATCTCAAGCCCGGCCCTGTCGGCCCACCCAGGCCCGGCCCTAAAATCCAGGGCCTAGGCCCGATGGGCTTGTTCGTGGGCCAGGCTTGGGCCTGAGTTTTGAGCCCATCAGCAGGGCCTGGACGGGCTTGGGCTTGGCATATTAGCATTTTAAGGAAGAGGCCCGGCCCACGGCCCTAAGCCCTAAGGGCTTTTCAGGGCTTTTTACGAGATGGGCCGGGCTTGGGCTTGAAAAGTAGGCCCGATGGTAGGGCCTGGGAGGGCCTGGGCCTCAATTTTTTGCCATGGGCTTTTTTATGCCCGACCCGGCCTGGCCCAAGCCTGGCCCGGCCCGACCCATGGCCAGATATAATTGGAAGTGACGTCCGCTGCATGTTACAGCCGCTTTGTGGACCGATGCGTCCATTCGGAAGAGATGCGGCCGCGTACTGGTGTCCGTAGACGGACTATAAAAGGGCCGCTGCTTCTAGCGAATTAAGGCACTTCATCGGCTGTGGTTCTTTCCACTACGGAAGCGCTGCCGCTACAAAGAACATACAATACAATATAGTTTATACAAACACACTTAAGGTTAGTTCTTCATCCATCCGAAGAACGCGTGAAGCAAAGTGGCAGAGAGAAGAAGAACGTTCGACGACGGCGGAATCGACTTCGTAAGGCTTCATGATGGAGCAAGGTACACTCGGATCGTAAACAGAAAAATCCCATGCATGTTTTGTTGAATCATTTGTATTGCAATTGTTCCGCGCTCAAAGAAATTTTGCTTACAATGTATTCTTTGAAACGCCTGGATCTTTGAATGACATCAATGTTGTCAACCGGTCACCACTGACGAATAAGATTGCAAATGGTGATTTGCCATCGGTGCAGTTTGTAGCAAATGGTCGTACATACAACTATGGCTATTATCTTGCGGATGACATCTACCCAAAGTGGCAAACATCTGTGAAGCCGTTGAAAAAACCGGAAGGTAAGAAAAATCTTGATTTCCACAATGCTCAAGCGGCGGCTAGAAAAGATGTGGAGAGAGCTTTTGGGATTTTACAAGCCCAATTTGCTATTGTGAGAGTACCGGCTCGATTTTGGGAACAAAAAATGCTTTGTTACATCATGCACGCTTGTGTGATCATGCACAACATGATCATCGAGAATGAGCGTGGCCAAGATGTAGACTACTCTTAGTATGAGCTCTTGGGACTTCCCGTGTGAGTGCGACGGAGGGCTGAAAGGGTGGCCCGTTTTGTTGCCTCCTATCATGCCATTCGACGTCCCGCATCACATGATGATCTTCAGAAGGATCTCATTGAGGAATGGTGGGCATGGAATGGATGACATGTTGGGGAACGTAGCAGAATTTTAAAATTTTCTATGCATCACCAAAATCAATCTATGGAGTCATCTAGCAACGATGGAGAGGGGAGTGCATCTACATACCCTTGTAGATCACGAGCGGAAGCGTTCCAGAGAACGGGGTTGATGGAGTCGTACTCGACGTGATCCAAATCACCGAAGATCCTAGCGCCGAACGGACGGCACCTCCGCGTTCAACACACGTACGGAGTGAGGACGTCTCCCGCGTCTTGATCCAGCAAGGAGGAGGGAGAGGTTGAGGAAGAGGGCTCCAACAGCAGCACGACGGCGTGGTGGTGATGAAGCTGCAGTACTCCGGCAGGGCTTCACCAAGCTCTTATGGAGGAGGAGAGGTGTTGGGGAAGGGAGGGGCTGCGCCTTGGATGTTGTGTGCAGCCCTCCCCTCACCCCTCTATTTATAGGGGAAGGGGGAAGGGGGCCGACCCCCTCTAGATGAGATCTAGAGGGGGGGGGGGCAGCGGCCAAGGGGAGGGGGGCTTGCCCCCCAAGCAAGGGGGCGCTCCCCTTAGGGTTTCCCCCAACCCTAGGCGCATGGGCCATAGGGGGGTGTGGCGCCCCAGCCCACTTGGGCTGGTTACCTTCTCCATACAGCCCATAAGGCCCTCCGGAAGAGGTGGCCCCTCCCGGTGGACCCCCGGAACCCCTCTGGTGGCCCTGGTACAATACCGATATGCCCCCGAATCTTTCCGGCGACCGTATGACAACTTCCCATATATAAATCTTTACCTTCGGACCATTCCTGGAACTCCTCGTGACGTCCGGGATCTCATCCGGGACTCCGAACAACATTCGGTAATCACATACAAGTCTTCCTAACAACCCTAGCGTCACCGAACCTTAAGTGTGTAGACCCTACGGGTTCGGAAGACATGCAGACATGACCGAGACGACTCTCCGATCAATAACCAACAGCGGGATCTGGATACCCATGTTGGCTCCCACATGCTCCACGATGATCTCATCGGATGAACCACGATGTCGAGGATTCAATCAATCCATATACAATTCCCTTTGTCAATCGGTACGTTACTTGCCCGAGACTCGATTGTCGGTATCCCAATACCTTGTTCAGTCTCGTTACCGGCAAGTCACTTTACTCGTACCGTAATGCATGATCCCGTGATCAACCACTTGATCACATTGAACTCATTATGATGATGCATTACCGAGTGGGCCCAGAGATACCTCTCCGTCATACGGAGTGACAAATCCCAGTCTCGATTCGTGCCAACCCAACAGACACTTTCGGAGATACCTGTAATGTACCTTTATAGTCACCCAATTACGTTGTGACATTTGGCACACCCAAGGCACTCCTACGGTATCCGGGAGTTGCACAATCTCATGGTCTAAGGAAATGATACTTGACATTCAGAAAAGCTGCAGCAAACGAACTACACGATCTTTGAGCTAAGCTTAGGATTGGGTCTTGTCCATCACATCATTCTCCTAATGATGTGATCCCGTTATCAATGACATCCAATGTCCATAGTCAGGAAACCATGACTATCTTTTGATCAACGAGCTAGTCAACTAGAGGCTCACTAGGGACGTGTTGTGGTCTATGTATTCACACATGTATTACGATTTCCGGATAACACAATTATAGCATGAACAATAGACAATTATCATGAACAAAGAAACATAATAATAACCATTTTATTATTGCCTCTAGGGCATATTTCCAACAGTCTCCCACTTGCACTAGAGTCAATATTCTAGTTACATTGTGATGAATCGAACACCCATGCAGTTCTGGTGTTGATCATGTTTTGCTCTAGGGAGAGGTTTAGTCAACGGATCTGCTACATTCAGGTCCGTATGTACTTTACAAATTTCTATGTCTCCATTTTGAACACTTTCACGAATGGAGTTGAAGCGACGCTTGATATGCCTGGTCTTCCTGTGAAACCTAGGCTCCTTGGCAAGGGCAATAGCTCCAGTGTTGTCACAGAAGAGAGCCATCGGGCCCGATGCATTGGGTATGACTCCTAGGTCGGTAATGAACTCCTTCACCCATACTGCTTCTTGTGCTGCCTCCGAGGCTGCCATGTACTCCGCTTCACATGTAGATCCCGCCACAACGCTTTGCTTGCAACTGCACCAGCTTACTGCCCCACCATTCAAAATATACACGTATCCGGTTTGTGACTTAGAGTCATCCAGATCTGTGTCGAAGCTAGCATCGACGTAACCCTTTACGACGAGCTCTTCGTCACCTCCATAAACGAGAAACATTTCCTTGGTCCTTTTCAGGTACTTCAGGATATTCTTGACCGCTGTCCAGTGTTCCATGCCAGGATTACTTTGGTACCTTCCTAACAAACTTACGGCAAGGTTTACATCAGGTCTGGTACATAGCATAGCATACATGATAGACCCTATGGCCGAGGCATAGGGGATGACACTCATCTTTTCTCTATCTTCTGTCGTGGTCGGGCATTGAGCCGTGCTCAATCTCATACCTTGCAATACAGGCAAGAACCCCTTCTTTGACTGATCCATTTTGAACTTCTTCAATATCTTGTCAAGGTATGTACTCTGTGAAAGACCAATGAGGCGTCTCGATCTATCTCTATAGATCTTGATGCCTAATATATAAGCAGCTTCTCCAAGGTCCTTCATTGAAAAACACTTGTTCAAGTAGG
Source organism: Triticum urartu (assembly GCF_056163025.1). Classification (NCBI taxonomy): domain Eukaryota; kingdom Viridiplantae; phylum Streptophyta; class Magnoliopsida; order Poales; family Poaceae; genus Triticum; species Triticum urartu. Next base: position 50,010,722 of record NC_141874.1, on the reverse strand, counting down.
CCTTTATGCTTTCCAAGAATTCTGTATCATTTCCCATCAACAGTATGTCATCCACATACAATATGAGAAATGCTACAGAGCTCCCACTCACTTTCTTGTAAATGCAGGCTTCTCCATAAGTCTGCATAAACCCAAATGCTTTGATCATCTCGTCAAAACGAATGTTCCAACTCCGAGATGCTTGCACCAGCCCATAAATCGAGCGTTGGAGCTTGCACACCTTGTCAGCATTCTTAGGATCGATAAAACCTTCCGGCTGCGTCATATACAATTCTTCCTTAAGGAAACCATTAAGGAATGCCGTTTTGACGTCCATTTGCCATATCTCATAATCATAGAATACGGCAATTGCTAACATGATTCGGACGGACTTCAGCTTCGCTACGGGTGAGAAAGTCTCATCGTAGTCAACCCCTTGAACTTGTCGATAACCCTTAGCGACAAGCCGAGCTTTATAGATGGTCACATTACCATCCACGTCTGTCTTCTTCTTAAAGATCCATTTATTTTCTATGGCTCGCCGATCAACGGGCAATTCAGTCAAAGTCCATACTTCGTTTTCATACATGGATCCTATCTCGGATTTCATGGCTTCCAGCCATTTGTCGGAATCCGGGACCGCCATCGCTTCTTCATAGTTCGAAGGTTCACCATTGTCTAACAACATGATTTCCAAGACAGGGTTGCCGTACCACTCTGGTGCGGAACGTGTCCTTGTGGACCTACGAAGTTCAGTAGCAACTTGATCTGAAGTTTCATGATCATCATCATCAACTTCCTCTCTAGTCGGTGCAGGCACCTCAAGAACATTTTCTTGAGCTGCGCCACTTACCGGTTCAAGAGGTAATACTTCATCAATTTCTACCTTCCTCCCACTTATTTCTTTTGAGAGAAACTCTTTCTCTAGAAAGGACCCATTCTTGGCAACAAAGATCTTGCCTTCGGATCTGAGGTAGAAGGTATACCAAACAGTTTATTTAGGGTATCCTATGAAGACGCATTTTTCCGATTTGGGTTCGAGCTTTTCAGGTTGAAGTTTCTTGACATAAGCATTGCATCCCCAAACTTTTAGAAACACAGCTTAGGTTTCTTCCCAAACCATAATTCATACGGTGTCGTCTCAACGGATTTCGACGGAGCCCTATTTAAAGTGAATGCGTCAATCTCTAAAGCATAGCCCCAAAATGATAGCGGTAAATCGGTAAGAGACATCATAGATCACACCATATCTAATAGAGTGCGATTACGACGTTCGGACACACCATTACGCTGAGGTGTTCCAGGCGGCGTGAGTTGTGAAACTATTCCACATTTTCTTAAGTGTGTGCCAAATTCGTGACTCGAGTATTCTCCCCACGATCTGATCGCAAGAACTTGATTTTCCTGTCGCGTTGATTCTCAACCTCACTCTGAAATTCCTTGAACTTTTCAAAGGTCTCAGACTTGTGTTTCATTAAGTAGACATACCCATATCTACTCAAGTCATCAGTGAGGGTGAGAACATAACGATAGCCACCGCGAGCCTCAACACTCATTGGACCGCACACATCAGTATGTATGATTTCCAATAAGTTGGTTGCTCGCTCCATTGTTCCTGAGAACAGAGTCTTGGTCATTTTACCCATGAGGCATGGTTCGCACGTGTCAAATGATTCGTAATCAAGAGACTCTAAAAGTCCATCTGCATGGAGCTTCTTCATGCGTTTGACACCTATGTGACCAAGGCGGCAGTGCCACAAGTATGTGGGACTATCATTATCAACCTTACATCTTTTGGTATTCACACTATGAATATGTGTAGCATTACGCTGGAGATTCATTAAGAATAAAACATTCACCATCGGAGCATGACCATAAAACATATCTCTCATATAAATAGAACAACCATTATTCTTGGATTTAAATGAGTAGCCATCTCGTATTAAACGAGATCCTGATACAATGTTCATGCTCAAAGCTGGCACTAAATAACAATTATTGAGGTTTAAAACTAATCCCGTAGGTAAATATAGAGGTAGCGTGCCGACGGCGATCACATCGACCTTGGAACCATTCCCTACACGCATTGTCACCTCGTCCTTCGCCAGTATCCGTTTATTCCGCAGCTCCTGCTTTGAGTTACAAATGTGAGCAACCGCACCGGTATCAAATACCCAGGAGCTACTACGAGTACTGGTAAGGTACACATCAATTACATGTATATCACATATACCTTTCGTGATGCCAGCCTTCTTGTCCGCTAAGTATTTGGGGCAGTTCCGCTTCCAGTGACCACTTCCCTTGCAATAAAAACACCCAGTCTTGGGCTTGGGTCCATTCTTTGGCTTCTTCCCGGCAGCTTGCTTACCAGGCGCGGCAACTCCCTTGCCGTCCTTCTTGAAGTTCTTCTTACCCTTGCCTTTCTTGAACTTAGTGGTTTTATTCACCATCAACACTTGATGTTCCTTTTTGACTTCTACCTCTGCTGATTTCACCATTGAATATACCTCAGGAATGGTCTTTTCCATCCCCTGCATATTGAAGTTCATCACAAAGCTCTTGTAGCTCGGTGGAAGCGACTGAAGGATTCTGTCAATGACCACGTCATCCGGGAGATTAACTCCCAGCTGAGTCAAGCGGTTATGCAACCCAGACATTTTGAGTATGTGCTCACTGACAGAACTGTTTTCCTCCATCTTACAACTGAAGAACTTGTCGGAGACTTCATATCTCTCGACCCGGGCATGAGCTTGAAAAACCATTTTTAGCTCTTCGAACATCTCATATGCTCCGTGTCTCTCAAAACGCTTTTGGAGCCCCGGTTCTAAGCTGTAAAGCATGCCGAACTGAACGAGGGAGTAATCATCAGCACGTGTCTGCCAAGCATTCATAACGTCTTGGTTTTGTGGGACGGGTGCGTCACCTAGCGGTGCTTCTAGGACATAATCTTTCTTGGCAGCTATGAGGATGATCCTCAGGTTCTGGACCCAGTCCGTATAGTTGCTGCCATCGTTTTTCAGCTTGGTTTTCTCTAGGAATGCGTTCAAGTTGAGGACAACGTGGGCCATTTGATCTACAAGACATATTGTAAAGATTTTAGACTAAGTTCATGATAATTAAGTTCATCTAATCAAATTATTCAATGAACTCCCACTCAGATAGACATCCCTCTAGTCATCTAAGTATAACATGATCCGAGTTAACTAGGCCGTGTCCGATCATCACGTGAGACGGACTAGTCAACATCGGTGAACATCTTCATGTTGATCGTATCTTCTATACGACTCATGCTCGACCTTTCGGTCTTCTGTGTTCCGAGGCCATGTCTGTACATGCTAGGCTCGTCAAGTCAACCTAAGTGTATTGCGTGTGTAAATCTGGCTTACACCCGTTGTATTCGAACGTTAGAATCTATCACACTCGATCATCACGTGGTGCTTCGAAACAACGAACCTTCGCAACGGTGCACAGTTAGGGGGAACACTTTCTTGAATTTTTTACGAGGGGTCATCTTATTTAAGCTACCGTCGTTCTAAGTGAAAGTGCGTTATATCGACTAGAGGGGGGTGAATAGGCGATTTTTATGAAAGTCTTCAAAACGCGGAAGTTATGAAGACAAACGATAGAAATAAACCTACTACCCCGCAACGGAAGGTAGACTACACTAGGCAAGCCATAGTCAAGTATTCAATAGAGTGAAAGCACAATGACTAATAGCAGCAATGTAGTAAGGATCAGGTAGGAAGATATTGTGAAGCCACACAGAACACGCAGTCACTCAGTGAAGACAAAAGATAGTGCGAACATACAATGACTTCACAAGGAGTAGCAGTATGTAAAGGGAAGGGAAGATGAAACCAGTGACTCGCTGAAGACAATGATTTGTTGGACCAGTTCCAGTTGCTGTGACAACTGTACGTCTGGTTAGGGCGGCTAGGTATTTAAACCTTAGGACACACAGTCCCGGACACCCAGTCCTAAACACGCAGCTCAGGACACCCAGTCCTCACCGTATTCCCCTTGAGCTTAGGTCACACAGACCTCGCCCAATCACTCTGGTAAGTCTTCAAGGTAGACTCCCAAACCTTCACAGACTTCGTTCACCGGCAATCCACAATGTCTCTTGGATGCTCAGAACGCGATGCCTAACCGGCTGGAGGATGCACAGTCCTCAAGTGTAATAAGTCTTCAGATCACACAGAAAAGAAGACTTAAGTGATGCCTAATTCTCTTTGGCTCTGGGTGGTTAGGGCTTTATCCTCGCAGGGAATTCTCTCTCAAAGGCTTCGAGGTGGGTTGCTCTCAAACGACAAAAGCCGTACTCTGAATCTGAGCAGCCAACCGTTTATGGTTGTAGGGGGTGGGCTATTTATAGCCACTTGGCAACCCGACCTGATTTGTCCGAAATGACCCTGGGTCACTAAGGAATTGACACGTGTTCCAACGGTCAGATTTCAAACTCACATGGCAACTTTACTTGGGCTACAAGCAAAGCTGACTTGTCCGACTCTGGACAAGATTCGCTCTCATAGTGTTCCCTCGAAGACATAGGTTTTGTTTAAGCATCACTTCAGTCATTCTGACTGGTTCTCTTGGACCCCACTTAACAGTACGGTGGTTCCTATGACTCAACAAAGAAGAAAAAGAACTACGAAAGATCTAAGTCTTCGAGCTCCATAGGCTTCATGTGATGTCTTCTCATGTCATAGTCTTCAATGTGAATATCTTCATATACCACCTTTGACTTCAATGTCTTCATACATTTTTAGGGGTCATCTCTGGTAGGAAAACCGAATCAATGAGGGACTTCTACCTGTGTTATCCTGCAATTCTCACAAACACATTAGTCCCTCAACTAGGTTTGTCGTCAATACTCCAAAACCAACTAGGGGTGGCACTAGATGCACTTACAATCTCCCCCTTTTTGGTGATTGATGACAAACTAGTTGAAGTTTTCAACGGGAATATAATCTGTGAAATTGTAAAGGATAAGGAATTGTCTTCATAAGTTGCAAGGGCTCCCCCTGAAGATGTGCATATAAGTAATTTGCTTTTGGAATGCAAATGCACATGGCAGGTTGTACTTGTGGAGATCCACTTCAACTTATGATGACAATCCACTATGCATGTGAAAGTATATGAAGATAATGACATGCATAATGGAAAATGGACGTCTGCAGAATGATCTAAGTGCGGAATTTATCGTCGCACATGCGGAATTTATCATCGCAACACAAGGTGGCAGATAAGTAGCAGACGACCATCGAGTTTAAGTGTTACAACTCAAAGAACCAAATGTAGCAAAACGAGAGTTGTAAGCACGAAGCAAAATATAAAGCACCCGCCCATATGGACCCGCTTGAAGACTATCAACCTCATATGCTTCTCCCCCTTTTGTCAGTAAGGACCAAAAAGGTTTGAAGACATAGAGCATCTACTCGTTCGCATGAGGAGTAGGTGAAGCAGCAGGGTCGTTGGTGGTGTTTGGCGGTGCTGAAGAGCTTGGAGCAGAGTCGAAGCATGCTGAAGGAGGTGGCGGTGAAGTAGCATCGTCTTCATCCTCGATCACTCTGGCAGTCACAGTTGCAGCAGAGGAAGAGAACTCAGAGTCTTCAAGGGATGGAGTTCGTTGCAGCACTGCCCTTCGAGGAGGTGTGGAGTCAAACTTGAATCGCTCAGGGAAGCCATCCTCTTGAAGATCATCTTCAGAACACATCAGTGTTAGCCCTTTCCATGTGCGGCGAGAGGTTTCATGGGCAACAAAAGCATTCTTGGTGGCAAGATTGCGAATGCGATTAACATCCACCAAGAGGCTTTGCATCTGACGCTTCAGCCAGTCATGATGCCTATCATGTTTCTGATGAAGAGCCACAAGAAGCTCTCGGTCATTGAGAACACGAGTGCGCTTCTTGGATCGTGGAGCAGTTGTACTGTCAGTGGCTTCAGTGAGAGCAGGATGCGGTGCACGTGTAGTGCCAGCCAAAGGATACACACGAGCGACTGCTTCAACTCCTTCAATGTTCTGAGAAAAACTCTAATGCTCTGCATTCTGAAGACTTAGGGGTTCCTTGGCAGGCTCAGGATAGATGGCTTCAATCGACATATCCACATCAGGCAGAAAAATCTGATGATTGCGAGCAGATGGCTGATATGAGATAGTGGAGTGAAGTTTGATCAGCCGCATGACCCATGGGGCGTAGAACTTCAAGCCAAACAGATCAGAGCCTGATGCAGCAAGTTGGCGAATGAAGAAGTCCTGTGCATTGAAGCATTTTCCATGAAGAATATAGAAGACCAAAGTCTTCATTGCACCTTCAAGCTTGGCATGTGGAGAGTGTCCTTTGATTGGCCAGAGAGTTCGCCTTATGATGTGATAAATGGTTCTTGGTAGATACTCAAGGTCTTCAACGAAGAACTCCGTGGGATAAGCAGCATCTTGGGGCAATGGCTTCATCATACTGAGCATCTGACTCATATTAGGTTCAGTCTTCTGAAAGATGCTCTTAATAACTTCACTATGAAGCTGACAGCCATGCTCGTAGAGATCGCCAGGAGTGGGCAAACCAGTGAGCTCAATGATGTCAAAGGCTTTGGCTTCGTGATGAACGTTTCCTATCATCCACTCTAGGACCCAAGTCTTCGGATCTCTGCTATACCCGCGGATGTGAAGTGTGGCATAGAATTGGAGCAGCAACTCTTCATTCCAATGCTTTTGGTCAGTGACGAATGGCAGCAATCCAACTTCTTTGAAGCAATCCAGAGCTTCTTCCAGACAGGGCAGACCAGCTATAGCTTCAATGTCAAGGCGCTTGTGGGGGAAGATGCGACCTTGATTGTATATAATGCAGGAGTAATAGCTTCGCTGCGGATAGCTCCAGAACCGATCAGATGATATCCTTTCCATTGAGTAGGGGTTCCTAGAGCTAATGAAGAATGTGTTGTCTGCTCTGAAGCCATTGATATTGAAGGAGCCAGGTGCTGATGCAGGACCTGGGAACCTTGGCAATCTTGGGATTGGCTTCTGTACCTGAGGCCTGTTCTCAACATGATAGTCGAACTGGGGACCGGCAGCAGACTCGGGAACAGAAGTGGCGGGATCAGTGGCTTCGCGGACTTCTGGTGCTTTTGTTGGTGAGGGCTCCACATTAGCTTCAGCCATGACAGCGTCAGTGGCTTCACTGGTGTTGGTGGTGGCAGCCGGATTGTCTTCAGCAGAGACTTGAGGCCTTGGACCTTTGCGAAGTCTGCGCAACGCGGGTGACGCCTGTGGAGTTGCTGTTGGCTGGGCCTCAAAGTCTTCTTCCTCTTGTGGGCAATCCGCCCATGAAGCGTCCTGTGCAATTGGCTTCAGTGGACGACTAATGCTGATGAGTTCGCTGTTCTCGAGCTGAGGAAGGACTGCACCATCTTCTACATGGTCATGTTGACCAATGTCTTCAGCAGCGATGGGATCAACTGCTGGAAAGTCTTCAGCTTCATGAGCCACTGTGAAAGCAGGCTCATGGATTGTCAGTTGGCGTTCAGCCTCAGGACGAACCATGGAAATGGGTTCAACTATCAAAGGCTCTGTGGGTGATGAGGCCTTCAAGGTTGTAGAAAGGACCGACGACATTGGGTTCTGCATCTCGTGTGCCATCAGCCCTTGGAGCTGAGGGACCAGGGTTGAAGTCTAGTCCCAATGTCTTCTTGTTTTGCTTCGCTGAGTTCTGGGCAAACTGGAAGTTGCGCTTGAACAGAATGTCGTCACGACACCATAGTAGTGACGATGGGTGTGCATCAACAGGCTGTGGCCCACGGACCATGCAGGGATAGAAGCCTTGTTTAATGGCTTCATCTCTGGACCTGGGTTGAAGATTCTTGTATAGGATGTCTCCCCACGGTCTCTTGATGGCATTTTTCTCAGCATATTCCTGGGTTACAAATCGGTATTGAACCATTGTTCTGCCCAATATCTTCGAATCCATTGGATTCGGGTCTTGCGCTGATTGTAATCCTCTTCAGGATCTGTCTTGTACAGTTCTGAGAGGTCATCTGGCAGATCTCTAGATGTTTCTCCACGACGCTTTCTGCCACCCTTCCTTGCTGATTTCTCTGAAGCCATGAACTTTAAACTGAAAGGCTTCAACACGTTCAAAGGCTTCAAAGGTTTTCGCTTGCTGGACAAACAGGAACTGGCTTCGGGAGAATTTATGTGATGCTGTAAGAATTCTGCAAATGAATGCAGACTATGAGAACCAAAGGATTCTCCCACGGACATGTACCTGTGACAGCATTAAGGTGCGAGGGAAGGGGAAGAGGTCATATGCATTCTCAGAAGATTTTGAAGATAAATCAGTTTAGAAGACATTGACCTCATCGTGCGAAGACATTCACTCATAGATAAGGAGTTGGTTCCAGATTTGTACGAATCCAGAGATCAGTACAAGTGAGGAATCTAACTACTTTGTGAAGCATAAGTGAATATACTAGGCATGTTATGAGATGAAGTATGAGAGAGATCTAACTTGTGTGAATAGAAACTGCTTGTGGTAGAAGGTGACAAAGCCATAGGATCAACAGTGCCGTAAAAAGGAGGTTTTATTTACCACACTAAGAACTGCTAGACGGAGTGGAAGATAAGGCCGAGCAGTTCGATCTTCCGTGCCCTAACTTGGCGACGGAGGACACCTACGGTGACGACGGAGAGGACTATGTCCGCGGTCGGCGTGAAGACGGCGTCGGAGAGGTTGCGGCAGCAAAGCGCTTCGTCGCCGGCGTCGTCGAGGGCTAGCGGTGGCGCTAGGGTTCGTGCGAGAGTGGAAGAAGAGATAATGACCGCCGTGAAGTGTGTATTTATAGGTACAGGGGCGGCACTGCGTTATTACACAGGTGCCCCTGGCTATTCGCATCTGAGGAACACGTGGCCATTATGCGGAATTTTGGGGTTTGTTCCACGTCCCACGCACGCTTGGATTGTCGGGTGGTCGTTCCTACTTCTCCGGGTTTCATGTGGAGGAATGAGCATTGAAAACGGACTTAATGGTTGTCTCTGTATCTTCTGCTGACAAGGACGCAGGGAAGACATTCGACAGTTTCAATAGAATGCATATGATTTGGAGAGATAGAATTTGAGATAGAAAGCATAGAGAGGTTAGGGCCCGATCACATTCACTTAGTTCAAAAGATTCAACAAGAAAACATAGCTATAAGTGAATGCTGTAGAGGACAGAACACTAGTATATATATATATCTATATAATCAACATAGTGAAGATAATCATGAAGACATGTTGAGATTGAAGCCAAACCAAATGTGAAGACATAGAAAATGTAACGCCATGAGTGAAACACTTCAAACAGAACATTTGGTGGTGGCGTTACCCACCGTATAGGAAGTATTAGACCCAGACACGGCGCACAATTATCGTGGCGCTCCGAAGTCAAATTCCACATTAATGTATTCACACTTAGAATGTATGTCTTCATTGATTGAAGATATACTTTACTTCGTGTGTTGCACATCTAAGTCATCAATATGCATAAGGGTTAGGATGTGTGCCTGATCACAGGACATTTGAGGATTCCAGGATATTTAGCTCACACCGTAACTTGCAAAATCTCTTCTCATCCAAGGGCTTGGTGAAGATATCTGCCAATTGCTCTTCAGTGTTGACGTGTATGATATCAATATCTTCCTTCACAACATGATCTCTAAGAAAGTGATGACGAATTTCAATGTGCTTTGTCTTCGAGTGCTGAACTGGGTTGTTGGCAATCTTGATGGTGCTTTTGTTGTCGCAGTAGAGTGACACTTGCTTCAGATGAATGCCATAGTCTTTGAGTGTTTGCTTCATCCACAGAAGCTGAGCGCAGCAAGATCCAGCAGCAATGTATTCAGATTCAGCAGTGGAGAGAGATACACAGTTCTGCTTCTTTGAAGACCAACATACAAGTGATCGTCCCAGAAAGTGACATGTGCCTGATGTAGACTTGCGATCAACTTTGTCACTAGCATAATCAGCATCCGAGAATCCAACCAGATCAAACTCTGAGCCCTTTGGATACCATAATCCTAGAGTTGGGGTGTGAGCCAAATATCAAAGAATTCACTTCACAGCTAAGTGATGCGACTCCTTTGGTGCCGCTTGAAATCGAGCACACATGCAAACACTAAGCATAATATCTGGCCTAGATGCACATAGATAAAGTAAAGAACCAATCATGGAGCGGTATACCTTTTGATCGAACTCTTTACCATTGTCGTCAGGACCCAGATGATGCTTGGCTGGCATTGGCGTCGTGAAGCCTTTGCAGTCTTGCATACCGAACTTCTTCAGGCAATCTTTGAGATACTTCTCTTGAGATATGAAGATGCCGTTGCGTTGCTGTCGTATTTGAAGACCGAGAAAGAACTTCAGCTCTCCCATCATAGACATTTGATATTGCTCTTGCATCATATATCCAAAATCTTCACTGTACTTCTGATTGGTGCAGCCGAAGATAATGTCATCCACATATATATGGCACACAAACAGTTCACCATCATATGTCTTCGTGAAGAGAGTGGGGTCGAGAGAACCAGGTATGAAGCCTTTGCTCTTCAGGAAGTATTTGAGTGTGTCATACCAGGCCCGAGGGGCTTGTTTGAGGCCATACAGTGCCTTGTTGAGCTTGTATACCATGTCAGGATGTTTTGGATCTTCAAAGCCAGGAGGTTGTGCAACATACACTTCTTCTTCAATCTTGCCATTGAGGAAGGCGCTCTTCACATCCATTTGATAAAGAAGTATGTTGTGATGATTTTCATAGGCCAGCAGTATGCGTATGGCTTCAAGTCTAGCCACAGGAGCAAATGTTTCATCGAAGTCAATGCCTTCCACTTGAGTATATCCTTGAGCAACGGGACGAGCTTTGTTTCTGACAATTTGACCATGCTCATCTTGCTTGTTGCGGTATATCCATTTGGTGCCTATTATGTTGTGCTTCCGAGGATCGGGACGCTTGACCAATTCCCATACATTATTCAGCTCAAACTGTTGAAGCTCATCTTGCATAGCTTGAATCCATTCAAGTTCCATGAAGGCTTCTTCAACTTTCTTGGGCTCTGTTATTGAGACGAATGCGAAGTGCCCACAGAGATTTGCCAGCTGAGTCGCCCTTGAAAGAGTGAGTGGACCGGGTGCATTGATGCTATCAATTATTCTTTCAATCTGCACTTCATTGGCAACGCGAGGATGTACAGGGCGAAGATTTTGCTCTTGCTGAACATTGTCGTTGTTAGAAGGAATGTCTTCAGGCTGAGCATTGTCTTCATGTTGATCAGGTGCTGAGATGATAAGTTCTTCTTCAGGATGAGCTTCAGAAGGTATAATTTCTCCAGTTCCCATTAGCTTGATTGATTCACTGGATGGAACTTCATCTAGCACATTTGGCAGTTGCTCTCTTTGTGAACCATTGGTCTCATCGAACCGCACATCCACTGTCTCAACCACTTTGTAATGAAAGAGATTGAAGACTCTGTAGGAGTGCGAATCCTTTCCATATCCAAGCATAAAACCCTCATGTGCTTTTGGTGCAAACTTTGAGGTGTGATGTGGGTCCTTGATCCAGCACCTGGCGCCAAATACTCTGAAGTAACTGACATTTGGCTTCTTGCCAGTAAGGAGCTCATAAGATGTCTTGTTCAGAAGCTTGTGAAGATAAACACGATTGATTGTATGGCATGAAGTATCAATGGCTTCAGGCCAGAATTTTCTTGGAGTCTTGTATTCATCTAGCATCGTTCTGGCCATCTCAATGAGTGTTCTGTTCTTGCATCCGACGACCCCATTCTGCTGTGGCGTGTACGGGGCTGAGAATTCATGTGTGATTCCCAAGATATCAAGATATGTATCAAGGCCAGTGTTCTTGAATTCAGTGCCATTGTCACTTCTGATATGCTTTATCTTGGCGCCATAGTTGTTCATTGCTCGATTGGCGAAGTGTTTGAAGACATCCTGCACTTCAGTCTTGTAAAGGATTATGTGCACCCAAGTATATCTAGAATAATCATCAATAATGACAAAGCCATAGAGACAAGAAGTAGTAGTAAGAGTTGAGTAATGAGTGGGACCGAAAAGATCCATGTGAAGCAGTTCGAAGGGTCGAGTAGTGGTCATGATTGTCTTCAAGGGATGTTTGGCCCTCGTCATATTTCCTGCCTCACAGGCACCACATAAGTGATATTTCTTGAACTTGATGCCCTCGATGCCTATGACATGCTTCTTCTTTGCCAGGGTGTGGAGGTTCCTCATGCCAGCATGCCCAAGCCTCCGATGCCAGAGCCAGCATTCTGAAGCTTTTGCTAGAAGACATATGGCAAGCTGTGGTCCTGCTGAGAAATCTACCACGTACAAATCATCTTTTCGATACCCTTCAAATACTAGAGACTTGTCAGATTCCATTAGAACAAGGTAACGATATTTTCCAAATATTATGATCATGTTTAAATCTCAAAGCATTGAGACAGACATTAAGTTGAAGCCAAGGGATTCAACAAGCATGACTTTATCCATGTGTTGATCCCTTGAGATTGCAACTCTACCTAGACCCAATACCTTACTTTTGCCAGTGTCAGCAAATGTGATGTGACTCTTGTCGGATGGACGTAAGGTTGAGTCCATAAGAAGGCTTCTTTTGCCAGTCATGTGATTTGTACACCCACTGTCAATAATCCATTCTGAAGACGCTGGTGTCGTACCCTACAGTGCAGTTAGGGGGATAGGCTTCACGAAGAGCATTGTGAAGCAAAAACATTTGACGAACCAGTGGGTTATGAAAGCTTAGATCCAGATTAGGACTAATATGGAGAGTAGCAAGCGATTCAGGAACGAAGTACATAGTAAGACCATTCGGGCATTTGATCTTGCGCCCTACAAGATGTTTAAGGTCCCCAGCAATAGCGTCAGACGATTTTAGTTTTCTGCTGGAGACCCTTCCCTGCAAAAGAGAGTTAAGCTTTCTTAGCCACCCACATCTTCAAGGGTGGCTTTGAAGCAATGAGTCTAAGTGCAGCATCTGAGAACTTTGGCTTTGGAGCCCTAGCAAAAAGTCTTGCAGGTGGACAACAATACTCATAAGAATAAGCAGAATAGTTCTTGGTCTTATGAACATGGCGGTTTGATGAACCGCGCTCATATTCATTGGCCTGAGTATGGCTTCCCTGCAAAACATTTGCGTTAGTGCGACTCAGGTGAGTCCTCTGTCTATATGAAGCCTTTGGTCGTATGAAGCCTTTGGTCTGAGGTTTGTCTTCTTCACGTGAGGTGTCATGATGACATTCACAGGAAGATTCTCCAGACACCTTTTCGGAACCCAGATCTTCTTCATAGGCGGTCCATTCCTGCAGTTAGTACCAATGTACCTGGCAAACACTTCACCATTCTAATTTTTAAACAGTTTATAGTTTGCATCAAGGGATTCATCAATGATAATGGGGTTAGCACAAGTGAAGCCAGATAGATTGGATGGATCTGTTGAAGGTTCCTTTGCAGCAACCCACGTGGTTTTGGGGTAGTGCTCAGCTTTCCAGTAAGAGCCATCAGCATTCATTTTCCTTACGAACCCAACACCCTCTTTCCTCGGGTTTCGGTTCAGAATCTGCTTTTTGAGGACATCACATAGTGTCTGATGCCCTTTAAGACTTTTGTACATCCCTGTTTCAAGCAATGTCTTCAACCTAGCATTCTCATCAGCAATAGCAGTGGTATCCTCAGCAGATGGGTTAGTTACCACATCAATAGTTGAAGATATTGCAACAGCAGTAGCAGTAGAACATTCAGCAACAGAAGTAGCATTATCACGCTCAATGCATTTAAGACATGGTGGTTCAAATCCTTCCTGAGCGGAACTGATCTGTTTGGCGCGAAGTGACTCGTTTTCCTTTTGAAGATCTTCATGAGCCGCTCTCAATTTCTCAAGATCTTGCTTCCTTTGAAGATAATCATAGGAAAGCTTTTCATGAGTTGTTGAGAGAGTTTCATGACGACTTTCAAGTTCCTGATACTTAACGTGAAGATTTTTTATGTCTTCAATTAAGGATTCAGATCGAGTCATTTCAGCACCTAACAGATCATCGCTTCTGTCTAACAGTTTTTGAATATGTTCCATAGCTTTCTGTTGTTCAGTTGCAATTTTAGCAAGTGTTTTGTAGCTGGGTTTTGAACCACAATCAGAGTCATCGTCACTAGATGTTTGATAGTGAGTAGTGCGTGTGTTTACCTTGGCACCGCATGCCATGAAGCAGTAGGTAGAAGCAGAGTAGTCCTTGTCATTTGCATCGGTGTCGGTGATGAAGTCATTGTCTTCAGTGTTGAAGATGGACTTGGCAACGTATGTTGTAGCCAGACTTGCGATGCCTGAATCGGACTCCTCCTCAGACTCCACCTCCGCCTCCTCAGAAGCGGACTCCTCCTCTGAATCCATTTCCTTGCCAACAAACGCACGTGCCTTGCCAGATGAGCTCTTCTTGTGTGATGAAGACTTTGAGGAAGACTTGGAAGAAGACTTTGAGTATTTCTTCTTCTTCTTCTCGTCAGAGTCATATTCCTTGCTCTTCTTCTTCTTTTTGTTCTCATTGTCCCACTGTGGACACTCAGAGATGAAGTGGCCAGGTTTCTTGCACTTGTGACATGTTTTCTTCTTGTAGTCGTGAGCAGAAGCTTCATCATTCCTTGAGCTTGATCGGGAAGACTTTCTGAAACCTTTCTTCTTGGTGAATTTTTGGAACTTCTTCACAAGCATAGCAAGTTCCCTTCCAATGTCTTCAGGATCATCCGAACTGCTGTCAGATTCTTCTTCAGATGAGGAGACAACTTTTGCCTTCAAGGCACGAGTTCGCCCATAGTTTGGACCGTAGATATCTCTTTTCCTAGAAAGCTGAAACTCATGTGTGTTGAGCCTCTCAAGTATGTCAGACGGCTCGAGTGTCTTGAAATCAGGACGTTCTTGAATCATCAGGGCTAGGGTGTCAAACGAACTATCAAGTGATCTCAGTAGTGTCTTGACGACTTCATGTTTGGTGATCTCAGTAGCGCCGAGGGCTTGAAGCTCATTTGTGATGTCAGTGAGTCGGTCAAATGTGAGCTGGACATTCTCATTGTCATTTCGCTTGAAGCGGTTGAAGAGGTTGCGAAGGACACCGATTCTCTGATCTCTCTGGGTTGAGACGCCTTCATTGACCTTGGAGAGCCAGTCCCAGACCAGCTTAGATGTTTCCAAAGCACTCACACGGCCATACTGTCCTTTGGTCAGATGACCACAGATGATATTCTTGGCAGTAGAGTCCAGTTGAACAAACTTCTTGACATCAGCAGCAGTGACACCTTCTCCAGCCTTGGGAACGCCGTTCTTGACGACATACCATAGGTCAACGTTAATGGCTTTAAGATGCATGCGCATCTTATTCTTCCAGTAGGGATATTCAGTTCCATCGAAGACGGGGCACGCAGCGGAGACTTTAATTATCCCTGCAGTCGACATAGCTAAAACTCCAGGTGGTTAAACCGAATCACACAGAACAAGGGACCACCTTGCTCTGATACCAATTGAAAGTGCGCTATATCGACTAGAGGGGGGTGAATAGGCGATTTTTATGAAAGTCTTCAAAACGTGGAAGTTATGAAGACAAACGATAGAAATAAACCTACTACTCTGCAGCGGAAGGTATACTACACTAGGCAAGCCATAGTCAAGTATTCAATAGAGTGAAAGCACAATGACTAATAGCAGCAATGTAGTAAGGATCAGGTAGGAAGATATTGTGAAGCCACACAGAACACGCAATCACTCAGTGAAGACAAAAGATAGTGCGAACATATAATGACTTCACAAGGAGTAGCAGTATGTAAAGGGAAGGGAAGATGAAACCAGTGACTCGCTGAAGACAATGATTTGTTGGACCAGTTCCAGTTGCTGTGACAACTGTACATCTGGTTAGGGCGGCTAGGTATTTAAACCTTAGGACACACAGTCCCGGACACCCAGTCCTGAACACGCAGCTCAGGACACCCAGTCCTCACCGTATTCCCCTTGAGCTAAGGTCACACAGACCTCGCCCAATCACTCTGGTAAGTCTTCAAGGTAGACTCCCAAACCTTCACAGACTTCGTTCACCGGCAATCCACAATGGCTCTTGGATGCTCAGAACGCGACGCCTAACCGGCTGGAGGATGCACAGTCCTCAAGTGTAATAAGTCTTCAGATCACACAGAAAAGAAGACTTAAGTGATTCCTAATTCTCTTTGGCTCTGGGTGGTTAGGGCTTTATCCTCGCAGGGAATTCTCTCTCAAAGGCTTCGAGGTGGGTTGCTCTCAAATGACAAAAGCCGTACTTTGAATCTGAGCAGCCAACCGTTTATGGTTGTAGGGGGTGGGCTATTTATAGCCACTTGGCAACCCGACCTGATTTGTCCGAAATGACCCTGGGTCACTAAGGAACTGACACGTGTTCCAACGGTCAGATTTCAAACTCACATGGCAACTTTACTTGGGCTACAAGCAAAGCTGACTTGTCCGACTCTGGACAAGATTCGCTCTCATAGTCTTCACTCGAAGACATAGGTTTTGTTTAAGCATCACTTCAGTCATTCTGACTGGTTCTCTTGGACCCCACTTAACAATACGGTGGTTCCTATGACTCAACAAAGAAGAAAAAGAACTATGAAAGATCTAAGTCTTCGAGCTCCATAGGCTTCATGTGATGTCTTCTCATGTCATAGTCTTCAATGTGAATATCTTCATATACCACCTTTGACTTCAATGTCTTCATACATTTTTAGGGGTCATCTCTGGTAGGAAAACCGAATCAACGAGGGACTTCTACCTGTGTTATCCTGCAATTCTCACAAACACATTAGACCGTCAACTAGGTTTGTCGTCAATACTCCAAAACCAACTAGGGGTGGCACTAGATGCACTTACACATTAGTCCCTCAACACACGTATGGAGCGAGGACATCTCCCGCGCCTTGATCCAGCAAGGAGGAGGGAGAGGTTGAGGAAGAGGGCTCCAACAGCTGCACGACGGCGTGGTGGTGATGAAGCTGCAGTACTCCGGCAGGGCTTCGCCAAGCTCTTATGGAGGAGGAGAGGTGTTGGGGAGGGGAGGGGCTGCGCCTTGGATGTTGTGTGTAGCCCTCCCCTCACCCCTCTATTTATAGGGGAAGGGGAAAGGGGGCCAGCCCCCTCTAGATGAGATCTAGAGGGGGGGGCAGCGGCCAAGGGGAGGGGGGCTTACCCCCCAAGCAAGGGGGCGCTCCCCTTAGGGTTTCCCCCAACCCTAGGCGCATGGGCCATAGGGGGGTGTGGCGCCCCAGCCCACTTGGGCTGGTTACCTTCTCCATACAGCCCATAAGGCCCTCCGGAAGAGGTGGCCCCTCCCGGTGGACCCCCAGAACCCCTCCGGTGGCCCCGGTACAATACCGATATGCCCCCGAATCTTTCCGGCGACCGTATGACAACTTCCCATATATAAATCTTTACCTCCGGACCATTCCCGGAACTCCTCGGGACGTCTGGGATCTCATCCGGGACTCCGAACAACATTCGGTAATCACATACAAGTCTTCCTAACAACCCTAGTGTCACCGAACCTTAAGTGTGTAGACCCTACGGGTTCGGAAGACATGCAGACATGACCGAGACGACTCTCCGGTCAATAACCAACAGCGGGATCTGGATACCCATGTTGGCTCCCACATGCTCCACGATGATCTCATCGGATGAACCACGATGTCGAGGATTCAATCAATCCATATACAATTCCCTTTGTCAATCGGTACGTTACTTGCCCGAGACTCGATTGTCGGTATCCCAATACCTTGTTCAGTCTCGTTACTGGCAAGTCACTTTACTCGTACTGTAATGCATGATCCCGTGATCAACCACTTGATCACATTGAACTCATTATGATGATGCATTACCGAGTGGGCCCAGAGATACCTCTCCGTCATACGGAGTGACAAATCCCAGTCTCGATTCGTGCCAACCCAACAGACACTTTCGGAGATACCTGTAATGTACCTTTATAGTCACCCAGTTACATTGTGACGTTTGGCACACCCAAGGCACTCCTACGGTATCCGGGAGTTGCACAATCTCATGGTCTAAGGAAATGATACTTGACATTCAGAAAAGCTGCAGCAAACGAACTACACGATTTTTGAGCTAAGCTTAGGATTGGGTCTTGTCCATCACATCATTCTCCTAATGATGTGATCCCGTTATCAATGACATCCAATGTCCATAGTCAGGAAACCATGACTATCTTTTGATCAACGAGCTAGTCAACTAGAGGCTCACTAGGGATGTGTTGTGGTCTATGTATTCACACATGTATTACGATTTCCGGATAACACAATTATAGCATGAACAATAGACAATTGTCATGAACAAATAAATATAATAATAACCATTTTATTATTGCCTCTAGGGCATATTTCCAACAGTCTCCCACTTGCACTAGAGTCAATATTCTAGTTACATTGTGATGAATCGAACACCCATGCAGTTCTGGTGTTGATCATGTTTTGCTCTAGGGAGAGGTTTAGTCAACGGATCTGCTACATTCAGGTCCGTATGTACTTTAAAAATCTCCATGTCTCCATTTTGAACACTTTCACGAATGGAGTTGAAGCGACGCTTGATATGCCTGGTCTTCCTGTGAAACCTAGGCTCCTTGGCAAGGGCAATAGCTCCAGTGTTGTCATAGAAGAGAGCCATCGGGCCCGACGCACTAGGTATGACTCCTAGGTCGGTAATGAACTCCTTCACCCATACTGCTTCTTGTGCTGCCTCCGAGGCTGCCATGTACTCCGCTTCACATGTAGATCCCGCCACAACGCTTTGCTTGCAACTGCACCAGCTTACTGCCCCACCATTCAAAATATACACGTATCCGGTTTGTGACTTAGAGTCATCCAGATCTGTGTCGAAGCTAGCAACGACGTAACCCTTTACGACGAGCTCTTCGTCACCTCCATAAACGAGAAACATTTCCTTGGTCCTTTTCAGGTACTTCAGGATATTCTTGACCGCTGTCCAGTGTTCCATGCCAGGATTACTTTGGTACCTTCCTACCAAACTTACGGCAAGGTTTACATCAGGTCTGGTACACAGCATAGCATACATGATAGACCCTATGGCCGAGGCATAGGGGACGACACTCATCTTTTCTCTATCTTCTGTCATGGTCGGGCATTGAGCCGTGCTAAATCTCATACCTTGCAATACAGGCAAGAACCCCTTCTTTGACTGATCCATTTTGAACTTCTTCAATATCTTGTCAAGGTATGTACTCTGTGAAAGACCAATGAGGAGTCTCGATCTATCTCTATAGATCTTGATGCCTAATATATAAGCAGCTTCTCCAAGGTCCTTCATTGAAAAACACTTGTTCAAGTAGGCCTTTATGCTTTCCAAGAATTCTGTATCATTTCCCATCAACAGTATGTCATCCACATACAATATGAGAAATGCTACAGAGCTCCCACTCACTTTCTTGTAAATGCAGGCTTCTCCATAAGTCTGCATAAACCCAAATGCTTTGATCATCTCATCAAAACGAATGTTCCAACTCCGAGATGCTTGCACCAGCCCATAAATCGAGCGTTGGAGCTTGCACACCTTGTCAGCATTCTTAGGATCGATAAAACCTTCCGGCTGCATCATATACAATTCTTCCTTAAGGAAACCATTAAGGAATGCCGTTTTGACGTCCATTTGCCATATCTCATAATCATAGAATGCGGCAATTGCTAACATGATTCGTACGGACTTCAGCTTCGCTACGGGTGAGAAAGTCTCATCGTAGTCAACCCCTTGAACTTGTCGATAACCCTTAGCGACAAGCCGAGCTTTATAGATGGTCACATTACCATCCGCGTCTGTCTTCTTCTTAAAGATCCATTTATTTTCTATGGCTCGCCGATCAACGAGCAAGTCAGTCAAAGTCCATACTTCGTTTTCATACATGGATCCTATCTCGGATTTCATGGCTTCCAGCCATTTGTCGGAATCCGGGCCTGCCATCGCTTCTTCATAGTTTGAAGGTTCACCGTTGTCTAACAACATGATTTCCAAGATAGGGTTGCCGTACCACTCTGGTGCGGAACGTGTCCTTGTGGACCTACAAAGTTCAGTAGCAACTTGATCTGAAGTTTCATGATCATCATCATCAACTTCCTCTCTAGTCGGTGCAGGCACCTCAGGAACATTTTCTTGAGCTGCGCCACTTACCGGTTCAAGAGGTAATACTTAATCAAGTTCTACCTTCCTCCCACTTATTTCTTTCGAGAGAAACTCTTTCTCTAGAAAGGACCCATTCTTGGCAACAAAGATCTTGCCTTCGGATCTGAGGTAGAAGGTATACCAAACAGTTTATTTAGGGTATCCTATGAAGACGCATTTTTCCGATTTGGGTTCGAGCTTTTCAGGTTGAAGTTTCTTGACATAAGCATTGCATCCCCAAACTTTTAGAAACACAGCTTAGGTTTCTTCCCAAACCATAATTCATACGGTGTCGTCTCAACGGATTTCGACGGAGCCCTTTTTAAAGTGAATGCGTCAATCTCTAAAGCATAGCCCCAAAATGATAGCGGTAAATCGGTAAGAGACATCATAGATCACACCATATCTAATAGAGTGCGATTACGACGTTCGGACACACCATTACGCTGAGGTGTTCCAGGCGGCGTGAGTTGTGAAACTATTCCACATTTTCTTAAGTGTGTGCCAAATTCGTGACTCGAGTATTCTCCCCACGATCTGATCGCAAGAACTTGATTTTCCTGTCGCGTTGATTCTCAACCTCACTCTGAAATTCCTTGAACTTTTCAAAGGTCTCAGACTTGTGTTTCATTAAGTAGACATACCCATATCTACTCAAGTCATCAGTGAGGGTGAGAACATAACGATAGCCACCGCGAGCCTCAACACTCATTGGACCGCACACATCAGTATGTATGATTTCCAATAAGTTGGTTGCTCGCTCCATTGTTCCTGAGAACAGAGTCTTGGTCATTTTACCCATGAGGCATGGTTCGCACGTGTCAAATGATTCGTAATCAAGAGACTCTAAAAGTCCATCTGCATGGAGCTTCTTCATGCGTTTGACACCTATGTGACCAAGGCGGCAGTGCCACAAGTATGTGGGACTATCATTATCAACCTTACATCTTTTGGTATTCACACTATGAATATGTGTAGCATTACGCTGGAGATTCATTAAGAATAAAACATTCACCATCGGAGCATGACCATAAAACATATCTCTCATATAAATAGAACAACCATTATTCTCGGATTTAAATGAGTAGCCATCTCGTATTAAACGAGACCCTGATACAATGTTCATGCTCAAAGCGGGCACTAAATAACAATTATTGAGGATTAAAACTAATCCCGTAGGTAAATGTAGAGGTAGCATGCCGACGGCGATCACATCGACCTTGGAACCATTCCCGACGCGCATTGTCACCTCGTCCTTCGCCAGTCTCCGTTTATTCTGCAGCTCCTGCTTTGAGTTACAAATGTGAGCAACCACACCGGTATCAAATACCCAGGAGCTACTACGAGTACTGGTAAGGTACACATCAATTACATGTATATCACATATACCTTTCGTGATGCCGGCCTTCTTGTCCGCTAAGTATTTGGGGCAGTTCCGCTTCCAGTGACCACTTCCCTTGCAATAAAAACACTCAGTCTCGGGCTTGGGTCCATTCTTTGGCTTCTTCCCGGCAGCTTGCTTACCGGGCGCGGCAACTCCCTTGCCGTCCTTCTTGAAGTTCTTCTTACCCTTGCCTTTCTTGAACTTAGTGGTTTTATTCACCATCAACACTTGATGTTCCTTTTTGACTTCTACCTCTGCTGATTTCAGCATTGAATATACCTCAGGAATGGCTTTTCCATCCCCTGCATATTGAAGTTCATCACAAAGCTCTTGTAGCTCGGTTGAAGCGACTGAAGGATTCTGTCAATGACCGCGTCATCCGGGAGATTAACTCCCAGCTGAGTCAAGCGGTCATGCAACCCAGACATTCTGAGTATGTGCTCACTAAGAGAACTATTTTCCTCCATCTTACAGCTGAAGAACTTGTTGGAGATTTCATATCTCTCGACCTGGGCATGAGCTTGGAAAACCATTTTCATCAATTCGAACATCTCATATGCTCCGTGTCGCTCAAAACGTTTTGGAGCCCCGGTTCTAAGCTGTAAAGCATGCCGCACTGAACGAGGGAGTAATCATCAGCACGTATCTGCCAAGCGTTCATAACATCTTGTTCTGCAGGGAAAGCAGGTGCTTCACCTAGCGGTGCTCGTAGGACATAATCTTTCTTGGCAGCTATGAGGATGATCCTCAGGTTCCGGACCCAGTCCGTATAGTTGCTGCCATCGTCTTTCAGCTTGGTTTTCTCTAGGAACGCGTTGAAGTTGAGGACAACGTTGGCCATTTGATCTACAAGACATATTGTAAAAATTTTAGATTAAGTTCATGATAATTAAGTTCATCTAATCAAATTATTTAATGAACTCCCACTTAGATAGACATCCCTCCAGTCATCTAAGTATAAATGATCTGAGTTAACTAGGCCGTGTCCGATCATCACGTGAGACGGACTAGTCAACATCGGTGAACATCTTCATGTTGATCGTATCTTCTATACGACTCATACTCGACCTTTCGGTCATCTGTGTTCCGAGGCCATGTCTGTACATGCTAGGCTCGTCAAGTCAACCTAAGTGTTTGCATGTGTAAATCTGTCTTACACCCGTTGTATGTGAACGTTGAAATCTATCACACCCGATCATCACGTGGTGCTTCGAAACAACGAACTGTCGCAACGGCACACAGTTAGGGGAACACTTTCTTGAAATTATTATGAGGGATCATCTTATTTACTACCGTCGTTCTAAGTAAACAAGATGCAAAAACATGATAAACATCACATGCAATCAAATAATAGTGACATGATATGGCCAATATCATATAGCTCCTTTGATCTCCATCTTGGGGCTCCATGATCATCTTGTCACCGGCATGACACCATGATCTCCATCATCATGATCTCCATCATCGTGTCTCCATGAAGTTGCTCGCCAACTATTACTTCTACTACTATGGCTAACACATTTAGCAATAAAGTAAAGTAATTTACATGGCGTTTCTCAATGACACGTAGGTCATACAAAAATAAAGACAACTCCTATGGCTCCTGCCGGTTGTCATACTCATCGACATGCAAGTTGTGATTCCTATTATAAGAACATGATATCATACATCACATATATATCATGCATCATTCATCACAACTTTGGCCATATCACATCATATGACACTTGCTGCAAAAAACAAGTTAGACGTCCTCTAATTGTTGTTGCAAGTTTTACGTGGCTGCAATAGGGTTCTAGCAAGAACGTTTTCTTACCTACGCCAAAACCACAACGTGAATTGCCAATTTCTATTTACCCTTCATAAGGACCCTGTTCATCGAATCCGATCCGACTAAAGTGGGAGAGACAGACACCCGCCAGCCACCTTATGCAACTAGTGCATGTCAGTCGGTGGAACCGGTCTCACGTAAGCGTACGTGTAAGGTTGGTCCGGGCCGCTTCATCACACGATGCCGCCGAATCAAGATAAGACTAGTAACGGCAAGCAAATTGACAATATCGACGCCCACAACTACTTTGTGTTCTACTCGTGCATAGTAACTACGCATGGACCTAGCTCATGATGCCACTGTTGGGGAACGTTGCAGAAAACAAAAAAAATTCCTACGTTTCACCAAGATCAATCTATGGAGTCAACTAGCAACGAGAGGAGAGTGCATATACATACCCTTGTAGATCGCGAGCGGAAGCGTTCAAGAGAACAGGGATGATGGAGCCGTACTCGCCGTGATCCAAATCACCTATGACCAAGTGCCGAACGGACGGCACCTCCGCGTTCAACACACGTACGGAGCAGATGACGTCTCCTCCTTCTTGATCCAGCAAGGGGGAAGGAGAGGTTGATGAAGATCCAGCAGCACGACGGCGTGGTGGTGGACGCAGTAGTGATCGCAGCAGGGCTTCGCCCAGCTTCTGCGAGAGGGAGAGGTGTAGCAGGGGAGAGGGAGGCGCCAAGACTTGAGGTCTTGCTGCCCTCCCTCCCCCCTTTATATAGGCCCCCTAGGGGGTGCGCCGGCCCTAGGAGATGGGATCTCCTAGGGGGGCGGCGGCCAAGGGGGTGGAGTATCCCCCAAGGCAAGTGGAGGCGCCCCCTCCCCTAGGGTTCCCAACCCTAGGCGCATGGGGGGCCCAAGGGGGGTGCACCAGCCCACCAGGGGCTGGTTCCCCTCCCCACTTCAGCCCATGGGGCCCTCCGGGATGGGTGGCCCCACCCGGTGGACCCCCGGGACCCTTCCGGTGGTCCCGGTACAATACCGGTGACCCCCGAAACTCTCCCGATGGCCGAAACTGCACTTCCTATATATATAATTCTTCACCTCCGGACCATTCCGGAACTCCTCGTGACGTCCGGGATCTCATCCGGGACTCCGAACAACTTTCGGGTTACTGCATACTCATATCTCTACAACCCTAGTGTCACCGAACCTTAAGTGTGTAGACCCTACGGGTTCGGGAGACACGTAGACATGACCGAGACGACTCTCTGGCCAATAACCAACAGCGGGATCTGGATACCCATGTTGGCTCCCACATGCTCCTCGATGATCTCATCGGATGAACCACGATGTCGAGGATTCAAGCAACCCCGTATAAAATTCCCTTTGTCAATCGGTACGTTACTTGCCCGAGACTCGATCGTCGGCATCACAATACCTTGTTCAGTCTCGTTACCGGCAAGTCACTTTACTCGTACCGTAATGCATGATCCCATGATCAACCACTTAATCACTTTGAGCTCATTATGATGATGCATTACCGAGTGGGCCTAGAGATACCTCTCCGTCATACGGAGTGACAAATCCCAGTCTCGATTCGTGCCAACCCAACAGACACTTTCGGAGACACCTATAATGTACCTTTATAGTCACCCAGTTACGTTGTGACGTTTGGTACACCCAAAGCACTCCTACGGTATCCGGGAGTTGCACAATCTCATGGTCTAAGGAAATGATGCTTGACATTCAGAAAAGCTACAGCAAACGAACTACACGATCTTTGAGCTAAGCTTAGGATTGGGTCTTGTCCATCACATCATTCTCCTAATGATGTGATCCCGTTATCAATGACATCCCCATGTCCATAGCCAGGAAACCATGACTATCTGTTGATCAACGAGCTAGTCAACTAGAGGCTCACTAGGGACACATTATGGTATATGTATTCACACATGTATTACGATTTCCGGATAATACAATTATAGCATGAATAATAGACAATTATCATGAACAAGAAAATATAATAATCATTTTATTATTGCCTCTAGGGCATATTTCCAACACCAAGCACCAGCCCATCGCCAGCGTCGCCGTCATCTACCCCGACCATTTCGTCTACTCTGACCACCATTGGTGACATCGGCCCCGCGCCGATGGATGCCGCAATCGTCGTCGAGTTCTTCTCTGCTGGCCCCTCCGACTTCTCTGACATGGCGTACAGCTCGTGCAGGTCCCTCGTCTACGAATGCCCGGTGCTGGCAACACCGATGCGTGCCTTCATCCACGACGTGTCCCGGGGCCTGGCAAGCCTGGTCGGCGCTTCGTCAACTTTATCTTCGTCCGTCTACGCATGCCCAATGCTGGCAACACCGGTGCGTGCCTTCGTCCATGATGTGTCCCCGGGCTTGGCAAACCCGCCGCGACGCGTCGTCAACCACATCTTCTTCCCGGCGCACCACTACTTCGACACCACTGCGCCCATGCTAACTCGGCGCCCCCTTGCGCCTGCGACTCCACAGCGACTTCCTCGACACCGGCCACCCCGACTCGACATCGACCACGGCATTCTTCGCACGGCTACCTCGACCACGGCTCCAGCACCCATGCTCTCGGCTACATCGACAAACGGCACAAAGGGCTACCGCCTACTTGAGAAACCTCGTCGGTTTTCACTCCAGCCATGACTCCGCGATGCATCAAATACCCAGGAGCTACTACGAGTACTGGTAAGGTACACATCAATTACATGTATATCACATATACCTTTCGTGATGCCGGCCTTCTTGTCCGCTAAGTATTTGGGGCAGTTCCGCTTCCAGTGACCACTTCCCTTGCAATAAAAACACCCAGTCTTGGGCTTGGGTCCATTCTTTGGCTTCTTCCCGGCAGCTTGCTTACCAGGCGCGGCAACTCCCTTGCCGTCCTTCTTGAAGTTCTTCTTACCCTTGCCTTTCTTGAACTTAGTGGTTTTATTCACCATCAACACTTGATGTTCCTTTTTGACTTCTACCTCTGCTGATTTCACCATTGAATATACCTCAGGAATGGTCTTTTCCATCCCCTGCATATTGAAGTTCATCACAAAGCTCTTGTAGCTCGGTGGAAGCGACTGAAGGATTCTGTCAATGACCACGTCATCCGGGAGATTAACTCCCAGCTGAGTCAAGCGGTTATGCAACCCAGACATTTTGAGTATGTGCTCACTAACAGAACTGTTTTCCTCCATCTTACAACTGAAGAACTTGTCGGAGACTTCATATCTCTCGACCCGGGCATGAGCTTGAAAAACCATTTTCAGCTCTTCGAACATCTCATATGCTCCGTGTCTCTCAAAACGCTTTTGGAGCCCCGGTTCTATGCTGTAAAGCATGCCGCACTGAACGAGGGAGTAATCATCAGCACGTGTCTGCCAAGCGTTCATAACGTCTTGGTTCTGTGGGACGGGTGCGTCACCTAGCGGTTCTTCTAGGACATAAGCTTTCTTGGCAGCTATGAGGATGATCCTCAGGTTCCGGACCCAGTCCGTATAGTTGCTGCCATCGTCTTTCAGCTTGGTTTTCTCTAGGAACGCGTTGAAGTTGAGGACAACGTGGGCCATTTGATCTACAAGACATATTGTAAAGATTTTAGACTAAGTTCATGATAATTAAGTTCATCTAATCAAATTATTCAATGAACTCCCACTCAGATAGACATCCCTCCAGTCATCTAAGTATAACATGATCCGAGTTAACTAGGCCGTGTCCGATCATCACGTGAGACGGACTAGTCAACATCGGTGAACATCTTCATGTTGATCGTATCTTCTATACGACTCATGCTCGACCTTTCGGTCTTCTGTGTTCCGAGGCCATGTCTGTACATGCTAGGCTCGTCAAGTCAACCTAAGTGTATTACGTGTGTAAATCTGGCTTACACCCATTGTATTCGAACGTTAGAATCTATCACACCCGATCATCACGTGGTGCTTCGAAACAACGAACCTTCGCAACGGTGCACAGTTAGGGGGAACACTTTCTTGAAATTTTTTACGAGGGATCATCTTATTTAAGCTACCGTCGTTCTAAGCAAATAAGATGTAAAACATGATAAACATCACATGCAATCAAATAGTGACATGATATGGCCAATATCATTTGCTCCTTTGATCTCCATCTTCGGGGCTCCATGATCATCGTTGTCACCGGCATGACACCATGATCTCCATCATCATGATCTCCATCATCGTGTCTTCTTGAAGTTGTCTCATCATCTATTACTTCTACTAGTATGGCTAACGCTTTAGCAATAAAGTAAAGTAATTACATGACGTTTATGTTGACACGCAGGTCATAAATAAATAAAGACAACTCCTATGGCTCCTGCCGGTTGTCATACTCATCGACATGCAAGTCGTGATTCCTATTACAAGAACATGATCATCTCATACATCACATATATCATTCATCACATCCTTTGGCCATATCACATCACAAAACACTTGCTGCAAAAACAAGTTAGACGTCCTCTAATTGTTGTTGCAAGTTTTTACGTGGCTGCTATAGGTTTCTAGCAAGAACGTTTCTTACCTACGCCAAAACCACAATGTGAATTGCCAATTTCTATTTACCCTTCATAAGGACCCTGTTCTTCGAATCCGATCCGACTAAAGTGGGAGAGACAGACACCCGCCAGCCACCTTATGCAACTAGTGCATGTCAGTCGGTGGAACCGGTCTCACGTAAGTGTACGTGTAAGGTTGGTCCGGGCCGCTTCATCCCACGATGCCGCCGAATCAAAATAAGACTAGTAATGGCAAGCAAATTGACAATATCGACACCCACAAATACTTTGTGTTCTACTCATGCATAGTAACTACGCATAGACCTAGCTCATGATGCCACTGTTGGGGAACGTAGCAGAATTTTAAAATTTTCTATGCATCACCAAGATCAATCTATGGAGTCATCTAGCAACGAGGGAGATAGGAGTGCATCTACATACCCTTGTAGATCACGAGCGAAAGCGTTCAAGAGAACGGGGTTGATGGAGTTGTACTCGACGTGATCCAAATCACCGAAGATCCTAGCGCCGAACGGACGGCACCTCCGCGTTCAACACACGTACGGAGCGAGGACGTCTCCCGCACCTTGATCCAGCAAGGAGGAGGGAGAGGTTGAGGAAGAGGGCTCCAACAGCAGCACGACGGCGTGGTGGTGATGAAGCTGCAGTACTCCGGCAGGGCTTCGCCAAGCTCTTATGGAGGAGGAGAGGTGTTGGGGAGGGGAGGGGCTGCGCCTTGGATGTTGTGTGCAGCCCTCCCCTCACCCCTCTATTTATACGGGAAGGGGGAAGGGGGCTGGCCCCCTCTAGATGAGATCTAGAGGGGCGGGGCGGCGGCCAAGGGGAGGGGGCTTGCCCCCCAAGCAAGGGGGCGCCCCCCCTTAGGGTTTCCCCCAACCCTAGGCGCATGGGCCCTAGGGGGGTGTGGCGCCCCAGCGCACTTGGGCTGGTTCCCTTCTCCATACAACCCATAAGGCCCTCCGGAAGAGGTGGCCCTCCCGGTGGACCCCCGGAACCCCTCCGGTGGCCCTGGTACAATATCGATATGCCCCCGAATCTTTCCGGCGACCGTATGACAACTTCCCATATATAAATCTTTACCTCCGGACCATTCCGGAACTCCTCGTGACGTCCGGGATCTCATCCGGGACTCCGAACAACATTCGGTAATCACATACAAGTCTTCCTAACAACCCTAGCGTCACCGAACCTTAAGTGTGTAGACCCTACGGGTTCGGAATACATGCAGCATGACCGAGACGACTCTCTGGTCAATGACCAACAGTGGGATCTGGATACCCATGCTGGCTCCCACATGCTCCACGATGATCTCATCAGATGAACCACAATGTCGAGGATTCAATCAATCCGTATACAATTCCCTTTGTCAATCGGTACGTTACTTGCCCGAGACTCGATCGTCGGTATCCCAATACCTTGTTCAGTCTTGTTACCGGCAAATCACTTGACTCGTACCATAATGCATGATCCCATTATCAACCACTTGATCACATTGAACTCATTATGATGATGCATTACCGAGTGGGCCCAGAGATACCTCTCCGTCATACGGAGTGACAAATCCCAGTCTCGATTCGTGCCAACCCAACAGACACTTTCGGAGATACCTGTAATGTACCTTTATATTCACCCAGTTACGTTGTGACGTTTAGCACACCCCCGAGGCACTCCTACGGTATCCAGGAGTTGCACAATCTCATGGTCTAAGGAAATGACACTTGACATTCAGAAAAGCTACAGTAAACGAACTACACGATCTTTGAGCTAAGCTTAGGATTGGGTCTTGTCCATCACATCATTCTCCTAATGATGTGATCCCGTTATCAATGACATCCAATGTCCATAGTCAGGAAACCATGACTATGTTTTGATCAACGAGCTAGTCAACTAGAGGCTCACTAGGGACGTGTTGTGGTCTATGTATTCACACATGTATTACGATTTCCGGATAGCACAATTATAGCATGAACAATAGACAATTATCATGAACAAAGAAATATAATAATAACCATTTTATTATTGCCTCTAGGGCATATTTCCAACATGACAAAGAGCATCATGATTTGTGCGTTCGATGTTGTATTATTGAACTATTTATTGTGTTATTGCATTATTTGCTGTATTGAACGATAAATTGTTTGTTTGAGTTGTAATAACGAAATTGAACTATTTATTGTTGATTTATCTTGTTTGTGTTTGATGTTTTTGCTTGTGTTTGGAATGCATATGTTGTTTGTGCAAGAGTCGTGCGCGCTGCATTTTAGCGCCGCTACTGGTGCCAGGGCTGCCTGTCGCGCCAAACCAGGCGATGGGCGCGCGGCAGTTTTTAGCGCGCTGTGCGTTCGGCGGCTGTTGGAGATGCTCTAAGAAAGTGAACCCCACTTATCCTATTTATCTTAACTTGCAGTCTATCCACCTCAGTAGCCTACCACATCAACAACTCAAATATTGCCAGACTTTCCTGTGCTGCGGAAAGCCACATTATCATGTTTTCTTCCTAAGCCAGCAGCTCACTGCCTTTCAGTTACTACTTCATGTAATTTCATTGCCTTTCAAATTTCAATATCCTACAATGAAGCTACATCACCAGCAATTCATTGCCAATCAGTTATTGCTTCATGCAGTCTTAATGCTACCTTTAGCTATTCATCTTGCACTTTACATTTTCCTGGTAGTAGTTTTCTCCACAATCATGCGGTAGTGACTTCGCTTGCCCTTCCGGCTTTCAAATTGTTGTCCGATCACATCCCACTACTTTGTCGTTTACAACTTATAAACCCATTCCTCTTCTCCATCTTCATTGTTGCACCCTTCCCCGAATATAACCTCATCCATTCCTCTTCACCTACTGGTTGGGAGCACACTAGTAGAAAAAGGGTCAAATGTGAGACACATTAGTCCCGGTTTGTAACAGAACCGGGACTAATGTGTCCATTAGTGTCGGTTCCAACGGCTAGGCGGGAGGAGATCTTTAGTACCGGTTCGTGGTGAACCTTTAGCACTGGTTCGTGCCACGAACCGGTACTAATGAGAGTGGTGGCAGGATGTTGTCAGAGTGGATCCCCTCCAGCACCTTTAGTACCGGTTCATGCCATGAACCGGTACTAAAGGTCTTCCTATATAAACCCTTCGTCCACCAGCACTCTGTTCTCCCCCCTTTCCCCTCTCCTCTCCTTTGTTCTTCCCTTCTTCCTCTCGAGTTCATCACAAAATTTGCCCCAAATTTGTCAAGATTTGCAGGCCCTCATCCATTCAAATGATCACAAAGGTTAGCAACT
This sequence comes from Triticum urartu, assembly GCF_056163025.1. Lineage (NCBI taxonomy): Eukaryota > Viridiplantae > Streptophyta > Magnoliopsida > Poales > Poaceae > Triticum > Triticum urartu. Next base: position 49,979,498 of record NC_141874.1, on the reverse strand, counting down.
TTGTCCTTTCATCTCTCATTGCTAGATTAGCTCTTGCATTGGTTTATATAATGATTAATTGTGGGTTTTAGTAATTTTGGAGGAATTATATGTGGTAGTATTTGATTTATATGCAAATTGAGGTCAAAATAACACCTAGTTTGCATATGTAGGTGTGGTTTACTTAGTGCTTTCTAAATCTCTGTCGTAACCACCGTCGATCGCCGGCACCGTCCCGTCGCCGGCACCACCTTGTGGTGAGCCTCTTGTTCATGAAATTTTATATAAACATTGATGTTTGTGTGATTTGGATATATAGTTACTCGTATAATTATCTTACCCATACGTTGTTTGTTATACATAGTGCCATGGTTTTGATATCCGTCCCCGTCGGCCCTCATCCATGTTATGATTTGGATGTGGTATATTCTCTTTTAAAACTATTTGTTGCATTTCGTGTTTATGACAAATTATGCCCATCAAGCTGACATAGATATTTGTATGTAGGAGGTAGTTGAACCGGAAATTCCAACCGACCCTATTATCGAGAGGTTAAATTTACTTGAAAGAGAAAACGAGGATTTGAAAGAAAAATTGAAAAGAATTGAGGGGGAGAAGATGGAATTGGAGTTGCATGTTGCCGATGTCATTGATGATCACAAGATTAAGATGGAGAAAATGCGCTTGAAGATTAGAAATATTACAAAATATGCCATTCATAGTGAGGCTTGGTATCATTATGCTATTGGATCAATTGTTACCTTAGTTGCGATCTTGATCAAATTTGTTGTTGCATTTAAATTCTTTAGCTAGAGAGTTATTTGTTTGTTGCATTTAAGTGTTGTATGAACTTTATGTATTGTATTAATTTGATGTTTTCGATGCTGTGTATTGAAGATGAACCGACAATGGAAGTACGATGACCGATGCTCTCCCGAGTTCATTAATGGCGTGCATACTTTTCTGCTTGCGGCTGAGGCAAACAAGCGGGCGGATGGTTTTATGCCTTGTCCATGTGTTGGCTGTAAGAATGGTCACAATTACTCTACGTCAAGAACCATTCACGTCCACCTGTTTGAGTCCGGTTTCATGCCCCACTATAATGTTTGGACCAGGCACGGAGAAAGAGGGGTTATGATGGAAGACAATGAAGAAGAAGAGGACGATGACAGCTATCCTAGCCATGGGTTTCCTGAATACGATGATACAACAATGAGGGAAGAAGTTGAGCCGGTAATGCGGGAAGAAGCTAAGCCGGCAATGCGGGAAGAAGCTGAAGAAGAGGCATCGGATGAGCCCGTTGATGATTTTGGTCGGGCCATTGCCGATGCAAAGAGAAACTGCGCAAGTGATTTGGAGAAGAAGAAGTTGCAGCGCATGTTAGAGGATCACAAAAAATTGTTGTACCTGAATTGCGTAGGTGACAAGAAACAGCTGGGCACCACACTGGAATTGCTGCAATGGAAGGCAGAGAATGGTGTATCTGAGAAGGGATTTGGAAAGTTGCTGGTAATGATAAAGAATATGCTTCCAAAGGACAACGAATTGCCCAAGAGTACGTACGAAGCAAAGAAGGTTGTATGCCCTCTAGGGTTAGAGGTGCAGAAGATACATGCATGCCCTAATGATTGCATCCTCTACCGCAGTGAGTACGAGGATTTGAACGCTTGCCCGGTATGCGGTGCATTGCGCTATAAGATCAGCCGCGATGACCCTGGTGATGTCGAGGGCGAGCGTCCCAGGAAGAAGATTCCTACCAAGGTGATGTCGTATGCTCCTATAATACCACGGTTGAAACGTTTGTTCCAAAACAAAGAGCATGCCAAGGCGATGCGATGGCACAGAGAAGACCGTAAGAAAGACGGAAAGTTGAGAGTACCCGCTGACGGGTCGCAGTGGAGAAAAATTGAAAGAAAGTACGGGAAGGAGTTTGCAGATGACGCAAGGAACGTATGGTTTGGTCTAAGCGCAGATGGCATTAATCCTTTTGGGAAGCAGAGCAGCAACCATAGCACCTGGCATGTGACTCTATGTTTGTATAACCTTCCTCCTTGGTTGTGCATGAAGCGGAAGTTCATTATGATGCCAGTGCTCATCCAAGTCCCTAAGCAACCCGGCAACGACATTGATGTGTACCTAAGGCCATTAGTTGAAGAACTCTTACAACTGTGGAATGGAACATGTGTACGTGTGTGGGATGAGCACATGGGGAAGAATTTGACCTAAAGGCGTTGCTGTTCGTGACCATCAATGATTGGCCTGCTCTCAGTAACCTTTCAGGACAGACAAACAAGGGATACCGCGCATGCACGCACTGTTTGGACGATACCGATAGTATATATTTGGCTAATTGTAAGAAGAATGTGTACCTGGGACATCGTCGATTTCTTCCGAGCAGACATCCCGTAAGAAAGAAAGGCAAGCATTTCAAAGGTGAGGCGGATCACTGGACGAAGCCTCGCCACCGTACTGGTGCTGATATACATGATATGATCAAGGATTTGAAGGTGGTCTTTGGAAAGGGTCCTGGTGGACAACCTGTTCCGAATGACGCTGACGGACGCGCACCCATGTGGAAGAAGAAATCTATATTTTGGGACCTACCCTATTGGAAAGACCTAGAGGTCCGCTCCGTAATCAACGTGATGCACGTGACGAAGAATCTTTGTGTGACCCTGCTTGGCTTCTTGGGCGTGTATGTGTGACGCCCCCGATTTGACCATACACTAATCATACACGCAAATGTGTACGATCAAGATCATGGACTCACGGGAAGATATCACAACACAACTCTAGACACAAATCAAAATAATACAAGCCTTATATTACAAGCCAAGGGCCTCGAGGGCTCGAATACATAAGGTCGAATACACAAGAGTCAGCGGAAGCAACAATATCTGAGTACAGACATAAGTTAGACAAGTTTGCCTTAAGAAGGCTAGCATAAAAGCAACAACGATCGAAAAGGCAAGGCCTCCTGCCTGGGAGCCTCCTAACTACTCCTGGTCGTCGGCGGTCTCCACGTAGTAGTAGGCACCCTCGGGGTAGCAGTAGTCATCAGTGGTGTCGTCTGGCTCCTGGGATCCGTCATCTGGTCGTAACAATCGGGTATGGGGGAAAAGAGGTAGCAAAGCAGCCGTGAGTACTCATCCAAAGTACTCGCAAGACTTACATCAGATCTAAACTAAGTATGCATCTGTATCAAAGGAATGGGTTGTATCTGTGGACTAAACTGCAGAATGCCAGAAGGAAAGGGGAAAGCCTAGCCTATCGAAGACTAGCATCTTCTGGAAACCACCATCTTGCAGCAACAGGAGGGAGTAGAGTAGCATAAAGTAAAGTAGTAGAAGTGTTATCAACCTCGGCCAGAGATCCTTTCTCGACTCCCTGCGAGAAAGCAATCCCAGAGCCATACTATCCAGTTATCATCACAATCCAATTCTCATCACCATCCGTTTCTCATCACGAGTATCCAGTTCTAGTTGTATCGATCGGGATACAACTCCAAGTGTCCGTTACTGTAGGACAAGCTATATCGATAGATGTTTTCTTCCCTGCAGGGGTGCACCAACTTACCCACCACGCTCGATTAACTCCGGCCGGACACACTTTCCTGGGTCATGCCCGGCCTCGGGCAAACAATACGCCGCAACCCAACCTAGGCTTAATAGAGAGGCCAGCACGCCGGACTAAACCTATCCCCCCAGGGGTCATGGGCCATCTCCCCGGGAACTCCTGCACGTTGCGTACGCGGCCGGTGAGCAGACCTAGCTACCTCCTTCAACAAGGTAGGTGCTTTCCAGTCCAACCCAGTGCGCGCCGCTCAGTCGCTGACGTCTATTAAGCTTCGGCTAATGTATACGACGCAGAACGCCCATACTATGCCCACATGATGGTTAGTGCTATCAGGCCAGAGTCCCCTCGGATCAAATATCCAAATCGTAGTGGATTAGGAACGCGCGGTAACAAGCAGAGACTCGCGATCGATGTGACCCTATCGCCCTGTCTCGAGTACTTGCGGCAAGGGCTAAGAATGCCCGGCCACGCCTCGTAAGTATCTCGCGGGCACCTTCCAGGTCAACCCGACTCCACATCACTCGCTATTAAGCTCGCGCGGGTACCCCTCAGGGTCGACCCGTCTTTAGTAACATGGTTCAGTATAAAGTCATAGTAACCATAGTAACCGTGTGTCCAAACATCAAGGGGAAAACCCGAGGTATCACCCCCGGTGAATTCCACTCGATGTAATCATCAAGGTGAATGTAAGAGGGACCACCCTCGAGGTTCACACTTGAGGGGTTGCACGACAGAGTCGTATCAGAAGTGGTTAAGGAGGAAATCACCCTCGATGACCACGACCGGATAGCTATACTACAGAGATCTCATCAAGAGTGATGTAAGAGGTTCCACCCTCGGCACTCGATGGTAACTTTGTAGAGTCATACAACTAGGGGGGGTGATGTGCGGTGTCGGGGCCTGGACGTCGATCATGATGATCGAGTCATCGAACATAAAGCGAGGCAATTGGGACAAGGTGGGGGTCACTGATGGATCACTAACCAACCTATACTAAGCAGTTTAGGATAAGCAGGTAAGGTATGAAAGCGGGTAACAAAACAGGCTATGCATCAGAGTAGGATCATACAAAAAGCAGTAGCAGTTCTAATGCAAGCATGAGAGGGAAAGAAATGGGTGATATCGGAATGCTCAAGGAGGGTTTGCTTGCCTGGTTGCTCAGACAAGAAGGAGGGGTCGTCGGTGACGTAGTCGATCACAGCGGCATCATCGGTCTCGGGGTCTACCAGAGAGAAGAGGGGGAAGAAATAGTAAATACAGAGAAAACAATGCATCACAAGGCATAACATGACGACGGGCAGAGCTAGGGTTGCCCTAACGTAGTACTACACGATGCAGACGGCGGGGATAAGCACTCGAGGATGAATTCCCAGCGTTAGGCGGATTCCGGACAGATGAAAGAGAGGGGACGGTTCCATGTTCAACATGCTAGGGGCATGTGACATGTGAATGGACTGCGCATTTGGATTCGTTGGATTTTTCTGAGCAACTTTCATATAGAAAACATTTTCATCCGAGCTACGGTTTAATTACTATGAATTTCTAAAGATTTAAACAATTTCTGAAATTTCTTATTTAAATTTTTCGAAAATTCACCAGTTAAAACTGGGTGCACCTGGTGCAGTGCACCCAGGGGTGCACCAGAGACTGACCGGTGGGGACCCGTTGACTTGGTCAACTGCCCAGTCAGCTGGTCAACTTGGCCAGTTGACCAGTCAAATGGAGCCATGGGGCCCACTGGCAGCGACCCGTGGCGGCCCTGGCCAGTGCCACGTCGGCGGCAGTGGCTAGCGAGGAGGAGAGCGCGGGCGCCGGCGGGCAAGGGCCGTGCAGGCGGCGAGGCGAGCGGGGGGGGGGAGGAAGTGGCGAGCCGGGCGACGCGGCTGGGCGCGTGCGCGGATATTCACGACAGGGCGCGCGGTCGGAGGAGCCGCTGGAGGCGCGCTGGAGTAGCGGCAGCGCTAGCGGGCGGCGGTGGCGAGCAGTGGAGCTGGAACGGCGGCAAGCTGCGCGTGGGAGGGCAGCAGTCGCGGGCGACGCAGGGCATGGCCGGGCGCGGGTCAGCGGGTGCCGGGCGCGCCGGGGCTGCTGCAGGCTATGGCGCAGAGAGGGGCGGGATGGACGACGCGGGCGGGTGAACGGGACATGGCCGGCAGAGCGCAGGTAGCGGCGGGCTGCAGCAGCGCGGCGGCGGCAGAAGAGCGGGGCGGGGATCGCGCTAGGAGGCACGGGAGGAGGCGCGGACGGCTGGGAGGCCTCCTGGCAGCGCTACGGGCACGAAGCCGCGCTCGAAAGCGAGCTCGGCCGATGGTGGCCGAGACGGAGAGGCTCGGCAGCGGCGACGAGTTCAGCTACGGCGGTAACGATGGCCTACGGGCACGGGAAACGACAGGGGAGTAGGGGGGAGAGGGAGGTGCTCACAGGGCGCCTATAGAGGAGCAGAGTGGGCTCGGGGGAGGCCTGGGGCAGACGAACGGCATGAAGGAAATATGCCCTAGAGGCAATAATAAAGTTATTATTTATTTCCTTATATCATGATAAATGTTTATTATTCATGCTAGAATTGTATTATCCGGAAACATAATACTTGTGTGAATACATAGACAAACTAAACGTCACTAGTGTGCCTCTACTTGACTAGCTCGTTAATCAAAGATGGTTATGTTTCCTAACCATAGACATGTGGTGTCATTTGATTAACGGGATCACATCATTAGGAGAATGATGTGATTGACATGACCCATTCCATTAGCTTAGCACCCGATCGTTTAGTATGTTGCTATTGCTTTCTTCATGACTTATACATGTTCCTATGACTATGAGATTATGCAACTCCCGTTTGCCGGAGGAACACTTTGTGTGCTACCAAACGTCACAATGTAACTGGGTGATTATAAAGGAGCTCTATAGGTGTCTCCAAAGGTACATGTTGGGTTGGCGTATTTCGAGATTAGGATTTGTCACTCCGATTGTCGGAGAGGTATCTCTGGGCCCTCTCGGTAATGCACATCACATAAGCCTTGCAAGCATTGCAACTAATGAGTTAGTTGCGAGATGATGTATTACGAAACAAGTAAAGAGACTTGCCGGTAACGAGATTGAACTAGGTATTGAGATACCGACGATCGAATCTCGGGCAAGTAACGTACCGATGACAAAGGGAACAAAGTATGTTGTTATGCGGTTTGACCGATAAAAGATCTTCGTAGAATATGTGGGAGCCAATATGAGCATCCAGGTTCCGCTATTGGTTATTGACCGGAGACATGTCTCGGTCATGTCTACATTGTTCTCGAACCCGTAGGGTCCGCACGCTTAATGTTACGATGACAGTTTCATTATGAGTTTATATATTTTGATGTACCAAAGTTTGTTCCGAGTCCCGGATGTGATCACATACATGACGAGGAGTCTCAAAATGATCGAGACATAAAGATTGATATATTGGACGGCTATATTCGGACACCGGAAGTGTTCCGGGTGATTTCGGAGAAAACCGGAGTGCCGGAGGGTTACCGGAACCCCCCGGGAGAAGTAATGGGCTTTATGGGCCCTAGTGGAGAGAGAGAGGGGTGGCCAGGGTGGGCCGCGCGCCCCTCCCCCTCTGGTCCGAATTGGACTAGGAGAGGGGGGGTGGCGCGCCCCTTTCCTTCTCCCTCTCCCCCTTCCTTTCCCCCTCCTAGTAGGAGTAGGAAAGAGGGGAGTCCTACTCCTACTAGGAGGAGGACTCCTCCTCCTTGGCGCACCCCAAGGGCTGGCCGGCCTCCCCCCTTGCTCCTTTATATACGGGTGCAGGGGGCACCTCTAGACACACAAGTTGGTCTTCAAGATCATTCTCTTAGCCGTGTGCGGTCCCCCCCTCCACCATAGTCCTCGATAATATTGTAGTGGTGCTTAGGCGAAGCCCTGCGACAGTAGAACATCAAGATCGTCACCACGCCGTCATGCTGACGGAACTCTTCCCTGACACTTTGCTGGATCGGAGTCCGGGGATCGTCATCGAGCTGAACATGTGCTAGAACTCGGAGGTGTCGTAGTTTCGGTGCTTGATCGGTCGGGCCGTGAAGACGTACGACTACATCAACCGCGTTGTCATAACGCTTCCGCTGTCGGTCTATGAGGGTACGTAGACTACACTCTCCCCTCTCGTTGCTATGCATCACCATGATCTTGCGTGTGCGTAGGATTTTTTTTGAAATTACTACGTTCCCCAACAGTGGTATCAGAGCCTGGTTTTATGCGTTGATGTTGTGCACGAGTAGAACACAAGTGAGTTGTGGGCGATATAAGTCATATTGCTTACCAGCATGTCATACTTTGGTTCGGCGGTATTGTTGGATGAAGCGGCCCGGACCGACATTACGCGTACGCTTACGCGAGACTGGTTCTACCGACGTGCTTTGCACACATGTGGCTTGCGGGTGTCAGTTTCTCCAACTTTAGTTGAACCTTGTGTGGCTACGCCCGGTCCTTGCGAAGGTTAAAACATCACCAACTTGACAAACTATCGTTGTGGTTTTTGATGCGTAGGTAAGATTGGTTCTTGCTTAAAGCCCGTAGCAGCCACGTAAAACTTGCAACAAACAAAGTAGAGGACGTCTAACTTGTTTTTGCAGGGCATGTTGTGATGTGATATGGTCAAGACATGATGCTAAATTTTATTGTATGAGATGATCATGTTTTGTAACCGAGTTATCGGCAACTGGCAGGAGCCATATGGTTGTCGCTTTATT